>NC_092687.1:5002796-5377796 GCF_964275005.1 Diadema setosum
TACTAGCCATCCCCTTTAACCCTAACTTACCTGGGCTATTTAGCAAGCTTGAATTCCTGGGGGGGGGGGGGGCCATTATGGCCCCCCCTTCAGATCTCGGCCGTTGATCGCGGCGATCGCCGCAAAATTTTGCATGAACATAAAGCCGGATGTAATCTACAAGACTGTTAAGTTCAATTTTCAAAAAATTTGCAGTTTTTATTTTAAATTAATTAATTATGCAAATATATGCAAAAAAACTAATTTTCGTCTATAATTGGCTTATAAAAGCTTATGGAATGCTGATTTTTGTTTTAAATTTTCCTAGTGACATTCCGAACATTTGTACGTAAAAAGAAAATCAGTATCAAAATTAATTTCCTATGTTTTCTATTGTTTTATCATTTTTTAATGTATTTCTTTGTTTTTTCGAACTTTTGTTTTTGTTGTTTTTTTCAGCAGAATTTGTCATACACATCTTTAGAAGCATAGCTATACTAAAATACATTTATTTCAGCCATTAAAATTAAAAATATGAATCTTTATATGAATTAATTGAAAAAACACAATTTGTATTGACTTTGTACACAAAATCACGTTTTTGAGCAATTTTGGGGTGGACGAACATTTTTTGAAGGGGCGTGGCTT
This sequence comes from Diadema setosum, assembly GCF_964275005.1. Taxonomy (NCBI): domain Eukaryota; kingdom Metazoa; phylum Echinodermata; class Echinoidea; order Diadematoida; family Diadematidae; genus Diadema; species Diadema setosum. The sequence goes on from NC_092687.1 coordinate 5,003,424, forward strand.
CGGAACGGTATGCCCGGTCGCGACAAATTTGGTCTCAAAAGTTGCGCGAGACTTGAAAGTAAAAAGTCAGTGAGCGGCGCGGTCAAAAAATTTTGCGCGGCGGAATGGTCGCGGAATTTGTCGAGGGGGGGTGTAGAGCCCACTAATGTCAAAATCGCCCACAAATGTCAAAACAACCACTAATGTCATAACACGTCGACGACAAATGTCAAAACAACCACTAATGTCATAACGCGTCGACGACAAATGTCAAAACAACCACTAATGTCATAACACGTCGACGACAAATGTCAAAATAACCACTAATGTCATAACACGTCGACGACAAATGTCAAAATCGGATCAACCACTAATGTCATAACACGTCGACGACAAATGTCAAAATTTCCATTTTTACTGCAAATGTCATAACACGTCGACGACAAATGTCAAAATCGGATTAACCACTAATGTCATAACACGTCGACGACAAATGTCAAAATTTCCAAATTTTCTGTAAAATGTCATGACGCGTCACAAGGGCGGATCGAGGAATTCCATAAAGGGGAGGCGCCTTTATAAAATCAAAGGCTGGAGCGACCCTCGCCCCCCCCCCCATTTTCTTATTTTTATTTCTGTTTTGTTCACAAAATAAAGGGGGGGGGGGGCACTAAAGGGGAATGCGCCCCCTCTAAATCCGCGATTGCGTCAACCACAAATATCAATATTGGATTAACCACAAATGTCATAACACGTCGACCACAAATGTCATAACGCGACACAGGGGCGGATCCATGAATTCCGTAAAGTGGGGGGGGGGGGGGGGGGCTTTACAAATTCAAAGGCTGGCGCGACCCCCTTTTCTTATTTTTGTTTCTGTTAGTGAGGGTGCACGAGAGGGGAAGCGCCCCCTCTCGATCCATCATTGCGTCAACCACATATGGAAAAACTCATTACTTGCATTACAGGGGCGGATCCAGGATTTTCGTAAAGGGGAGGCGGCTTTACAAAATAAAGGGCTACCGCACCCCGCCCCCCATATTTTTCTTTTTATCTATGTTGTTTTAACCAAAAAAAGAAAGAAAGAAAAGAAAAGAAAGGGGGCACCAGAGGGGGATGCGCCCCTTCTTAATCCATCATTGCGTCAAGCACAAATGACCAAACTCATTGCTTGCATTACAGGGGCGGATCCAGGAATTTCGTAAAGGGGAGGCGTCTTTGCAAAGTAAAAGTCTTACGCGACCCTCCCCCTCCCCTATTTTCTTCTTTTTATATCTGTTGTGTTGACGAAATAAAGAGATTGGGCACTAATGGGGGATGCGCCTCCTTTCAATTCGCGATTGCGTCAACCGCAAATGTCAAAATCGGGGATTAACCACAAATGTCATAACGCGTCGACCACAGATGTCAAAATTTTCAAACTAACTGCAAATGTCATAACACGTCACAGGGGTAGATCCAGGAATTCCGTAAAGGGGAAGGGCGCCTTAAAAAAAAAAAAAAAAAAAAAATCAAAGGCTGGCGTGACCCCCCCCCATTTTCTTATCTTTATTTCTGTTGTTTTAACATACTATAGTGAGGGGGAACCAGAGGGGGAAGCGCCCCTCTCGATCTATGATTGCGTCAACCACAAATATCAAAACTCATTGCTTGCATTACGGGGGCGGATCCAGGAATTTCGTAAAGGGGAGGGGCGCCTTTACAAAATGAAAGGCTGGCACGACCCTCCCCCTTTTCTTCTTCTTTCTGTTGTGTTGACGAAATAAAGAGAGGGGGCACTAAGGAGGGGGGTGCGCCTCCTCTAAATCCGCGATTGCGTCAACCGCAAATGTCAATGTTGGATTAACCACTAATGTCATAACACTTCGACCACAAATGTAATAACGCGTCACAGGGGCGGATCCAGGAATTCCGTAAAGGGGGGGGGGGGGGGAGGGCTTTACAAAATCAAAGGCTGGCGCGACTCCCCTTTTCTTATTTTTGTTTCTGTTGGTTGAACCTAATATAGTGAGGGGCACCAGAGGGGGAAGCGCCCCCTCTCGATCCGTCGTTGCGTCAACCACAAATGGCAAAACTCATTGCTTGAAATTATGGGGGCGGATCCAGGAATTCCGTAAAGGGGAGGGGCGCCTTTACAAAATGAAAGGCTGGCGCGACCCTTCCCCATTTTCTTCTTTTTATTTCTGTTGTGTTGACAAAATAAAGAGAGGGGCACTGAAGGGGGGTGCGCCACCTCACAATCCGCGATTGCGTCAACCAAAAGTCAAAATCGGGAATTAACCACAAATGTCATAACAAGTCGACCACAAATGTCATATCCCGTCACAGGGGCGGATCCGGGAATTCCGTAAAGGGGAGGGGGGGGGGGGGGCGTCTTTATAAAATCAAAGCCTGGCGCGACACTCTCCCCCCCCCCCCATTCCTTACTTTTGCTTCTGTTGTTTTAACCGAATGATTATAATGAGGGTGCACCAGAGGGGGATGCGGCCCCTCTCGATCCATCATTGCGTCAACCACAAACGGAAAAACTAATTGCTTGCATTACAAGGGCAGATCCAGGAATTCCACAAAGGAGGGGGGGAGGGGGGCGCCTTTACAAAATGAAAGGCTGGCGCGACCTTACCCACTTTTCTTCTTCTTATTTCTGTTGTGTTGACAAAATAAAGACAGGGGGCACTAAGGGGGGGGGGGGGTGCGCCTCCTCTAAATCCGCGATTGCGTCAACCGCAAATGTCAATATTGGATTAACCACTAGTGTCATAACACTTCGACCACAAATGTCATAATGCGTTACAGGGGCGGATCCAGGAATTCCGTGAAGGGGGGGGGGGGGAGGGCTTTACAAAATCAAAGGCTGGCGCGATCCCTTTTTTTAATTTTTGTTTCTGTTGTTTTAACCTAATATAGTGAGGGTGCACCATGGGGGAAGCGCCCCTCTCGATCCATCATTGCGTCAACCACAAGATTAATGGAAAAACTCATTGCTTGTATTACAGGGGCGTATCCAGGAATTCTGTGAAGGGGAGGCGCCTTTACAAAATCAAAGGCTCGCGCGACACCGCCCCATTTTCTTCTTTTCGTTTTCTCTTGTTTTAACAAAAAATAGAGAGGGGGAACCATGGGGGATGCGCCCCCCTTTCGATCCATGATTGCGTCGACCACAAATGACCAAACCCATTACTTGCATTACAGGGGCGTATCCTGGGGGCGTTTCATCAACGAGTTCGTCGGAGGTTTTCACCGACAAATTTGCTATCAGCCAATCAGACGCAAGGATTTCAGTAACTTTTAACAGTTGTCAGTGTAAATCACTGACAAAAAGTTTCATGAAACGGTCCCCAGGAATTCCATGAAGGGGAGGCGCCTTTACAAAATCAAAGGCTCGCTCGACACCACCCCATTTTCTTCTTTTCGGGCACCGTGGGGGGTGCGCCCCTCTCGATCCATGATTGCGTCAACCACAAATTACCAAACCCATTGCTTACATTACAGGGGCGTATCCATGAATTCCGTGAAGGGGAGGCGCGTTTACAAAATCAAAGGCTCACGCGACACCACCCCATTTTCTTCTTTCCATTTTTTCTTGTTTTAACAAAATATATAGAGGGGGCACCATGGGGGATGCGCCCCCTCTCGATCCATGATTTCGTCAGCCACAAATGACCAAACTCATTGCTTGCATTACAAGGGCGTATCCAGGAATTCCGTGAAGGGGAGGCGCCTTTACAAAATCAAAGGCTCGCGCGACACCACCCCATTTTCTTCTTTTCGGGCACCATGGGGGATGCACCCCCTCTCGATCCATGATTGCGTCAACCACAAAAAAAATGATCAAACCCATTGCTTGCATTACAGGGGCGTATCCAGGAATTCCGTGAAGGGGAGGCGCCTTTACAGAATCAAAGGCTCACGCGACACCACCCCATTTTCTTCTTTTCATTTTCTCTTGTTTTTAACAAAATATATAGAGGGGGCACCATGGGGGATGTGCCCCCTCTCGATCCATGATTGCGTCAAATACAAATGGCCAAACTCATTGCTTCCATTACAGGGGCGGGTCCAGGAATTCCGTAAAGGGGAGAGGGTGCACCTTTGCATAATTAAAGCCTGACGCATCATCACCCCATCTTTTTATCATTTATGTTGTTTTGAAGACAAAAAAAAAATAGAGGGGGCATCAGAGGGGGATGCGCCCGTCTCGATCCGCGATTGCGTCAACCACAAAATGTTAAAAGTCATTGCTTACATTACAGGAGCGGATCCAGGAATTTTGTAAAGGGGAGGAGCCTTTACAAATTTAAAATCTGCCGCACCCCCTATTTTTCATTTCTGAAGAAATGCTTGCTCATTGCTTGTATTATAGGAGCGGGTCCAGGAATTCCGTAAAGCGTAAAGGGGAGACGTCTTCTCAAAATGAAAGGTTGGCGCAATCCCCCTCCCCCTTATTCATATCTTTTTATTTCTTTTGTTTAAAGGACAGTTAAAGCGGCAGTCTTTAATTTTGGAAAGGAGCTCCCCCTGTAATGCAAAAAATGGGTTTTGCCATTAACTTGAGGTTGACGCAGTCGTGGATCTAGAGGGGGACACGGTACCCCCTCCCCGTCTCTATTTTTGTTAACATAAAAGAAATTAAATGAAAAAAAAAAGGCGAGGCAGTTTGCGCAACTTTTTGATTTCATAAACGCTTCTCTCCTTTATGGAACTGGGACCGCCCCTCTAATGCAAGCAATGAGTTTTGACATTTGTGGTTGACGCAATCATGGATTGGGAGGGGACTGATACATCTCTGGTGCCCCCCCCCCTTTTTTGTTGTTGTTAAAACAACAAAAATAAATAAAATGGGGGGGGGGGAGGAAGCCTTTAATTTTGTAGAGGTGCCTACCTTTTACGGAATTCCTGGATCCACCCCTGTAATGCAAACGATGCAGCAGCTTTGATTTTGTAAGGGCGCCTCCCCTTTACGGAATTCCTGTATCCGCCCATATCATGCAAGCAATGAGTTTTGACATTTTGTGGTTGATGCAATCGCGGATCGAGAGGGGGGAGCATCCCCCTCTGGTGCTCCCTCTCTTTCTTTTTCTTTAGTTAAACAATAGAAAAAATGGAAAAAAATGGAGGGTGCACGGGGGTGCGGCAGTTCTAGTTTTGTAAAGACGCCTCCCCTTTACGAAACTCCTTGATCCGCCCCTGTAACGCGTTATGCCGCACCCCTATTTTTTTTAATTTCATTTCTGTTGTTTTAACAACAACAAAACAAAAAACCAAAAATAGAGAGGGGGTACCAGAGGGAGATGCGCCCCCCCCCCCCACACCTCGATCCGCAATCGCGTCAACCACAATAATGTCAAAACTCATTGCTTGCATTACGGGGGCGGGTCCAAGAATTCCTTAAAGCGCAAAGGGGAGACGTCTTTTCAAAATGAAAGGCTTGCGCAACCCCCCTCCCCCTTATTTTTTTTATTTCTTTTGTTTAAACGTAAGAAAAAAGAAAAGAAAAGAATGGGGGTGCGGCAATCTTTTGTAAAGGGGCCTCCCCTTTACGGAATTCCTGGTTCCGCCCCATGCAATGCAAACGATGAGATTTGCCGAAAACTTGTGGTTGACGCAGTCGCGGGTCGAGGGGGGGGGGGGTATACCCCCTCCCCGTCTCTATTTTTGTTAACACGATAGAAATTAAATTTAAAAAAAAAAAGAGGAGAGGTGGCTTGCGCAGGCATTTGATTTTTTTAAAGGCGTCTCCCCTTTACGGAATTCCTGGACCCGCCCCTATAGTGCCATCGCGGATCCAGAGGGGCGCATTCCTCTCTGCTGCCTTCTTTCATTTTTTTTAAACAACAGAAATAAAAAGAAAAAAAAAGGGGTGCGGCAGTTCTAATTTTGTAAAGGTGGCTCACCTTTACGAAACTCCTGGATCCGCCCCTGTGACGCGTTATGACATTTTCAGTACGTTTGGAAATTTCGACATTTTTGTGGTCGACGTCTTATGACATTTTGTGGTTAATCCAATTTTGACTTTGCGATTGGCGCAAACGCGGATCGAGAGGGGGCGTATCCCCCTCTGGTGCCCCCTCGCTATGTTTTGTTAACGCAACAGAAAAAAAAAAAATTAAGAAAATGGGGGGGGGGGGTCTCGCCAGCCTTTGATTTTGTAAAGGTGACCTCCCTTTACGGAATTCCTGGATCCGCCCCTGTAATGCAAGCAAGAGTTTTGATTTTTGTGGTTGACGCAATCATGGAACGAGAGGGGGCGCTTCCCCCTCTGGTGCCCCCTCACTATATTTTGTTAAAACAACAGAAATAAAAATAAGATAATCAAGCCTTTGATTTTTTAAAGGCGGCCATCCTCTTTACGGAATTCCTGGATCCACCCCTGTGACGCGTTATGACATTTGCAATTAGTTTGAAAATTTTAACAGACTATTATGTGGTCGACGTGTGATGACATTTATGGTTAATCTCCGATTTTGACATTTGCGGTTGACGCAATCGCGGATTTAGAGGTTGCGCATCCCCCTTCAGTGCCTCCTCTCTTTACTTCATCAAGACAACAGAAATAAAAAGAAGAAAAAAAAATGGGGGAGGAAGGAGGGTCGCACCAGTCTTTGACTTTGTAAAGACGCCTCCCCTTTACAAAATTCCTGGATCCGCCCCTGTAATGAGAGCAATGAGTTTGGTCATTATGTGGTTGACGCAGTGATGGATCGAGAGGGGGCGCATCCCCCTCTGGTGCACCCTCACTATAATTATTAGGTTAAAACAACAGAAACTAAAATAAGAAATGGGGGGGGGGGGTGTCTCGCCAGCCTTTGATCTTGTAAAGCCCCCCCCCCCCCCCGTACGGAATTCCTGGATCCACCCCTGTGACGCGTTATGACATTTGTGGTTGACGTGTTATGACATTTGTGGTTAATCCCCGATTTTGACTTGTGACTTGTGGTTGACGCAATCGTGGATTGAGAGGGGGCACATCCCCCTTTAGCGCCAATCTCTTTATTTGGTCAATACAACAGAAATAAAAAGAAGAAAATGGGGAGGGGGAAGGTCACTCGAGCCTTTCACTTTGTAAAGAAGCCTCCCCTTTACAAAATTTCTGGATTCGCCCCTGTAATGCAAGTAATGAGCTTTTCCATATGTGGTTGAAGCAATGATGGATCGAGAGGGGGCGCTTTCCCCTCTCGTGCACCCTCACTATATTAGGTTAAACCAACAAAAACAAAAATAAGAAAAGGGGAGTCGCGCCATGCAGCCTTTGATTTTGTACAGGCGCCCCCCCCCCACTTTACGGAATTCCTGGATCCACCCCTGTGACGCGTTATGACATTTGTGGTTAATCCAATATTGATATCTGTGGTTGACGCAATCGCGGATTTAGAGGGGGCGCATTCCCCTTTAGTGCCCCCTCTCTTTATTTTTTAAACACAACAGAAATAAAGATAAGAAAATGGGGGTGGGGGGCGAAGGTCGCGCCAGCCTATTATTTTGTAAAGCCGCCTCCCCTTTACGGAATTCCTGGATCCGCCCCTGTAATGCAAGCAATGAGTCTGGATATTTGTGGTTGACGCAATCATGGATCGAGAGGGGGCGCTTCCCCCTCTGGTTCCCCCTTACTATAGTATGTTAAAACAACAGAAATAAAGATAAGAAAATGGGGGGGGGGGGGTCACGCCAGCCTTTTTTTTTTTTTTAAGGCGCCCCTCCCCTTTACGGAATTCCTGGATCCACCCCTGTGACGCGTTATGACATTTTGCAGTTAGTTTGAAAATTTTGACATCTGTGGTCGATGCGTTTTGACATTAAATTGTGGTTAATCCCCGATTTTGACATTTGCGGTTGACGCAATCGCGGATTGAGAGGAGGCGCATCCCCCATTAGTGCCCAATCTCTTTATTTCGTCAACACAACAAAAATAAAAAGAAGAAAATAGGGGAGGGGAGAGGGTCGCGCAGGACTTTCACTTTGCAAAGACGCCTCCCCTTTACGAAATTCCTGGATCCGCCCCTGTAATGCAAGCAATGAGTTTGGTCATTTGTGCTTGACGCAATGATGGATCAAGAGGGGGCGCATCCCCAAGGCCTCTGATGCTCCCTTTCTTTTCTTTTCTTTCTTTTTTTTTTTGTTAAAACAACATAGATAAAAAGACAAATATGGGGGGGGGGGTGCGGTAGCCTTTAATTTTGTAAAGCCGTCTCCCCTTTACGAAATTCCTGGATCCGCCCAAGTAATGCAAGCAATGAGTTTTGATATTTGTGGTTGACGCAATGATGGGTCGAGAGGAGGCGCATCCCCCTCTGGTGCACCCTCACTGTAATATGATTAGGTTAAAACAACAGAAACAAAAATAAGAAAGGGGGGGGGGGGGGGGAGTGTCGCGCTGGCCTTCGATTTTGCAAAGCCACCTCCCCTTTACGAAATTCCTGGATCCGCCCCTGTAATGCAAGGAATGAGTTTGGATATTTATGGTTGACGCAATCATGGATCGAGAGGGGGCGCTTCCCCCTCTGGTTCCCCCTCACTATAGTATGTTAAAACAACAGAAATAAAGATAAGAAAATGGGGGGGGGGGGTCACGCCAGCCTTTATTTTTTTTAAGGCGACCCACCCCTTTACGGAATTCCTGGATCCACCCCTGTGACGCGTTATGACATTTGCAGTTAGTTTGAAAATTTTGACATCTGTGGTCGACGCGTTATGACATTAAATTGTGGTTAATCCCCGATTTTGACATTTGCGGTTGACGCAATCGCGGATTGAGAGGGGGCGCATCCCCCTTTAGTGTCCCCCTCTCTTTATTTTGTGAACACAACAGAAATAAGAATAAGAAAATGGGGGGGGGGGGGTCGCGCCAGCCTTTGATCTTGTAAAGGCGCTTCAACTTCGTGGAATTCCTCGATCCGCCCTTGTGACGCGTCATGACATTTTGCAGAAAATTTGGAAATTTTGACTTTTGTCGTCGACGTGTTATGACATTAGTGGTTAATCCGATTTTGACATTTGTCGTCGACGTGTTATGACATTTGCAGTAAAAATGGAAATTTTGACATTTGTCGTCGACGTGTTATGACATTAGTGGTTGATCCGATTTTGACATTTGTCGTCGACGCGTTATGACATTAGTGGTTGTTTTGACATTTGTCGTCGACGTGTTATGACATTAGTGGTTGTTTTGACATTTGTCGTCGACGCGTTATGACATTAGTGGTTGTTTTGACATTTGTCGTCGACGTGTTATGACATTAGTGGTTGTTTTGACATTAGTGGGCGATTTTGACATTAGTGGGCTCTACAGGGTCCCAGACTGTAGAACAATAATCTACTAGTGGTCTAACAAGAGTCTTATATGTCGTATCTTTAATTCTCTTGTTACAGTCATGAAGGTTTCGCCTTAGAAATCCTACAACTCTGTTGGCTTTAGCACATGTTCTGTCGACGTGTGCATTCCATGATAAATCTGATGATATATCAACCCCCAGGTATCTGTGACACTTTGTCTCTATCAATGTGCTGTTGTTTAATGAGTACTGGTATCTAACCGGGTTTTTTGCATGTGTGATGTGTAAGACATGACTTTTTTGGGCATTGAAGTCCATCTGCCACTTATCCTGCCACTCAGTTAGAGTGTCTAGGTCTCCCTGTAGGTTTTGTGCATCTTCTACGCTCGAGACCTGTTTGTAGATGATGCAGTCATCAGCGAATAATCGACAGGTGGAGTTTAAGTCATTAGGCAAGTCATTGATATATAATAGGAAGTAGAGTGGACCTGTGACCGTACCTTGCGGGACTCCTGAGTCTACGGTGACCCATTCTGATCTTTCTCCTTCCACCACCACACTCTGTTTCCTGTGGGTTAAAAATTCCTTAATCCATCTGTGAGTCTTTCCTGTTATACCATACGATTGCAGTTTTGTTAGCAGTCTGTGATGCGGGACCTTGTCGAACGCCTTCCTGGAAATCTAACACAATCAAATCAACTTGTTTCCTGTGGTCTACTTCTTCAGCTATGTCCTGTATAGCAGAAATTAGTTGAGTTTCACATGAGTGTTTTTTCCTGAACCCGTGTTGATTTTCGTCCAATAACTGATGTGTATCCAGATGATGCATGATGTTAGTGTGAATGATGTGTTCCATTATTTTGCTGCAAACAGAAGTGAGACTAACTGAACGATAATTGGCTGGGTCGGCTTTGTCCCCTTTCTTAAAGATGGGTGTTACGTTTGCTTGCCGCCAGTCCTCCGGGATCTCCCCTGTTTCAAGAGATAACTGAAAAATCGTGGTTAATGCTGTAGTTATCTCTTCTGCAGTCTCACGTAGAACCCATGGTGAGATTTCGTCTAGACCTGCTGCTTTATGGGGATCTAAATTTTTTAGCACATTTATTAGTCACACCAGTAGCATTTATTTCAATTTCAGGCATAGGGGGTACATGGTTTTCCTGGGTCGTAGGCATGTCGTCCAGTCTCTCCTGAGTGAATTGTTCTTGATATTGTCTACTCAGCAATTCAGCTTTTTGTTTACTTTCCATAACCAGTTCACCTGTAAGTTTGTCTTTCAGTGTTGGTATTCCCATTGAATCTTTCCTGAGGGATTTAACAAATGACCAAAATTGTTTAACTGATGCAAGACATTTACTTTGTACGTATTTCCTTCGTGCTTTCTTTGTTGCTTTTTTCGTCTCCTTTCGTATCTGTCTGTAATTCATCCGGTCCTCTGCTTTACCTGACGTTCTTGCCTTGTTGTATGCTCTTTGTTTTCGTTTGTGTAACCTTCTTATTGACTTATTTATCAATGGGGTAGTATCTTTCTTACTTACCATCCTGGATGGGACAGTCGCATCTATTGCCTTGTGTAATCCCTGCTTGAGATTGTTCCACAAATCTTCAACTGAACTTTTACCCGATGTTTTCTGGGCATCTGCTTCATTCTGTATGTCTCTACTAATGTTCTTCACCTCTTCCTTCAGCATTTCCTTGTCTGCTTTGTCATACAAAAACACTTTCCTAGGTTTACACTTACTGAGTAATGGCTTTGTGTTCACCAAAATCATGGGTATTCCATTGTGGTCGCTCAGTCCAGGTACTGTGGAGGACCTAATAACCAAAGAGGAATTCATCACAAACAGTAAATCAAGTGTATTCACACCACGAGTGGGTTCCGTGACTATTTGCTCCAGGCCGTAGTCGTTGGCAATATCAATCAGATTTCTACACATTGATGCCTTCTGCGTACCTGGTCTGAGTGTCTGTGTGTCCCAGACGATGTCTCCCAGGTTAAAATCCCCTCCTAGATAAACATTACTGTAGTAATCAAACTTTACCTTGTCCAGCGAGTTCTTGATACTTGCCAGATATTCTCTGTCTGTGTTGGGTGGCCGGTAAAAACAGCCTATCAACAATGGTTTGGACCCATCAACCTGTACCTCTATCCATACACTCTCATTTTCTACTTCAAAATCGAATCTCTGTGTGCAGTTAATGCTGTTTTTTACTGCTATCAACACCCCTCCATGTGTCTGTCCCTTCTTGTTTGGTTTCCTGTCCTTCCTAAAAACCAGATAACCATTGGGGAAAATTTCACTATTTCTTACTGATTCATCCAGCCACGTTTCTGTCCCCAATAAAATATCGGGATTGTCAAATTCTAAACATGTATTCAACTCTGCTGTTTTGTTTCTTATAGACTGAAAATTCACAACCAATACCTTCATAGGTTTGTATGTTCTGTTCAGGTTAACTGAACTACGTCCACCTACCTTTACATGTACATCTCCTTGCTGAGGTTGACTCTGAGGTGAGGATGTGGCAAGCAGCGATGTATGTACCAAGTAGTCGGTATTATCAGCTCCCTCAGTTGTATTCTCTGTTCTGCTAGTACTGTTTGAAGGTTTTACATCACTTTGTGAAATAAAACTACCACTGTTATCCGAATGTGAAGAAAAAAGACTTGATGCGAAGTGTGGTAACCCACAGCTGCATCACGTCCATGACAGGTTGGAATGTTGAGCTAATACTTCATAGCAAACTGTGCCCATACAGTCCACATGATACCATTCATCACATCTATCGCAACAAACAGCTCTTTCCCCCCATAAACAAGCCACTTTGCAGACATGACAGGGAAATTTGGGTAATGAGTCATCCATACTTCTACTACTACTGTGCTCCGTGTGTGAGAGCCAGTCACAGGTACCGGCGTGTAGCAAAGAGAGAATAAACAGATACCACCATGCCTGTACCATATTGAACAGACCAATGAAAAAATTCAAAGCCGTCTAAAATTCTAAACATATCACTTCATTTCAGTCAGCCAGTATGTATATCAATCAACACACAAAATCCAAATGCTTCATTAACTTCAGCAATCTTGACAAGCAAAAGAGAACAAAAACAAAAACAGAACAAACATACAGACAAATTGTATTCTGGTAACAGATTCGCTTCCCCCACACTCAGATCTGGGTACTACCGGTAAGGACGACCCGAGTGCGAACATGGTTGAAAATTCAACAAAGATCTATAAATATAAAAATTACGCATAATCGGTTAGCAATTTTCACACACATAGCGTGGAAGCATGAGCTGGGCTGGGTTAGCTTTGTGATAAGAGTAGGGAAAATCACGAGGCTTCAACACGTGCGTTCTCAATACGTGTGGAGCCGCCAAAACGTGAGCGTAGCGCTTGTAATTTGTAAGCAGGCAAGCGGGTCGCCGCACACATCACAGTACTACTTCACCCGTACGCCCGGCCGTCCGGTGATGATTAAGCTGCCATGGTGCCTTGCCGATGCCCTGCTGTGTAGAAAAGGTGTCTTCCCTCGTGAAGTGGTCAAATCGATGTTATCCTAAAAAATCTTTCCAATCCTCGCTAAATATCTCATAAAAGGCAGTTCAAATGTATGTTGGGGTATTTGGTAGTATAATGTTCGAGCAATTGGCAAACAATCTTCCTCTGGAAAGGTGAAATTTAGAGGAGAAAACTATCGACGGTTCCGCGATGTTCAGGAACGTCCACTCTCTCTCAACGCGCGCACCTTGAACAGAATAAAAAGACTACAATGTAATTGGCAAACTTGTGAAAAGAGTAACCATTGTATGTGGTCAAGGGGTTTTATGGATCCTTCATCTTCCCTTCAGTTATATGTATCTCTACCCCCATCCCATGATCTGATTGACTGGTGAGGTTGCCCAATTGAAGTTAAAGAGATGGTATAGTTTTGGTCAAGATGGGGCATCAAGTTTTCATCTATTTTTGTGAGGTAATGAGAAATCTTTTATAAAATGTAAAACAGCATGTAACTCTTGGAGGGATTTAAAGTTTATTTGATGAAAATTGGTTTTGAAATGGCTGATATATATGCAAAACAAAGTAAAACAAAGCCAGGTGGGTTCCACCTTTTTCGGCAATGGATATTATTTGTTTTACTTTGTTTGAGATATGTCAGCCATTTCAAAACTGATTTTCATCTAATAAACTTTAAATTCCTCTAGAATTGTATGCTCTGTATTATGTCATATAGTGGTTTCTTAGTATCTTGGAAAAAAAAGAAGGTATCAGTGTAAAAGCTCAATCTATATCTCAACCAATACTGTACTCTCCCTTAAAGTTTGATGTTCTGCTGATTTGTAGTTGTATTCATTTTACATGTACATGAATAGCCTTTTACTGTTTGGAGTAATGTACTAAGATCTGTGCTTACTTTTTGTTTCATTTTGTCCATGATGTAATTCACCAACTTATTTTTAGCAAGGCAATTCCCATTTAGACATAAGAAAAAATTTAATTGTAAATTACAAATGCAGTCTACTCTGGTAGTCAATACTGCATTAGATAAATCTGATTCTCTTGTCCATGTGTTCGAACTGTATTTTTTTTTTATTGAGATTAATATTTATCAACATGCAGATTCCTACCCTGTCTGAGAAATAGGGAAGAAAAATTGCCACAAAAAGTTTATGAGAACAATGGGGAAAAAAAGAATTCTTAGGCAATTGTTTGAATTTCAATACTGAAACATTGATTTTGAGCCTCCCCATGATGGAATGCACATGGGGACTTGACAATTCAAAATTCTTCATCTAAAAAATACATAAATAAGTTTCAATTCTTAGACACTTCTGACATACAAGTTTAAAAATACAAGTTATATAAAAAAGAAATGTCAACAATATTACTGCAACTCAAAAAAGAGGCGAAGTTTTAAAACTGAAAAACTACAGCATGGTTGTCAAAAACTGTGATCCGATACTCAGCCCCTTGTGGATGGAAATTGAAAAAACAACAACACAGCATCTGGATACTAAGATTATCACAAAATGACTTCCCCAAAATGATTTGCCACTACTCTGAGTGGCGTTGTTGCTGCTGAAAGCTTGTATAGACTTTATAGCACAGTCAATCAAATCGTGAAGGTAGAATCAAAGCTTGTGCAAATGACGTGCAACGTTGTAATGAGTCTCATTTTCACTCATTAAAAAAAAAATATTTTCCTGGGAAAAATATAATCAAGGATTACTATACCATAAGTGCAAGGATTTTTGTGTAATGAAAATCTTTAACTATAATGGTGATAACTGTTACTGAAATTTTCCATCATTTCTCAGTAGTTTAAATCTTGGTACTCTACACTAAAATTTTATAAAACTGTGTTAACCACAGGCTTGAACACATTTTGATGAAAATTAGTCAGTGTTGAAAATTTCCCATTCGTTTTGTACATAGTGCATATGAAGAGTTTGTTTGCAAAAACCGATAAGTCCATATTTGCCAAATGGGGATATTTGCGATTAAAGGTCAAGAAAAATAAAGAGAATAATAAGAATTTTTTTGCTTCTTTTGACCATAACTTCAAAAATATACCTTTATATGTAGTGACCAATATATCATTTAAAAGGTATTATTTTGTACTTTATGACAGAGACCGTACTTCAAAATCTTCAAAAATGGACTTATCGGTTTTTGCAAACAAACCCTTCATATCGTTTCGTCCCGTTGCGCTATGGGATGGAATTCAACACCTTTCGAGGAAATTACTTAAAAATAATAATATATTAGATCTGTATGTTAGCCCTTTTGGTGAAGTAATGTAGGGAATGGTAGCAAACAATGCCACATAGCATGGCAAGTCTTGCTCATCAACATTGATACAATTCTCCTTTGAATTTTGTTTTTTTTTTAAACAGTGATTTCTTTAATCCCGTCCCGTCACGCCAGTAAAATTTGTTGTTTCCATGGAAACAAAACAAATGTCTGCCTTGTTTATAGTGCACTTTCATGCTTTCATGTAAGCTTGATACATATGGCTGCTATCATGGTAACATTTTTTTTTTTTTGTGAGCAAAAAAAATCTCTTAAATTCCGTCTCATCGCTGTCCCTTGATTTTTGGGATCAGACTCAGACGCACATTTTTGTTTTTCTCGCTGGAAATTGGAAAAAAAATGGAAGAGAATATGAAAAGTATCCACAGTTGCAAAGATCGTCATTAAAGACAGCCTTTGCATTGGCGATCAAATCTTGGTGGAAAGATTCAATCTTTGGGCAAATTAAATGCCATTGCAACATTTTCATTCATGAAAAGTAATTTTTCTCGAGAAAGAAAATCAAGGATTGCCGTACCAAAAGTGTAAGAATTCTTGTAAAATGAGAATTTTTGGCCTTATGATAATAATTGTTGATCAAATTTTTCAGCACTCATTAGTAGTTTGAATCTTGGTGCTCTTAATCTACACTAAGATGCTATAAAACTGTGTTTTTCCAAAGTTTAAATACATTTTGATGAAAATTAGCTGATTCTCTAGAATTTCCCATTCGTTTTGTACATAGTTCATTTTTGTCCGTCCCGTCGCGCGACGGGACGAACTTTAACAGCTTTTGAGAAAATTACCTAAAAAATAAAATTTATCAGATCTAGATGTTTCTCTATTTGTGCTAGTAATGTTTGGAACATTGACAAACAAACACCACATGACATGGTCTGTATTGCTCATTAACTTGGAATTAATTCTCCTTTGAATTTTCTTCACAAAAAACAGTGATTTTTTCAGTCCGTCCCTACGCGCTAATAAAATTTGTTGTTGCCATGGAAACAAAACAGATGCTGATCTTGTCCATAGTGCAGTGTGATGTCTTCATGTAAGCTTAACACATTTGTAGTAATAAATGGCTGCTAACACTTAAACTTTTTTTGTTTTACATTAAAAAAACCCATTCAAATTCCGTCCCGTCGCGCTCCCTTGATTTTTGGATCAGACCCGACCCGCCTATGACCTTTGACCTTGTGGTGACCTTCAACTCCCAAAGGGACATTTACCATCCAAGTTTAGTCACAAACGGACGAAGGGATCAAAAGTTATGAGTCATAATCGAAACGCGCCATAAAAACTTAACAATGGGCCCTAGAAATTTGTTGACCCCTTTCTGTGACCTTTGAGCTTGTGATGACCTTTAATTCCTTAAGGGACATCTACCGTCCAAGTTTGGTCACAAACCGACTTAGGGATCAAAAGTTATGAGTCACAATCGAAATGCGCCATAAAAACTTATCATCGGGCCCTAAAATTTTGTTGACCCCCTTCTGTGACCTTTGACCTTGTGATGACCTTCACCTCCCCAAGGGACATCTACCATCCAAGTTTGGTCATAAACAGACAAAGGGATCAAAAGTTATTAGCCACAATCGAAACGTGCCCTAAAAACTTAACATTGGGCCCTTAAAGTTCGTTAACTCCTGTCTGTGACCTTTGACCTTGTGATGACCTTCACTTCCCCAAGGGACATCTACCATCTTAGTTTGGTCACAAACGGACAAAGGGATTAAAATTTGTGAGCCATAATCAAAACACGCCATAAAAATTAACATTGGGCCCTAAAAGTTCGTTGACCCCTGTCTGTGACCTTTGACCTTGTGGTAACCTTCAACTTCCCTAGGGACATCTACCATCTATGTTTGGTCACAAACAGACAGATACCTCAAAAGTTACAAGCCATAAGCGAAACGCGCCCTAAAAACTTAACATTGGGCCCTAAAGTTCAATGACCTCTGCCTGTGACCTTTGACCTTGAGGTGCCCTTCATGTTTAATAAAATGTGTAACTTTGTATAACCACTCTTCCTTCCAAGTTTGATTGAAATTGCAATCCTCAGTAGAGAGCTATTCAAGTTTTTGTAGCGTTACGCACAGACGACGGACGGACAGACGCCGCAGGCGATCCAGTCTCCCCACACCTCCGGTGGGCTCGACAAAAAAAAAAACACCACTTACAACAAATAAAAAAAAAAATAAGAAACATCATAAAGTGATAATTAAGCAATCAGGTCAGGTCAGGTCACACCCGTAGCATTTCTGCCGTTGGGGCACTGAAATGTCGTTCTCCAGGTTTCCTTATCCTGCGCCATTCTCATACAGATTTCCACCGGCTTCTCCGCCCATCTCCTCACATCATCCACCCAATTCCTCCTTGGTCTTCCTTGCGCTCGTCGCCCATCCACCCGACCATGCATTATCGTATGCGCTAGTGTACCTGGCCGTCGAGTGACATGTCCGAACCTTTGCATCTTCCTTCTCTTCATTACGTCCAGTAGTGGTTCATAATCCCTAACTTTCCTCCTGATCTCTTCCAGCACTGATGCATTGGTGCGGCAATCGTGCCAATGTATCCCAAGTAATCGACGGAAACATCTACAATGTATCTCGAAAGCGGCTATTTTCTTCTCTAGATTTTTGCTTAGCGTCCATGACTCGCATCCACATAGGGCTATCGAGGTCGATAGCGCCTTCATCAGCTCAATCTTTGTTTTCTCTCTCACCTCTCTGCTTCTCCAGACATGGTTCATCTTGGCCAACAGAGCAGTCGCCATGGCCATTCTTGTCTTCATTTCTGTTGTCGAAGTGGCCTCCTCATTCATCATGGCGCCCAGATATTTGCATTGGTGGACTTCCTCTAGCGCGTGCCCGTCCACAAATATCTCCCGTGCTTCGTCATCTTGTTTATTCTGTCTTGAAGTCGTCATTATCCTACTTTTTGTGACTAATTTCCATGCCGTATCGGCGGGTAGCAGTGTCTAGCCGCGTAGTCAGCTCTGCTAGCTCTTCCCTATTTCCAGCAACAAGGTCAATGTCGTCAGCGAATCTCAGAATGCAGATTGGCCTTCCCGCGATTGCAACTGTGCCATCAAAATCTTCGAGTGCTTAAGCAATATGTCAAGTTTTAACCGCAAGCTGTTTATCAGAGTATGTGACATGTAAAGTAGACGATATCAAAATAATTTCAATGTTAGATGAAAGAATAATTGTGTTATGGCATACAGGATAATAATTGTGACGCTATACTTGTCTCGCCTTTTCTATTTTCATCAGAGATTACCAGGGACGAAAATTTTAGTTGTAACGGGAAGAACCACACCCTGCCATGCCTTTATGTCGAAGAAACTTTCAGCTTCTGTTGGAAAGACTAAAAAGTCTTTGTACCACGGACAACCTAATCAAACATTGCATTTTCTCTCCTATGAACATGAGGTAACATAAAACTCTGCTCTTTATCTTTTCATTGTATGGCATTGCATTGGAGAAAATCAAACTTTAATCGTTGAGGACGAGTCCCGAGTATACTCGGGCAGGGTCTATGGAAAATTCGTGTTGTAGCAAAATCAGTCCGCTCTCAACGGGTCAATGGAATGTGAGATAACCTTGCTCCTGATGCTGATTCGGGACAAAATAGTTTAGCTGTAACTGAAAGAACAACACCCTGCCATGCCTTTATGTCAAAGAAACTTTCAGCTTCTGTTGGAAAGACTAAACAATTCTTTGTACCACGGACAACCTAATCAAACATTGCATTTTCTGTGCTATTAACATAAGATATCATAAAACTCTGCTGTTTATCTTTTCAGTGTATGGCATTACATTGGAGAAAATCAGAGCAGGTGACATCAACGACATGTAAAGTAAACGATATTAAAATAAGTTTCAATGTTAGATGAAAGAATAATTTTGTAATGGCATACAGGATAATAATTGTGACGGTATACGTGTCTCGCCTTTTCGATTTTCATTAGAGATTACCAGGGACGAAAATGTTTAATTGTAACGGGAAGAACCACAGCCTGCCATGCCTTTATGTCAAAGAAACTTTCGTTGAGGACGAGTCCCGAGTGTACTCGGGCAGGTGTCTATGCGAAATGCGTGTTGTAGCAAAATTAGTCCGTTCTCAACGGGTTAATGGAATGTGAGATAACCTTGCTCCTGATGCTGATTCAGGACAAAGTAGTTTAGCTGTAACCGAAAGAACAACACCCTGCCATGTCTTTATGTCAAAGAACCTTTCAGCTTCTGCTGGAAAGACTAAAAAAGTCGTTGTACCACGGACAACCTAATCAAACATTGCATTTTCTCTCCTGTGAACATAAGATAACATAGAACTCTACTCTTTATCTTTTTATTGTATGGCATTACATTGGAGAAAATCAAACTGTCATGCAATATGAGATACCCTTGCTCCTGATGCTGATTCGGCGAGGGCTGCAAAGAATTCGTCTTTTATCGTGACATCTTCAAGCTCCAGAGTCTTAAGGTTTGGCATGGTACAGATACTAGTGGCGTAGGCTTGTGATGCATCAGCCGAGATGTCCGGTCCTTCGCTGTGTTTCATTGATTCAAGCTTTACAGTTAGAGGATGAAAAGATGACACAAGTTAAAACTTATTTCCGTGCCTGCCCGGTAAAAAAAAAAAACACACCAACAACAAATAAGAAAGCTCAAGAAACATTATAAAGTGTAATTAAGCAATATTTCAGGTTTTAACCGCGATCATTTTATCAGAGTATGTGACATGTAAAGTACACGATATGAAAATAAATTTCAATGTAAGATGACAGAATTGTGTAATAGCATACAGGATAATAATGATGACGCTATACGTGTCTCGCCTCTTCGGTTTTCATAAGAGATTAGCAGGGACGAAAATGTTTAGTTGTAACGGGAAGAACCACAGCCTGCCATGATTTTATATCAAAGAAACTTTCAGTTTCTGTTGGAAATACTAAAAAAGTCTTTGTACCACGGACAACCTAATCAAACATTGCATTTTCTCTCCTATGAACATAAGATAACATAGAACTCTACTCTTTATCTTTTTATTGTATGGCATTACATTGGAGAAAATCAAACTGTCATGCAATGTGAGATACCCTTGCTCCTGATGCTGATTCGGCGAGGGCTGGAAAGAATTCGTCTGCTATCGTGACATCTTCAAGCTCCAGAGTCTTAAGGTTAGGCATGGTACAGATACTCGTGGCGTAGGCTTGTGATGCATCAGCCGAGATGTCCGGTCCTCCGCTGTGTGTCATTGATTCAAGCTTTACAGTTAGAGGATGAAAAGATGACACAAGTTAAAACTTATTTCCGTGCCTCCCAAGAAAAAAAAAAAAACAAACCCAACAACAAATAAAAAAAAAGCTCAGGAAATATTATAAAATTATAATTAAGCAATATTTCAGGTTTTAACCGGAAGCCTTTTATCAGAGTATGTGACATGTAAAGTAGACGATATCAAAATAAATTGCAACGTTAGATGAAAGAATAATTTATTGTATAATGGCATACAGGATAATTATGGTGACGCTGTACTTGTCCCGCCTTT
Organism: Diadema setosum; assembly: GCF_964275005.1. NCBI lineage: Eukaryota > Metazoa > Echinodermata > Echinoidea > Diadematoida > Diadematidae > Diadema > Diadema setosum. The sequence goes on from NC_092687.1 coordinate 5,024,031, forward strand.
TCGATTTTCATAAGAGATTACCAGGGACGAAAATATTTAGTTATAACAGGAAGAACCACAGCCTGCGATACCTTTATGTCAAAGAAACTTTCAGCTTCTTTTGGAAAGACTAAAAAATTTTTTGTACCATTGATAACCTAATCAAACATTGCATTTTCTCTCCTATGAACAAAAGATAACATAGAACTCAACTCTTTATCTTTTCATTGTATGGCATTACATTGGAGAAAATCAAACTGTCATGCAATATGAGATACCCTTGCTCCTGATGCTGATTGGGCGAGGGCTGTAAAGAACTGGTCTTTTATCGTGACATCTTCAAGCTCCAGAGTCTTAAGGTTTGGCATGGTACAGATACTCGTTGCGTAGGCTTGTGATGCATCAGCAGATATGGAAGGTCCTCTGCTGTGTTTTATTGATTCAAGCTTTACAGTTAGAGGACGAAAAGATGACACAAGTTAAAACTTATTTCCGTGCCTCCCAAGAAAAAAAAAACACCAACAATAAATAAAAAAAGCTCAAGAAATATCACAAAGTGATAATTGAGAAATATTTCAGGTTTTAACCGCAAGCATTTAATCAGAGTATGTGACAAGTAAAGTAGACGATATCAAAACAAATTGCAATGTTAGATGAAAGAATAATTGTGTAATGGCATACAGGATAATAATTGTGACGCTATACTTGTCCCGCCTTTTCGATTTTCATAAGAGATTAACAGGGACGAAAATGTTTAGTTGTAACGGAAAGAACCACAGCCTGCCATGCCTTTATGTCTAAGAAACTTTCAGCTTCTGTTGGAAAGACTAAAGAAGTCTTTGTACCACTGATAACCTAATCAAACATTGCATTTTCTCTCCTATGAACATAAGATAACATAGACCTCTGCTATTTATCTTTTTATTGTATGGCATAACATTTGAGAAAATTAAACTGTCATGCAATATGAAATACCCTTGCTCCTTTTGCTGATTCGGCGAGGGCATCAAAAAACTCGTCTGTTATCGTGACATCTCTAAGCTCCAGAGTCTTAAGGTTTGGCATGCTACAGATACTCGTGGCGTAGGCTTGTGATGCATCAGCCGAGATGGAAGGTCCTCTGCTGTGTTTCATTGATTCAAGCTTTACAGTTAGAGGATGAAAAGATGACACAAGTTAAAACTTATTTCCGTGCCTCCCCAGGAAAAAAAAAACCCACTAACAACAAATAAGAAAAAAAAAACCTCATGAAACATCAAAAAGTAATAATCAAGCAATATATCAGGTTTTAACCACAAGCTTTTTATCAGAGTATGTGACATGTAAAGCAGACGATATCAAAATAAATTTCAATGTTAGATGAAAGAATAATTTATTGTATAATGCCATACAGGATAATAATAATGTTGTGACGCTATACTTGTCTCGCCTTTTCGATTTTCATAAGACATTACCAGGGACGAAAATGTTTAGTTGTAACGGGAAGAACCACAGCCTGCCACGCCTTTATGTCAAAGAAACTTTCAGCTTCTGTTGGAAATACTAAAAAAGTCTTTGTACCACGGACAACCTAATCAAACATTGCATTTTCTCTCCTATGACCATAAGATAACATAGAACTCTACTCTTTATCTTTTCATTGTATGGCATTACATTGGAGAAAATCAAATTGTCATGCAATATGAGATACCCCTGCTTCTGATGCTGATTCGGCGAGGGCTTCAAAGAACTCGTCTGCTATCGTGACATATCTAAGCTCCAGAGTCTTAAGGTTTGGCATAGTACAGATACTAGTGGCGTAGGCTTGTGATGCATCAGCCGAGATGTCAGGTCCTCCAGTGTGGTTTATTGATTCAAGCTTTACAGTTAGAGGATGAAAAGATGACACAAGTTAAAACTTATTTCCGTGCCTACCAGAAAAAAACAACAACAAACACTAACAACAAATAAAAAAAATCTCAAGAAATATAATAAAGTATTAATGAAGCTATATTTCAGGTTTTAACCGCAAGCCTTTTGTCAGAGTATGAACATGTAAAGAAGACGATATCAAAATAAATTTCAATGTTAGATGAAAGAATAATTGATTGTATAATGGCATACAGGATTATTATGGTGACGCTATACGTGTCTCGCCTTTTCGGTTTTCATAAGAGATTAGCAGGGACGAAAATGTTTAGTTGTAACGGGAAGAACCACAGTCTGCCATGCTTCCATGTCAAAGAAACTTTCAGCTTCTGTTGGAAATACTAAAAAAGTCTTTGAACCACGGACAACCTAATCAAACATTGCATTTTCTCTCCTATGAACAAAAGATTACATAGAACTCTACTCTTTATCTTTTCATTGTATGACATTACATTGGAGAAAATCGAACTGCCGTGCAATATGAGATACCCTTGCTCCTGATGCTGATTGGGCGAGGGCTGCAAAGAACTCGTCTTTTATCGTGACATCTTCAAGCTCCAGAGTCGTAAGGTTTGGCATGGTACAGATACTAGTGGCGTAGGCTTGTGATGCATCAGCCGAGATGTCCGGTCCTTTCCTGTGTTTTATTGATTCAAGCTTTACAGTTAGAGGATGAAAAGATGACACAAGTTAAAAATTATTTCCGTGCCTCTCAAGAAAAAAAAAAACAACCACCAACAACAAATAAAAAAAAAAAGCTCAAGAAATATTACAAAGTGATAATTGAGAAATACTTTAGGTTTTAACCGCAAGCATTTTATCAGAGTATGTGACAAGTAAAGTAGACGATATCAAAATAAATTGCAATGTTAGATGAAAGAATAATTGTGTAATGGCATACAGGATAATAATTGTGACGCTATACGTGTCTTGCCTTTTCTATTTTCATAAGAGATTACCAGGGACGAAAATGTTTATTTGTTTGTAACGGGAAGAACCACAGCCTGCCATGCCTTTATGTCTAAGAAACTTTCAGCTTCTGTTGGAAAGACTAAAGAAGTCTTTGTACCACTGATAACCTAATCAAATATTGCATTTTCTCTCCTATGAACATAAGATAACATAAAGTCTGCTCTTTATCTTGTCAGGGTATAGCATTACATTGCAGAAAATCAACCTTTAACCCCTTGAGGACGAGTGCCGAGTATACTCGGGCAGGTGTCTATGGGAAATTCGTGTTGTTGCAAAATCAGTCCGCTCTCAACGGGTCAATAGAATGTGAGATAACCTTGCTCCAGATGCTGATTCGGGACAAAATAGTTTAGTTGTAACTGAAAGAACAACACCCTGCCATGCCTTTATGTCGAAGAACCTTTCAGCTTCTGTTGGAAAGACTAAAAAAGGACTTTGTACCACGGACAACCTAATCAAACATTGCATTTTCTCTCCTATTAACATAAGATAACATAGACCTCTGCTCTTTATCTTTTTATTGTATGGCATTACATTTGAGAAAATCAAACTGTCATGCAATATGAGATACCCTTGCTTCTTTTGCTGATTCGGCGAGGGCTGCAAAGAACTCGTCTGCTATCTTGACATCTCTAAGCTCCAGAGTCTTAAGGTTTGGCATGGTACAGATACTCGTGGCGTAGGCTTGTGATGCATCAGCCGAGATGGAAGGTCCTCCGCATCTGTGTGTCCCTGATTCAAACTTTACAGTTAGAGGATGAAAAGATGACACAATTTAAAACTTATTTCCGTGCCTCCCTAGAAAAAAACAACACCAACAACAAATAAAAAAAAAAAAACGCTCAAGAAATATTACAAAGTGATAATTAAAAAATATTTCAGGTTTTAACCGCAAGCCTTTTATCAGAGTATTTGACATGTAAAGTAGACGATATCAAAATAAATTTTAATGTTAGATGGAAGAATAATTTATTGTATAATGGCATACAGGATGATAATTTTGACGCTATACTTGTCCCGCCTTTTCGATTTTCATAAGAGATTACCAGGGACGAAAATGTGTAGTTGTAACGGGAAGAACCATATGCTGCCATGCCTTTATGTCAAAGAAACTTTAAGCTTGTGTTGGAAAGACTAAGAAATCCTGTATCCAGTGTCCTGACATTACGTAGCTTCAAAGTCTGAAGGTTTGGCATGGCACAGATTCTAGTGGCGTAGGCTAGTGATACATCAGCCGAGATGTCAAGAAACCCATAGTAACTGTGTTCTATTGATTCAATCTTTACAGTATAGTAAGATAGTAAAAAGAAGACACATGTAATAACTTATTTCCCAACAAAAAAAAAAAAAAAAAAAAATCTCTCAAGTCACATAATAAAGTGATAATCAAGGTTTATCAGGTTTTAACCTCAAGCTTTATCAACTTGTCAGAATATGTCACATGCAAAGGATATCAGGTTAGAAAATGATAAGATGTAGAAGAATGTAAGATGAAGTATCATTTAACCTGATAATTTCAAGTTCAAGTTTAAGTTCAAGTGCAATTTACTGTGTTCTATTGATTAAATCTTTGCAGTATAGGCTGAGGGTAAAAAGAAACACATGTAAGAACTTATTTCCGTGTTTCCCCAGAAAAACAAACAAACCAAAATTAAAAACAAAATCTCAAGTCACATAATAAAGGTGATAACCAAGCAACTTCAAGGTTTATTACTTTGTCAGAATGTTACATGTAAGGCATATCAGATTGAAAAATGATACGAATATGAGATGAAGGAATAATAATTGTGTAATGGTATACAGAATATTTTTTTAAAGTTTATAGGTGTCTCGCCTTGTCTATTTTCATAAGAGATTATTAGGGACGAAAATGTTTAGTTGTAACGGGAAGAACCACAGTCTGTCATGCCTTTATCTCAAGAATTCAATTGGCGTACAGAATATCATTTTCAATCTGATATGCTTTACATGCGACATATCCTGACAAAATAATAAAGCTTGAGGATAAAACCTGATAGATTTCTTGATTATCACTTTGTTATGTGACTTGAGATTTTGTTTATAATTGCAGCGAGGGCTGCAAAGGACTCGTCTCCTTCTGGAAATTCGTCGATACTCGTGGCGTAGGCTTGTGATGCATCAGCCGAGATGTCAGGTTCTCCAATGTGTTCTATTGATTCAAGCTTTGCAGTATAGGAAGAGGGTAAAAAGAAACACGTGTAGGAACTTATTTCCGTGTTTCCCCAGGAGAAACAAAGAAACAAAAAGCATAAACAAAATCTCAAGTCATATAACAAAGTGATAATCAAGCAATCTATCAGGTTTTAACCTCAAGGTATATTACTTTGTCGGACATAAACATAACATAACATAGAACTCTACTCTTTATCTTTTTAGTGTATGGCATTACATTGGAGGAAATCAGACTATCATGCAATATGAGATACCCTTGCTCCCGATGCTGATTCGGCGAGGGCTGCAAAGAACTCGTCTGCTATCCTGACATCTGTAAGCTCCAGAGTCTTAAGGTTTGGCATGGCACAGATACTCGTGGCGTAGGCTTGTGATGCGTCAGCCGAGATGTTACGTCCTCGAATGTGTTCTATTGATTCAAGCTTTGCAGTATAGGAAGAGGGTAAAAAGAAACACGTGTAGGAACTTATTTCCGTGTTTCCCCAGGAAAAACAAAGAAACAATCAGTGTGTGCGACTTTTTGTTCGTTTTGAGGTGCACGGTCACAAATAGTATAGTTGAAACTGAAAGAACCATAGCCTGCCATGCCTTTATGTCAAAGAAACGTTAAGTTTATGTTGGAAAGACTAAAAAAGTCTTTGTACCACGGATAACCTAATGAAACATTGCATTTTGTCTCCTATAAACATAACATAACATAGAACTCTACTCTTTATCTTTTCAGTGTATGGCATTACATTGGAGGAAATCAGACTATCATGCAATATGAGATACCCTTGCTCCCGATGCTGATTCGGCGAGGGCTGCAAAGAACTCGTCTGCTATCCTGACATCTCTAAGCTCCAGAGTCTTAAGGTTTGGCATGGCACAGATACTCGTGGCGTAGGCTTGTGATGCGTCAGCCGAGATGTTACGTCCTCGAATGTGTTCTATTGATTCAAGCTTTGCAGTATAGGAAGAGGGTAAAAAGAAACACGTGTAGGAACTTATTTCCGTGTTTCCCCAGGAAAAACAAAGAAACAAAAAGCATAAACAAAATCTCAAGTCACATAACGAAGTGATAATCAAGCAATCTATCACGTTTTATCCTCAAGCTTTATTACTTTGTCAGGATATGTCACATGTAAAGCATATCAGATTGAAAAATGATACGAATGTGAGATGAAGGAATAGATGTGTAATGGCGTACAGAATAATTTTTCTTGAGGCTATACGTGTCTCGCCTTGACTATTTTCTTGAGAGATTACCAGGGACAAAATAGTATAGTTGTAACTGAAAGAACCACAGCCTGCCATGCCTTTATGTCAAAAAAAACACGTTAAGCTTATGTTGGAAAGACTAAAAAAGTCTTTGTACCACGGATAACCTAATGAAACATTGCATTTTGTCTCCTATGAACATAACATAACATAGAACTCTACTCTTTATCTTTTCAGTATATGGCATTACATTGGAGAAAATTAAACTGTCATGGAATATGAGATACCCTTGCTCCCGATGCTGATTCGGCGAGGGCGACAAAGAACTCGTCTCTTATCACGAAATTACGTAGCTTCAAAGTCTGAAGGTTTGGCATGGTACAGATACTCGTGGCGTAGGCTTGTGATGCATCAGCCGAGATGTCAGGTTCTCCAATGTGTTCTATTGATTCAAGCTTTGCAGTATAGGAAGAGGGTAAAAAGAAACACGTGTAGGAACTTATTTCCGTGTTTCCCCAGGAGAAACAAAGAAACAAAAAGCATAAACAAAATCTCAAGCCACAGAACAAAGTGATAATCAAGCAATCTATCAGGTTTTATCCTCAAGCTTTATTACTTTGTCAGGATATGTCACATGTAAAGCATATCAGATTGAAAAAGGATATGAAGGTGAGATGAAGGAATAATTGTGTAATGGCGTACAGAATAATTTTTCTTGAGGCTATACGTGTCTCGCCTTGTCTATTTTCTTAAGAGATTACCAGGGACAAATTGTGACACTGCATCTCAAAACAAACCAAAAGTCTCCAGACGTGAGTTTTTAGTTAAGACCATATTCTGAAAGAGCAGACTTTAAGCTTTAAAATGATTTGTATAACTCAAATCAAATGGACTCTTCCAACCTATCTAAATATTGCAATGAAAGCACAAAATCGGGAAAGATGTGAACTGAGAAAAGAGGCTCTAAAGTACAGTGTCTATTCAAGCGCTTAATCTCTACAAAACCGTGCTGGCTGTGCGATGAATGGGACAAAAAACAGGAAGTAAACCACCAGAGTAGCAACAATGAAGGGATTAACAGATGAAACTGAAATTAAAGAAGACCTAAGGATGATTTTCAGATTTTTACATTTTAACCACTATAAATTAGTTATACTGAGGACAGAGTTTCAGAATTTGTGATAATTGGGATGAAGAATAAGAATATTTTCAAAATTTAGAATAAATTGCAATGAAGAAGGATGATGACATGGCAGAGTCACTATAAAAATGCATGAGTTGGGGCTCAAGGAAGCAGAACAAAAGAAGAAGGCATGCATAGATTATACACAGGTGACCTCGCAAGCAAGCGGTATTGTAATGGAATTACACTGCTACATTTCTGAAGTATGTGAACCTCCTATGTCATCATCCGTGTTCAGTGTAATTTGTTTAAGGTTTTTCAAAGTATTTTTTCTCTGCTCAAGAACCAAAATAAATTCCACAAATCTATATATGGAGCTGTTGATTTATGTACTACATGATGTGAAATTATGAAAATCGTCTGGAATGTCCCTTTAAGTATGCCTCATTAACACATTCTGTCCATAATAAATGCCAACTTTCAAAGCAGTAGCACTATCCTGTCAAAAGTTATTAGAGTTGAAAGTGAAGAGTGAGGACAAGGTTTTTCAGAAATGAAAAAAAAAAAGATTCTAAAGACCCACCTAATCACACTATTCTACCAAAAATGTTCGAGATAAACTGCTAAAAAAAAAAACACTTTCCTGCCCGTTTTATGATACCACATTTTAGCATAATGTAAAAGAAGACCTGCTCTTTCTTAAAATACGAAAAAGTCAAGCTCGGCTAGGTTGACCCATTTCACTTATTTTCAGTCCTCACGCAAAATCAGTGTGTGCGACTTTTTGTTCGTTTTGAGGTGCACGGTCACAAATAGTATAGTTGAAACTGAAAGAACCATAGCCTGCCATGCCTTTATGTCAAAGAAACGTTAAGCTTATGTTGGAAAGACTAAAAAAGTCTTTGTACCACGGATAACCTAATGAAACATTGCATTTTGTCTCCTATAAACATAACATAACATAGAACTCTACTCTTTATCTTTTCAGTGTATGGCATTACATTGGAGGAAATCAGACTATCATGCAATATGAGATACCCTTGCTCCCGATGCTGATTCGGCGAGGGCTGCAAAGAACTCGTCTGCTATCCTGACATCTCTAAGCTCCAGAGTCTTAAGGTTTGGCATGGCACAGATACTCGTGGCGTAGGCTTGTGATGCGTCAGCCGAGATGTTACGTCCTCGAATGTGTTCTATTGATTCAAGCTTTGCAGTATAGGAAGAGGGTAAAAAGAAACACGTGTAGGAACTTATTTCCGTGTTTCCCCAGGAAAAACAAAGAAACAAAAAGCATAAACAAAATCTCAAGTCACATAACGAAGTGATAATCAAGCAATCTATCAGGTTTTATCCTCAAGCTTTATTACTTTGTCAGGATATGTCACATGTAAAGCATATCAGATTGAACAATGATACGAATGTGAGATGAAGGAATAGATGTGTAATGGCGTACAGAATAATTTTTCTTGAGGCTATACGTGTCTCGCCTTGTCTATTTTCTTGAGAGATTACCAGGGACAAAATAGTATAGTTGTAACTGAAAGAACCACAGCCTGCCATGCCTTTATGTCAAAAAAACACGTTAAGCTTATGTTGGAAAGACTAAAAAAGTCTTTGTACCACGGATAACCTAATGAAACATTGCATTTTGTCTCCTATGAACATAACATAACATAGAACTCTACTCTTTATCTTTTCAGTATATGGCATTACATTGGAGAAAATTAAACTGTCATGGAATATGAGATACCCTTGCTCCCGATGCTGATTCGGCGAGGGCGACAAAGAACTCGTCTCTTATCACGAAATTACGTAGCTTCAGAGTCTTAAGGTTTGGCATGGTACAGATACTCGTGGCGTAGGCTTGTGATGCATCAGCCGAGATGTCAGGTTCTCCAATGTGTTCTATTGATTCAAGCTTTGCAGTATAGGAAGAGGGTAAAAAGAAACACGTGTAGGAACTTATTTCCGTGTTTCCCCAGGAGAAACAAAGAAACAAAAAGCATAAACAAAATCTCAAGCCACAGAACAAAGTGATAATCAAGCAATCTATCAGGTTTTATCCTCAAGCTTTATTACTTTGTCAGGATATGTCACATGTAAAGCATATCAGATTGAAAAAGGATACGAAGGTGAGATGAAGGAATAATTGTGTAATGGCGTACAGAATAATTTTTCTTGAGGCTATACGTGTCTCGCCTTGTCTATTTTCTTAAGAGATTACCAGGGACAAAATGTGACACTGCATCTCAAAACAAACCAAAAGTCTCCAGACGTGAGTTTTTAGTTAAGACCATATTCTGAAAGAGCAGACTTTAAGCTTTAAAATGATTTGTATAACTCAAATCAAATGGACTCTTCCAACCTTTCTAAATATTGCAATGAAAGCACAAAATCGGGAAAGATGTGAACTGAGAAAAGAGGCTCTAAAGTACAGTGTCTATTCAAGCGCTTAATCTCTACAAAACCGTGCTGGCTGTGCGATGAATGGGACAAAAAACAGGAAGTAAACCACCAGAGTAGCAACAATGAAGGGATTAACAGATGAAACTGAAATTAAAGGAGACCTCAGGATGATTTTCAGATTTTTACATTTTAACCACTATAAATTAGTTATACTGAGGACAGAGTTTCAGAATTTGTGTTAATTGGGATGAAGAATAAGAATATTTTCAAAATTTAGAATAAATTGCAATGAACAAGGATGATGACATGGCAGAGTCACTATAAGAATGCATGAGTTGGGGCTCAAGGATGCAGAACAAAAGAAGAAGGCATGCATAGATTATACACAGGTGACCTCGCAAGCAAGCGGTATTGTAATGGAATTACACTGCTACATTTCTGAAGTATGTGAACCTCCTATGTCATCATCCTTGTTCAGTGTAATTTGTTTAAGGTTTTTCAAAGTATTTTTTCTCTGCTCAAGAACCAAAATAAATTCCACAAATCTATATATGGAGCTGTTGATTTATGTACTACATGATGTGAAATTATGAAAATCGTCTGGAATGTCCCTTTAAGTATGCCTCATTAACACATTCTGTCCATAATAAATGCCAACTTTCAAAGCAGTAGCACTATCCTGTCAAAAGTTATTAGAGTTGAAAGTGAAGAGTGAGGACAAGGTTTTTCAGAAATGAAAAAAAAAATTCTAAAGACCCACCTAATCACACTATTCTACTAAAAATGTTCGAGATAAACTGCTAAAAAAAAACACACTTTCCTGCCCGTTTTATGATACCACATTTTAGCATAATGTAAAAGAAGACCCGCTCTTTCTTAAAATATGAAAAAGTCAAGCTCGGCTAGGTTGACCCATTTCACTTATTTTCAGTCCTCACGCAAAATCAGTGTGTGCGACTTTTTGTTCGTTTTGAGGTGCACGGTCACAAATAGTATAGTTGAAACTGAAAGAACCATAGCCTGCCATGCCTTTATGTCAAAGAAACGTTAAGCTTATGTTGGAAAGACTAAAAAAGTCTTTGTACCACGGATAACCTAATGAAACATTGCATTTTGTCTCCTATAAACATAACATAACATAGAACTCTACTCTTTATCTTTTCAGTGTATGGCATTACATTGGAGAAAATTAAACTGTCATGTAATATGAGATACCCTTGCTCCCGATGCTGATTCGGCGAGGGCTGCAAAGAACTCGTCTGCTATCCTGACATCTTCAAGCTCCAGAGTCTTAAGGTTTGGCATGGTACAGATACTCGTGGCGTAGGCTTGTGATGCATCAGCCGAGATGTTACGTCCTCGAGTGTGTTCTATTGATTCAAGCTTTGCAGTATAGGAAGAGGGTAAAAAGAAACACGTGTAGGAACTTATTTCCGTGTTTCCCCAGGAAAAACAAAGAAACAAAAAGCATAAACAAAATCTCAAGTCACATAACGAAGTGATAATCAAGCAATCTATCACGTTTTATCCTCAAGCTTTATTACTTTGTCAGGATATGTCACATGTAAAGCATATCAGATTGAAAAATGATACGAATGTGAGATGAAGGAATAGATGTGTAATGGCGTACAGAATAATTTTTCTTGAGGCTATACGTGTCTCGCCTTGTCTATTTTCTTGAGAGATTACCAGGGACAAAATAGTATAGTTGTAACTGAAAGAACCACAGCCTGCCATGCCTTTATGTCAAAAAAACACGTTAAGCTTATGTTGGAAAGACTAAAAAAGTCTTTGTACCACGGATAACCTAATGAAACATTGCATTTTGTCTCCTATAGACATAACATAACATAGAACTCTACTCTTTATCTTTTCAGTATATGGCATTACATTGGAGAAAATTAAACTGTCATGGAATATGAGATACCCTTGCTCCCGATGCTGATTCGGCGAGGGCGACAAAGAACTCGTCTCTTATCACGAAATTACGTAGCTTCAAAGTCTGAAGGTTTGGCATGGTACAGATACTCGTGGCGTAGGCTTGTGATGCATCAGCCGAGATGTCAGGTTCTCCAATGTGTTCTATTGATTCAAGCTTTGCAGTATAGGAAGAGGGTAAAAAGAAACACGTGTAGGAACTTATTTCCGTGTTTCTCCAGGAGAAACAAAGAAACAAAAAGCATAAACAAAATCTCAAGCCACATAACAAAGTGATAATCAAGAAATCTATCAGGTTTTATCCTCAAGCTTTATTACTTTTGTCAGGGTATGTCACATGTAAAGCATATCAGATTGAAAAAGGATACGAAGGTGAGATGAAGGAAGAGATGTGTAATGGTGTACAGAATAATTTTTCTTGAGGCTATACGTGTCTCACCTTGTCTATTTTCTTAAGAGATTACCAGGGACAAAATAGTATAGTTGTAACTGAAAGAACCACAGCCTGCCATGCCTTTATGTCAAAAAAAAAAAAACACGTTAAGCTTATGTTGGAAAGACTAAAAAAGCCTTTGTACCACGGATAACCTAATGAAACATTGCATTTTGTCTCCTATGAACATAACATAACATAGAACTCTACTCTTTATCTTTTCAGTATATGGCATTACATTGGAGAAAATTAAACTGTCATGGAATATGAGATACCCTTGCTCCCGATGCTGATTCGGCGAGGGCGACAAAGAACTCATCTCTTATCACGAAATTACGTAGCTTCAAAGTCTGAAGGTTTGGCATGGTACAGATACTCGTGGCGTAGGCTTGTGATGCATCAGCCGAGATGTTACGTCCTCTGCTGTGTTCTATTGATTCAAGCTTTACAGTAAGAGGATGAAAAGATGACACAAGTTAAAACTTATTTTCGTGCCTCCCCAGAAAAAAAAAACACACTAACAACAAATAAAAAAAAAGCTCAAGAAATATTATAAAGTGATAATTAAGCAATATTTCAGGTTTTAACCGCAAGCCTTTTATCAGAGTATGTGACATGTAAAGTAGACGATATCAAAATAAATGTCAATGTTAGATGAAAGAATTATTAATTGTATAATGGCATACAGGATAATAATGGTCACGCTATACGTGTCTCGCCTTTTCGATTTTCATAAGAGATTACCAGGGACGAAAATGTTTAGTTGTAACGGGAAGAACCACAGCCTGCCATGCCTTTATGTCAAAGAAACTTTCAGCTTTTGTTGGAAAGACTAAAAAAGTCTTTGTACCACGGACAACCTAATCAAATATTGCATTTTCTCTCCTATGAACATAAGATAACATAATTATAACTCTGCTCTTTATCTTTTCAGTGTATGGCATTGCGTTGGAGGAAATCAGACTATTATGCAATATGAGATACCCTTGCTCCTGATGCTGATTCTTCGAGGGCGACAAAGAACTCGTCTGCTATCCTGACATCTCTAAGCTCCAGAGTCTTAAGGTTTGGCATGGTACAGATACTAATGGCGTAGGCTTGTGATGCATCAGCCGAGATGTCAAGTCCGCTAATGTGTGTTATTGATTCAAGCTTTGCAGTACAGAAAGAGGGTAAAAAGAAGACATATGTAAGAACTAATTTACGTGTTTTCCCAGAAAAAAAAATAAAAACAAAATCTCAAGTCATATGATAAAGTGATAATTAAGCAATATTTCAGGTTTTAACCATAAGCTTTATTACTTTGTCAGAATATGTTACGTGTATATTATATCAGATTAAAAATGATACGAATGTGAGATGAAGGGATAATTGTGTAATGGCATACATAATATATTTTTAGAGGCTATACTTGTCTGGCCTTGTTTATTTTCATAAGAGGTTACCAGGGACAAAATGGTTTAGATGTAACTGAAATAACTATACAATGCCACGTCTTTATGTCAAAGAAACCTTCAGCTTCTGTTGGAAAGATTGAAAAGTCTCTGTACCACGGGCAACCTAATCAAACATTGCATTTTCTTTCCTATGAACATAAGACAACACAAACCTCTGCTCTTAATCTTTTCAGTGTATGGCATTACATCGGAGAAGATCAAACTGTCATGCAATATGAGATACCCTTGCTCCCGATGCTGATTCGGCGAGGGCGACAAAGAACTCGTCTGGTATCCTGACATCTCTAAGCTCCAGAGTCTTAAGGTTTGGCATGGTACAGATACTCGTGGCGTAGGCTTGTGATGCATCAGCCGAGATGTCAGGTCCTTTATTGTGTTTTATTGATTCAAGCTTTGCAGTATAGTAAGAGGGTAAAAGGAAACACATGTAAGAACTTATTTCCGTGTTTCCCCCGAAAACAAACAAACAAAAATCAAAAACAATATCTCAAGTCACATAATAAAGTGATAATCAAGCAATCTATCAGGTTTTAACCTCAAGCTTTATTAACTTGTCACAATATGTCACATGGAAATCATATCAGATTAAAAAATGATACGAATATGAGATGAAGGAATAATTGTGTAATGGCATGCAGAATTTTTTTAAAGGTTATACGTGTCTCGCCTTGTCTTTTTTCATAAGAGATAACCAGGGACAAAAAATAGTTTAGTTGTAACGGGAAGAAAAAAAGCCTGCCTTGTCTTTATGTGAAACAAACTTTCAGCGTCTGTTGGAAAGACTAAAAAAGTCTTTGTACCACGGACAACCTATTCAAGCATTGCCTTTTCTCTCCTACAAACATAAGATAACATAGAACTCAGCTCTTTATAATTTCATTGTATGGCATTACAGTGGAGAAAATCAAACTGTCATGCAATATGAGATACCCTTGCTCCTGATGCTGATTCGGCGAGGGCTGCAAAGAACTCGTCTGCTATCCCGACATCATCAAGCTTCAAAGTCTTAAGGTTTGGCATGGTACAGATACTCGTGGCGTAGTCTTGTGATGCATCAGCCGAGATGTCAGGCCCTTTGTGGTGTTGTATTGATTCAAGCTTTACAGTTAGAGGATGAAAAGATGACACAGGTGAAAACTTATTTCCATGCCGCCCCAGAAAAAAAGAAAACCACCAACAACAAATAGAACAAAAAGCTCAAGAATCATTATAAAGTGATAATTAGGCAACATGTCAGGTTTTAACCGCAAACTTTTAATCAGAGTATGTGACATGTAAAGTAGACGATATCAAATTAATTTCAATGTTAACTGAAAGAATAATTGTGTAATGGCATACAGGATAATAATTTTGTCCCTGCAGATACTAGTGGCGTAGGCTTGTGATGCATCAGCCGAGATGTCAGGTCCTTCGTTGTGTTTATTGATTCAAGCTTTATAGTTAGAGGATGAAAAGATGAGACAAGTTAAAACTTATTTCCCTGCCTCCCCCCCCAAAAAAAAAAAAAAAAAAAACACCGACAACAAATAAAAAAGCTCAAGAAATATTATAAAGTGACAATTAAGCAATATTTCAGGTTTTCACTGCAAGCTTTTTATCAGAGTATGTGACATGTAAAGTAGACAATATCAAAATAAATTTCAATATCAGATGGACAAATAATTGTGTAATGGCATACAGGATAACAATTGTGACGCTTTACTTGTCTCGCCTTTTCGATTTTCATAAAAATTACCAGGGACGAAAATGTTTAGTTGTAACGGTAAGAACCACAGCCTGCCATGCCTTTATGTCAAATAAACTTTGAGCTTCTGTTGGAAAGACTAAAAAAGTCTTTGTACCACGGACAATCAAACAATGCATTTTCTCTCCTATGAACA
Organism: Diadema setosum; assembly: GCF_964275005.1. NCBI lineage: Eukaryota > Metazoa > Echinodermata > Echinoidea > Diadematoida > Diadematidae > Diadema > Diadema setosum. The sequence goes on from NC_092687.1 coordinate 5,039,520, forward strand.
TAAGATAACACAGAACTCTACTCTTTATCTTTTCATTGTATGGCATTACATTGGACAAAATCAAACTGTCATGCAATATGAGATACCCTTGCTCCTGATGCTGATTCGGCGAGGGCTGCAAAGAACTCGTCTGCTATCTCGACATCTTGAAGCTCCAGAGTCTTAAGGTTTGGCATCGTACAGATACTCGTGGCGTAGGCTTGTGATGCATCAGCCGAGATGTAAGGTCTTCCGCTGTGTTGTATTGATTCAAGCTTTATAGTTAGAGGATGAAAAGATGACACAAGTTAAAACTTATTTCCCTGCCCCCCCCCAAAAAAAAAAAAACAAACACCGACAACAAATTAAAAAAGCTCAAGAAATATTATAAAGTGATAATTAAGCAATATTTCAGGTTTTAACTGCAAGCTTTTTATCAGAGTATGTGACATGTAAAGTAGACGATATCAAAATAAATTTCAATATCAGATGAACGAATAATTGTGTAATGGCATACAGGATAACAATTGTGACGCTTTACTTGTCCCGCCTTTTTGATTTTCATAAAAAATTACCAGGGACGAAAATGTTTAGTTGTAACGGTAAGAACCACAGCCTGCCATGCCTTTATGTCAAAGAAACTTTGAGCTTCTGTTGGAAAGACTAAAAAAGTCTTTGTACCACGGACAATCAAACATTGCATTTTCTCTCCTATGAACATAAGATAACACAGAACTCTACTCTTTATCTTTTCATTGTATGGCATTACATTGGACAAAATCAAACTGTCATGCAATATGAGATACCCTTGCTCCTGATGCTGATTCGGCGAGGGCTGCAAAGAACTCGTCTGCTATCTTGACATCTTGAAGCTCCAGAGTCTTAAGGTTTGGCATCGTACAGATACTCGTGGCGTAGTCTTGTGATGCATCAGCCAAGATGTCAGGCCCGTTGTGGTGTTGTATTGATTCAAGCTTTACAGTTAGAGGATGAAAAGATGAGACAAGTTAAAACTTATTTCCCTGCCTCCCCCCCACCAAAAAAAAAACAACACCGACAACAAATAAAAAAAGATCAAGAAATATTATAAAGTGATAATTAAGCAATATTTTAGGCTTTAACTACAAGCTTTTTATCAGAGTATGTGACATGTAAAGTAGACGATATCAAAATAAATTTCAATATCAGATGAACGAATAATTGTGTAATGGCATACAGAATAATAATTGTGACGCTATACTTGTCCCGCCTTTTTGATTTTCATAAAAAATTACCAGGGACGAAAAAATGTTTAGTTGTAACGGTAAGAACCACAGCCTGCCATGCCTTTATGTCAAAGAAACTTTAAGCTTCTGTTGGAAAGACTAAAAAAGTCTTTGTACCACGGACAATCAAACATTGCATTTTCTCTCCTATGAACATAAGATAACACAGAACTCTACTCTTTATCTTTTCATTGTATGGCATTACATTGGACAAAATCAAACTGTCATGCAATATGAGATACCCTTGCTCCTGATGCTGATTCGGCGAGGGCCGCAAAGAACTCGTCTGCTATCTCGACATCTTGAAGCTCCAGAGTCTTAAGGTTTGGCATGGTACAGATACTCGTGGCGTAGTCTTGTGATGCATCAGCCGAGATGTCAGGCCCTTTGTGGTGTCGTATTGATTCAAGCTTTACAGTTAGAGGATGAAAAGATGACACAGGTGAAAACTTATTTCCATGCCTCCCCAGAAAAAAAGAAAACCACCAACAACAAATAGAAAAAAAAAGCTCAAGAATCATTATAAAGTGACAATTAGGCAACATGTCAGGTTTTAACCGCAAACTTTTAATCAGAGTATGTAGTAAAGTATGGAGTAAAGTAGACGATATCAAATTAATTTCAATGTTAGCTGAAAGAATAATTGTGTAATGGCATACAGGATAATGATTTTGTCCCTGCAGATACTAGTGGCGTAGGCTTGTGATGCATCAGCAAAGATGTCAGGTCCTTCGCTGTGTTTATTGATTCAAGCTTTGCATTACAGAAAGAGAGTTAAAAGAAGACATATATGATTTACGTAAGAAATAATTCAATGCCTCCCCAGAAAGCAAGACACAGCGAAAAACAATCACACAAGTCACATAATCATATGATTGGAAATCCGTCAGGTTTTAACAAGAAGTTATTATTCTTTATCAGCGTATGTCTCATGTAAACCATTACAGATTAACGAATGATACAAATGTAAGACGAAGGAATAATTGTGCAATGGCAAACAAGATAATTGTGAGACTATACATGATTCCCCTTGTCGATTTTCTTCAGAGCCTACAACGAACAAAGCGTTTAATGAGAGGGCGCTATTTTCGCTTCGTTGGAGCAGTGACGACAACTTTGACACAGAGTTTCAGAAAATATACCTGATGTTACTGTTTGTGGGTGAAAGTAAATATCATAATGCCGTAGACGAGTACAGCCAGCAACGTGCAGTTACTGTCCTCCAACAACAGTGTTCGGTGGGTCACTTGTTTGGTTTGGGATATCTCCTGTGGCTTTTGATAGAGGTGTAGACTAGGCTTGGCCTTAATAGATCTTCTTGTGAGTGATGTGCCAGCTGGCCAAGCCCATGGGCTAGTGCCTTAAACTGCTGTTGCACAGAGCAATAAGATCAAGCACAAGCTCTCTTTAGGGTTAGCCAGGAAGGTTTTGAATCTAGACATCATCACCTCAAGTGTCAGATTGCAGTAACTTCTCAGGGTGGATGGAGCTCGACAGCCTTGCGGCAGTTACACGGTAAAAGGGTCTATCTTGATAAATGTTGCTTCGGAGGAAAACGGATTAAAGTTTGGTGTATTTGTATGTCTGCCTCTTGTGTTTGTAAAGAGAATGGCTTGTGATTGTTATCTATTATGAAAATATATCCATAAAAGAAATGTTTTAGAAAATTTCATCTGAAATGCTTATTTCCGTCCAGAGTTATTTCAGAATTTATATAAATAGACCGTTTTACCTTGTAACTGCTATCGAAATCACTGACGGTAAAAATCGGGTATCTTCAGAATAGACCCTAGTGCCACTGTGCTCTCAAGCTAAAACAGTCTATGGAAACCTTACGTAAAACAAAGCCGAATTTACATGGTAAAACGGTCTAACTTTGGGATAGACCCTGTGGCAAGTAGGACAATGCGCTATTGTTGCGTCATTCCGTTAGGGCGCGTTGTGACCATGCCAATGACGCAGCTTGCTTATGGTTGGCATCGTTGGCATGGGCACAACGCAACTTTTATTTTTCATGTGAATATAATGACGCAGATTTAATTGATTCTGGATTCTTCACTTTGACTTGTGAGACAAATGGACGTGGACATATTCTCTGCGAGCTAATTGATGTCGAATTACCAAAAATAGAATTTGTTATTCTGTATAGACGCATTACGACATGTAGCTGAGGGAGTTTGTACTTGTGATGAATCGGCAGACTAGGACTGCTTGATTTGTTCATTAAATCCATTCAACGTCAACTGGAGCCTGTCAGCCTCATCATTAATCCAGTTTACAACAACCGTTTTAGCACGTAAAGTTGACGTTTAATAGCAGCGCACTTTTACGGTAATGAATGGTATACTGAGTATGCTGCTGCATACATGCAGCGCTAACGGCGCATGCACGCGCCTGTAACCTGTTAGTGCTGCAATAGATAGCTAGCTACTGACTACTGAGCCAAACGAATATCACATCAGCTGGACAATAATTTCCCGTAAGTTACGCTGGTATTTCACTTTAGTGTTACTACGTTCTTCAACGGCGTAAATCCGTGCTGAAGAGTGGGGGGAGGGGGATGATCGGTGATAGTCACCGATGATCCCCACGATTACAATTCAATTCAATTCTATTCAATTCAATTCAATTCAATTCAATTCAATTCAATTCAATTCAATTCAATTCAATCATTTACTGTCTGATTTAAAACATACAGAAAATCTTCCTCCACTGGCAAGATAACAGAGCATTACACGACAAGAATAACAAACAGATCACATATAAAAAACAAACAAACAAACAAACTGACAATTAACAATATGATAAATCATCATTGAAATGATATATCGTAACTAATTAGACTGAAATACTAATGAAATGAAGAGGTATGTTTGAGACTATAAAAAATAGAATATTATAAGCCCAGGACGGGTGCAGCCAGTGGCGTACCGTGGGTCAAGACATTGGGGTCGGGGGGGGGGGGGCACCCCGTGGAAAAGAAATTTTGAGGGTGTGTATGCTTCTGCGTGCGTGCGTGTATGTGTGTGTGTGCGCGTATGTGCGTGTGTTGTTAGTCTGCAAACTTAATGGGGACTGCAATACATAACGGAATGTGATACATTCCACAGCGCTACTATTGAGCAACATTGTAAGTTTCCATATGGATTATGGAATGACGGTGTGAAACGACAAATTACTGGCAGCAACATCAGGAGAACTGCATAACAATAAAATGCGAGCGAGCGGAGTGAGCGAGCTTGAAAATTTTGGCATTTTACAGTCCAAAAACTGCCGTTTGTAACTATAACATTTCGCTTTGGAAATAAAGGGGGGGGGGGGAGGGCGCACCGGGCGCAACTGCTGGCAATTACTGGCAGTAACATCAGTAGAATGGCATAACGATTAAATGCGAGCGAGCGAAGCGTGCAAGCTCGAAAATTTGCACATTTCACTGTCTCAAAAATGGCGTTTGTAGCTATGCCTTTTAGCTTTGATAAATTAAGGGAGGGTTGTGGCGCATCGGGCGCAACTGCTGGCAATTACTGGCAGCAACATCAGGAGAATGGCATAACGATTATATGCGAGCGAGCGAAGCGAGTGAGCATGAAAATTTTTGACATTTTAGTGTTCAAAAACTGCCGTTTGTGTAGCTTCATTTTTTCGCTTTTGAAATAAAGGGGGGGGGGGGGGGGCTCACCGGACGTAATATTATTACTGGCAGCAACATCAGAAGAATGACACAACGATTATATGCGAGCGAGCGAGCTTGAAAATTGTGACATTTTGCAGTCCAAAACCTGACGTTTGTGTAGCTTTATTTTTTCAAGTTGGAAATTAAAAGGGCATAGTCCCGGTAGTGTAGAGGGCGCTGTTGATGATACTGCCGATTACCGTTAGCATTGATACGAAGATTGCCGAAGAGTGAAGAGTGAAGAGCTTAGCTGTTGCTAATTTTGTAACGTAGCCTTCGTTGTCTTCTCTTTATGACATCACAAAAGAAGTTTGCTAAAGCTGTCATCCCCTCAGCCAAATCATGAGCCGAACTGTGATCCGACCACTGACTACAGTGAATCGAACTTCTTCGGACTCGAGGAAGTGGGCCAAAGCGTAAGCGCGAAAGAGGAGCCGTGCGCCCGCGTACGCATTTGACTAAAACACCGGGACCATGCACCTTTAAGGGGGGAGGGGGGGGGGGGAGGGGCCCGCACCGGGCGCAACTGCTGGCAATTACTGGTACTTGACATTTTACAGTCCAAAAACTGCTGCCGTTTGTAGCTTTACTTTTTTGGCTTTGGAAATTAAGCGGGGGGGGGGGGGGGGGGGCGGAGGGCGCAACTGCTGTCAATTACATTGGGAGAATAAATAGCGATTAAATGCGCAGCGAGCGAGCTTTTGAAAATGTTGACATTAATGTCCCAAGGCTTGCCGTCTGAACGTAACGTATGTCTTTTAGCTTAGATCGTCATCCCTAAATTGGTACGTAAACTCCCGAACGACAGAAGTTTGTGCATGCAATTGCGCAATGCCAGCCTCGGTGTGGGACAATGCTGCCACTGAGATACGTGTGTGTGTGTGCGTGTGTGTCTACGCATCATACACAAACATTGTGACCATGAGCTGCGGTGATTGGAGGAGAGAGGTCAGAAGACGAGTGGCTTTTTTTTGGCCTCTCTTCATGCGCATGCGCACTGAGGGTGTGCGTCCATTCGGAAGCTCTCGTGGCTCACTCGGACAGCCATTTTGGGTCAGGAGATTTGTAGCACAGACATCTTGTAGTCTAGAGCAGGGGCGTCACCAGCTTTTTTTCAAGGGGGGTGCGTTTTGACCATAATGTAACGAGATTTTTTTGACAAACATTTGGAATACAGGAACTCCCAATCCCTATATTTTTACTGTTTTTTTAGGGAGGATTTCATCGGGGGGGGGGGGGTGTTAGTATGCGAGGGAGCGAGCAAGGGGGGGGGGGTGGGTGGGTGTGGAAGTGCCTGTTGTCCCCCCCCCCCCCTCCCCACTGTGAGAACTTTTTGCATTTTGATGTTGTAAATGGTGCAATTTGATGCAGGCTTTTTGCATGTTTTTACCGACTTGAAACAGTCCCACTTGTTTAAGGTAGCAGTACATTTTGATGGAAATTGTTGTTGAACAATGTGCCTATAAACTATATCATTTCAATAAACTTCTTGTATTGATTCTTACACTGATGTCATGAACGCGACCGAGCCCGAGCAAGCGGAGCGAGCGAGGGGGAAGGTGTGGGAGGGGGTCAACCCCCTCTCACGGTTAGAACTGAAATTGCATTTTGATGTTGTAAATGGTGCACTTTGATGCGTGTTTTGCTTGTTTTATCGACTTGAAACAGTCCCACTTGTTTAAGGTAGCAGCATATTTTGATGTAGATTATTACTGAGCAATTTGCCTATATAAAATAGTATCATACAAATAAACTTCCTGTTTTAATATTAACACTGAATATCATGGACGCGGCCAAGCTTCTACTTCTAATTATTCCCTTTGAAGATGTGTCGGTCATGGCTGATCATCATGATTCATCTTTCACGTAGAAGCTTACGTTCCACAATCTTGGTTCGAGGAGACTTACCGTTTAGTTACGAAGTTAGAAGCGATGTCTCTTTTTTATTTTAATTGAAGTAATGCCGCTTTCGTCCAGGGACAAATCACATTGTATTGTAAACAAACAAATACTCTACTTGCCTTTTTGTATTGGACGCTTCCTCGCTTTTGCTGCTGGAAAATTTCACAGGCTTGTAGCTGTAAGGGCTTTCATTATTTTTCTTTTTTTCTATTAAGGCAGTTCAGCTTCACTCCGATGTCATTTATTTTACTATTTCCTCAAGTATACGCACCCCCACACAAACACGCAATTCCCTCGTTTTTTTCTCGGAGGATAGAGTGTTTCTATTGCTCATGGGAATTTTTGGTTATCGCCAAATTACAATTCATTTAACTGAACATAGATACTCAAGCAGCAGAGCCCTTAAAGTGGGTAAGTAAGTAGTTACAATATGGCACCATATTTAGTCCAGTTATAAATCCCATTGTCATGTAAAGACACACATACTGTACTCTAACATACTTTAACAGGATAGGTAGGAATTTGGGTGTTTCAGGGGCGTTTGAGTTTGGGTTTATTTATTTTACCACGGTAAAAAGCTTGCTATCAGCTAAAAGCTGTTTTTCAGTGAGGCCATGAAATGATAACAAAAACATAGAAATCTACAATGAAGAGAAATACAAAAAAAGCCATAATAATTTCATACGAACGCAAAAAAAAGAAAAGTGAAAAAAGTCACAAAGTATCCAAAGTGTAACATAAAAATTATAAACAATAAACACAAGAAATCAAAATGAGAATTGAGGAAAAGAATTATACAGAAATACACAAAGGTTTGAAGAAATTGACAATCATAATATCACATTGCAAACAGATTTAAACGTTTGAAAATAACAGACGAGCTTCTAACGAAAGGGGGGGGGCAAATGAATCGACACACCTGTTCTGTGAGCAAATATTTGATTATACAGAATTAACACTTGGATATAAGTTGAATATAAATTGTTTCAATCATACAAATCTTTTCTTTATTTCTGTTATTTGATATCATTAATTGTTCTGAGACTCAAAGGGAGATCGTTAAAGAGCTTAGAAGCTGAATATAGTGCGCTTTTTCTTAAAGAATTGGTTCGTGGTTTGGGAGAACAACAGTGGTGTTATCGTTTCGGAGATTGTAATAAGACTGAGATCTAAACTGAATCCTGGAAGACAGTGAATCAGGGGCGAGGTTATGGAGCAATTTAAAGATGATAGTCAAAGCCTGAATCTCCCGTCGATTTTTCAATAGTTTAACATCGGTGGTACTATACAGAGCTTCTCTATTGAAGCGACCATCAACTCCCAGGATTAAGCGGAGACACCTGTTTTGTAAAGTTTGAAGCTTTGCAAGTTGGGAAGCATGACCATTCATCCAAACCAGCTTTTTTCAAGGGGGGTGCGTTTTGACCATAATGTAACGAGATTTTTTTGACAAACATTTGGAAAACAGGAACTCTCAATCCCTATATTTTTACTGTTTTTTTAGGTAAGATTTCATTTGGGGGGGGGGGGTGTTAGTATGCGAGGGAGCGAGCAAGGGGGGGGGGGCGGTGGGTGTGGAAGTGCCTGTTGTTTCCCCCCCCCCCCATCACTGTGAGAACTTTTTGCATTTTGATGTTCTAAATGGTGCAATTTGATGCAGGCTCTTTGCATGTTTTAACCGACTTGAAACAGTCCTACTTGTTTAAGGTAGCAGTACATTTTGATGGAAATTGTTGTTGAACAATGTGCCTATAAACTATATCATTTCAATAACCTTCTTGTATTGAATCTTACACTGATGTCATGAACGCGACCGAGCCCAAGCAAGCGGAGCGACCGAGGGGGAGGGTGTGGGAGGGGGTCACCCCCCTCTCACGGATAGAACTGAGATTGCATTTTGATGTTGTAAATGGTGCACTTTGATGCATGTTTTGCTTGTTTTATCGACTTGAAACAGTCTCACTTGTTTAAAGGACAAGTTCACCTTCATAAACATAAGGATCGAGAGAATGTAGCAATATTAGTAGAGCACATCAGTGCAAGTTTGATCAAAATCAGACAATCTGTTCAAAAGTTATGAATTTTTGAAGTTTTTGTGCAGTAACCGCTGGATGAGAAGACTACTGCAGTGTATGTATAACTTAGATGTCACATGCGTACAACAATATAAGGAAAATATAAAGAGAATTTCACAAATTCCATCTTTTGAAAAAAGTACACATTCCCCTGACTCGTTACCGACAAATGTTATGGGTAATATTATTCCCCCCGCCTTTACAAAGAGGCAAGTCGAGTGCTCTCTTATTATGCGAAAAAAAGTGAAAATATGTTGAATTTTCTTTTACATTTTCTTTATACTGTTGTACGCATATGACTCACAAGCTGTAGTAGTCTCCTCATCCAGCGGTTCCAACACAAAAATTTTAAAAATTCATAACTTTTGCATCGATTGTCCAATTTTCCTCAAACTTTCACTGATGTGTTCTACTATTATTGTTGCATTCTCTCAATCCTTATGTTTATGAAGGTGAACTTGTCCTTTGAGGTAGCAGTATATTTTGATGTAGATTATTACTGAGCAATTTGCCTATATAAAATAGTATCATACAAATAAACTTCCTGTTTTAATATTTACACTGAATATCATGGACGCGGCCAAGCAAAAGCGAGATGAGTGAGCAAGGGGGAGGATGTGGGAGGGAGTGTCCCCCTCTCACGGTGAGCACTTTTTGTATTTTGATGTTGTAAATGGTGCAATTTGATGCAGGTTTTTGCGTGTTTTATCGACTTGAAACAGTCCCACTATCATATACATTTTGAAGTAAATTGTTATTGACCAATCTGCCTATAAATGGTATGATTTAAATAAACTTCTAGTAATAATTCTTACACTGATGTCATAAACGCGACCGAACCCGAGAAAGCGGAACGAGCAAGGGGAGGTTGTGGGAGGGGGTTGTCCCCCTATTAATGACGGTGTAAAACCACAAATTACTGGCAGCAATATCGGGAGAATGGCATTTTACAGTCCCAACACTGCCGTTTTGTAGCCATATTTTTTTTCTTTGGAAATTAAGGGGGGGGGGGGGCGCACCAGGCGGAACTGCTGGCAATTACTGGCAGCAACATCAGGTGAATGGCATAACGATTAAATCCGAGTGAGCGAAGAGAGCGAGCCTGAAAATTTTGAGATCTTACAGTCCAAAAACTGCCATTTGTAGCCACATTTTTTTTTCGCTTTGGAAATTAAGGGGGAAGGGGCCCACCGGGTGTAACTGCTGGCAATTACTGGCAGCAACATCAGGTGAATTGCATAACGATTCAATGCGAGCGAGCGGAGAGAGCGAGCTTGAACATTTTGACATTTTACAGAAAAAAAAAACCCTGTCGTTTGTAGCTACATTTTTTTCGCTTTGGAAATTAAAGGGGGGGGGGGCGCACCGGGCGCAACTGATGACAATTACTGGCAGTAACATCAGGAGAATTGCATAAAGATTAAATGCGAGCGAGTTTGAAAATGTTGACATTTTACAGTCCCAAAACTGCCGTTTGAAGCTATATCTTTTTTGCTTTCGAAATTAAGGGGGTCGCACCGGGCGCAACTGCTGGCAATTACTGGCAACAATATCAGGAGAATTTAAATGCGAGAGAGCGAGCTTGAAAATTGTGACCTTTAAAAGTCCAAAAACTGGAGCACCCCCCCCCCCCTCCGTAGTTACGCCACTGCTTTTGGGTGAAATAATTGGACAGATTTCTAACAAAAAAGCAAGACAATCTTTTCATCGCGGGAATTATGATTATGTGGGGTGGGGCAAATGGTGCGCTTGCCTTCCAATATCTTTAATGGGGCAACATGTTTGTTTTCTGTCAAAAGCAAGAAAATCTTCTCATTTCGGGAATTATGGGGGGGGGGGCAAAATTATAATGTGCTTGCCCCTCCAATATTTTTATGGGGCAACTTTTTTTTTTCTGTCAAAAAAAAAGGTAAGAAAATCTTCTCTTCTCTGGTATTATGGAGGGGGGGGGGATGGGAAAAATTACATCCTGGCCCCTCCATTTTTTTTAATGAGGTTAAGGCTCGCACTTGGGCTGGCAATATGGATTGGTCAGAAGTGACGTACATAGACACTACATACTTGTAAGTAGCACACGTACATGCAAACGTGTACGTGCTCCGTACCGTACGGATGTACAGTACGGTCGATGAATAGTAAACAGTAACACTATATAGAATACCCCCACCCCCCCCCCCCCTCCGGTGACGCCCATGTAGAGTATTGTTCGCTGACCCATTGAGCCACCACTATTCTCATTCGGGGTTACTACATTTGATACAGAATGGGGGAGGCAGCTTGCGTGTAGCGTTCGTCTCCGTGCCGCACAAACCACTCGCCATGATTGTATGTCTTTAAGGGAGGGGGACGCACCGGGTGCAACTGCTGGCAATAACTGGCTGCAACATTAGGAGAATGACATAACGATTATATGCGAGCGAGCTTGAAAATTTTGACATTTTACAGTCCCAAAACTGCTGTTTGTAGCTATACTTTTTCGGCTTTGGAATTTAAGGGGAGTGCAGAGGTGCAACTGCTGTCAATTACTGGCAGTGACATCAGGAGAATGGCATAGCGATTAAATGCGAGCGAGCGGAGCGAGCGAGATTTCAAATTTTGACATTTTCCAGTCTCAAAACTGCTGTTTGTAGCTATACTTTTGAATAAGGGGGCGTACCGGGCGCAACTGCTGGTAATTACTAGCAGCAACATCAGGAGAATAAATAGCGGTTAAATGCGATCGAGCGGAGCGAGCTTGAAAATTTTGACATTTTACTATCCTAAAACAGCCGTTTGTAGCTATGTCTTTTAGCTTTGAAAAAGTTAAGGGAGGGGGGGGGGCGCACCTGGCGCAACGGCTAGCAATCACTGGCAGCAACAGCATGAGAATGGCATCAGGATTAATGCGAGCGAGCAAAGCGAGCGAGCATGAAAATTTTGACATTTTACAGGTAAAAAACTGCCTTTTTTAAGCTTTATCATTTCGCTTTGGAAATTAAGCGGGGAGGGCGCACCGGTCGAACCTGCTCGCAGTTACTGGCAGCAACATCAGGAGAATGACATTACGAATAAATGCGAGAGAGCGAAGCGAACGAGTATGAAAATTTCGACATTTTTACAGTATAAAAACTGCCGTTTGTGTAGCTTTATTTGTTCGTTTGGGAATTAAGGGGGGGGGGGGGGGCGCACCGGACGCACTTGTTGGCAATTACTGGCAGCAACATCAGGAGAATGACATAACAATTATACTAAATGTTTCAAAAAAACATTTCCCACTTTTTATCATTAATACATGTAGTTCAACAACTATTCATCCGATAAAACTGTCATTGATACGAGTAATAGCTGAAGAGTGTACAATTTTGTTGGAGGTGATTTGACTGTGAAAGCATAAATCAGTTTCACTAAATCTCAGATTCATTTTGAAGTAAGGTTTCAGATTTTGGTCGAATTTTAACCCTCTGTACAAAAATTGAACTTTGCACAGGAACCAATGATGTGTATGTGAGTGTGTGCTGATAATGGCCATTGACAATGGACATGCCTGAACCACCTGTTGACTAGGCGTCAGTCTCACGCTCCCAGGCACATTAATGCTTAATCAATAATTCATATGGATTGCCCTGGGCACTGCTAGTCTGAATTCATGCACTATAAAGGGTAAAATGTATGAAGATAGAAAAGGTAAGCACATGTTTCCATGTGCTTGCAAACATCTCATTTCATTGCAGCTGGCAATCATTTTGAAATTTTGCTTCACATATCGCTAGATTTGGGAGATAAATAAGCATGACTTATCTAAAGTTCCTCATTTTAGTACAACTGTCTACCAATCAAATAGTCTGACAAATTTTTCGCTTTTTCGATAAAAAGAGATCAGTTTAAAGAGTTCAGCAGCATTAATCATTGGGGCGATTTGTTTCACAGTAGATTAATTCAAGGCTCCATATACACATGTGTAAACTCTAATTGATTTTCTTTGCTTCTTGTCACCATGTTAATGATAGAACAGAAAGTAATAATTGTAATTTTGTTTTTCAGAAGTAGGGAGAGCACTGTGAAGACTTAACGACAGTATCAGCAGGCGTTTGACTTTACACAGATACTGCCAGAGGCTGAATAAAGACTAGTTGTGATAGTGGAATTTCTCATGAATAAAATAATGAAGCATTTAAACCCTGGCCATTGCTCAAGACCATGTTGTTGAGTATATGAATATAAGAACGACCCAAGTCCATGGAAGGCCATTTCGAGTAAACTAAAAAAAACTTCATATCTTTTTTGTTTGTCCAATAATATTCTATTTAACTGTGATGGGAAGGCAACATTGTATATACAAATTAGAACATATATCATTATGACAATTAACATTAACATTAATTGTGGAGACGCCTTTTTGTGTGATGGACTGGGTCGTTCTTTGATTCATATGGACTTGGGGCGTTCTTTGATTCATATACATGAAATTCTGCTATAGAGATGAGAGAAGAACGAGAGAGGGCGCTATAATATGAATGTAAGAATGACCCAAGTCCTTCATTCTTACATTCATATAAGATTTGACTCATTTATTTCAGGCACTTCCGGGGGTAATTAGGATTTATCATTTATACACAAGATGAGTCCATGCATAAGCTACAATTTCCCATGTCAAACTGAATTTGGCCAAAAATTGGACTTGGGTCGTTCTTACATTCATATACTCCATTGTCAGGGTGTTAGCCGCACACTCCCATACACACCCATTGACCCCTGTGCAAAGTGAAATTTTGTACAGAGGGATGAAAATAGAGCGAATTCTGGAACCTAACTGTGAAATTAATCAAGAAGAATCAAAAGTGGGCAAATGTTTTTTGAAACACCTAGTATATGTGAGCGCGCGAAACGAGCGTGCATGAAAATATTGACATTACAGTCCCGAAGTGCCGTTTTAGCTATATTTTTTTCGCTTTCAAAATTAAAGGGGGGCGCACTGGGTGCAACTGCTGGCAATTACTGGCAGCAACATCAGGAGAAAGATATAGCGATTAAATGCGAGCGAGCTTGACAATTTTGATATTTTGCAGTCTCAAACTTGCCGTGTGTAGCTATACTTTGGAATAAGGGGGTCGCACCGGGTCCAACTGCTCGCAATTAATACTGGCAGCAACATCAGGAGAATGGCACAGGGATTAAATGCCATCGAGCGGAGGGAACGAGCTTGAAAATGTTGACATTTAGCAGTCCAAAAACTGCCTTTTGTAGCTATATTTTGTTCGCTTTAGAAATTAAGGGGGGGGGCGGATCCGCCACTGGTAGTCAAGGATATCGGTTTATGTTCATGATTTGGGGAGGTATGATCAGCGAGGGGGCGTCGAAGTGACCAAATAGGGGAAGGATATCCAAAATCTGCACTTTTGAACATCCCCTAATATCTAGTTGATACGCTATCAGCGTATCACCTATTGAGATTGTCAAAATCTCTCTCTTTTTTCTTAGGTGATACGCTATCAGCGTATCACCTATTGTGATTGTCAAAATCTGTCTTTTTAGGTGTCTAAATTTCTCTTTTTAGGTGATACGTTATGCAAACCATGCAGTGACTTGACAACGTTTAAGCACCTTTATCTCAGCTGATTTTGCTTCATTTCCTCTGAAACTTAAGTATTGTGTAGCTGAGACAATAAGCTGCAGTAATCATGCGTTTTATTTTTTTCAATTCTCCTCATCAGGTTGATAATTTAGCAGCTTAAAACTGAAAATGAGAATGGAATGTGGACGAAACGCTTCCTGATTCATCTTTCACATATAAGCTTACGTTCCTAATATTTTCTCGTTAAGACGTATGGTCGAGAGGTTAAAGGCGACGTCTCAGAGACGTGAGGTTGCACACGTGCAGGTTCGAACCCCACAAGAGCACAAAACACAATACTTATATATTTTACTTGTTTTTTCTTCAATGGAGTATTACACCTTCGTCCATGTAGAAATCACTTTCGCATGTAAACGCACCTATACGCACCCACACACACACACACACACACACAGTATCCTTTGTTTTGTGTTGGAGACGACATTGCTTCGACGGCTGCAAAATGTTGCATGCTGGGTTTGTCAAACTGATCATAGTATGTAATGACGACGTACGATGAATATGTTGTACTTTGAACAATTGTCTGTCAAGTCCATGTCAGTGTTTTGTAATTTGATGACGTCATTATAGTAGAAATTGTAATTAAAAGCAAGATATCAAAATCAGCCAAATTTACGTGTTATGTCTATGAGAGGGGATTTTTTTAAAACCATGCATCGACTTGATAACGCTGAAGCACCTTTACCTCACCTGATTTTGCTTCATTTCCTTTGAAATCTAAGTATGTTGTAGCTGAGACAATAATCTGCAGTAATCATATATTTCATTTTTTCAAATCTCCTCATCAGGTTGACAATTTTGCAGCTTAAAACTGAAAATCAGAATGGAAAGTGGACGAAGTCTCTGGCGCCACAGACGTGAGGTTGCACACGTACGGATTCGAACCCCATGAGAGCATGAAAAAAATACTTCTTTATTTTACTTTTTTTTCTTCAGTGGAGTAATTACACCTTCGTCTATGTAGAAATCGCGTTCTCATGTAAACACACCCATGCGCGTGCACACACACACATACACACAATATCCCTTTGTTTTGTGTTGGGGAAACATTGCTTCGACTGCTGCAAAATTTTGCAGGCTTATAGAGGTTGTCAAACTGATCGTATTATATAATGACGCTGAGATGAGACATAGCCGTCTTGGTTATGCAAATAATGGTCAAAGTTCATATTTGAAAATACAAATGTTAAAGTGAAGGTGACCTTTAAAAGACTTTATCGCCGTGTTTGATTTGTGTTTTCTTTTTTTTTTCTTTTACATTATGAAAACCTATTGGAAAATATCCAGTTACATAGCCTGCCTAGTCGACTTACTTACAAACGCCGACACACGCATGAAATTTCTACTTGGTTGCATGACAGAAACAATTTGATCGGAATTATGTGGGACTGTCTAAAGAACTGGACTTCACGAATGTTTCTCAATCTTACATCTAGTCGCTATTTAACGTCATTTTCGTTGTCCATCACCCGTGACCGATATCTGATGGCCCCAGCGTATCACCTAACTCGTCTTCAGCGTGACAAGTTTCATATCTCGTTTTTTATTCTTCTTTCTTTCTTTCTGCCACATTTTGTGTCGTGAATATCTCAACAATGACATTACGGAATGACATGAAATTTTCAGTCAACATGTCTCATGACAATATCTAGCCACAATAAGGTTTTCTTGACAGTAACCTATCTATGACGTCACATGGCGCCATTTTGTAATTTTTGGATGATGTCACATGATCGATCATAACTTCATAACTAAATGTCATTTCTGTACCATTGTCGGTGGACATAAAGTTCACGTCATCCTGATATTACTTTTGTATGCTAATTACCCAGGTCATCATTACGCGTCAAAATTCTAAAAGGCTCAAAACAACTTCCCAATGGGAAATCTCGACGTTTCAGTCAATTTTAAGCGTTTCAAATGATTTCCCGCGTACGCGTCCGTCCGCGCGTTTTCGCGCGCACAGCGAGTAAGCAACATGTCCGTCTGCGCATTTTCGCGCGCACAGCGAGTAAGCAACATGAAAATGCACTTTTTTCGACTGATTTTGATTCCTGATACATTAAGTAACAATATCCATTGATTTCCGGTCGGTTTTGACCTATAACAAAGGAATGGCTGGCGTCAAAGTGAAAAATCCGCGCGCGCACCTATTTCATCAAATAGTGAAAAATCATGACTTTGTTTATTTCACTATATGTTTTTATGTTTTTGTGAGGATAAAGGCGACGTCACCAGAGACATGAGGTTGCACACGTGCGGTTTCGAACCCCATAAGAGCACGAAACAAAATACTTGTATCTTTTACTTTTTTATCTTCTATGGAGTATTACACTTTCGTCCATGTAGAAATCACGTTCTCATGTAAACACACACACACAGGCACACACACACACACACACACACACACAATATCCCTTTGTTTTGTGTTGGAGACCACATTGCTTTGACTGGCATCTTGGAATTGAAATTACAAATGTTAAAATGGAGGTGACTCTTAAAAGACCACATGGCTGTGCTTGATTTTTTTTTTACAATATAGAGACCTATTGGTAATATTATTCATTTACATATCCTGTCTAATCAACTTACTTGCACACGCCGACACACGCACGAAATTTTCACTTGGTTGCATGAGAGAAACAATTTCATCTGAATTATGTGGTACTGTACAAAGAACATATTGGACTTCGCGAATGTTTCTCAATATTACTTCAAGTCGGTACTTTACATTATTTTCGTTGTCGATCACTGAAAATAAAAATGGAATCTGGTCGAAACGATTCCCGATTTATCTTTGCAACTGTATATTGATCAAACCCACGCGGCCACTTGTAGGAAGTTGAATAGCGCCATCAGTCACTTGACGTATATCGCCAAAACAAATGAATATCAAAGTAAATTTGTGTTGTGTATAGTATATAGATTTAAGTTTCGCACGCGATCTTCGGGAGAGCCGAGTGGTAGAATCGCTTAGCGCGCTGCGTGTTCATAATGCCCTACCGGAAGGAGAGAAGTTAATCAAGTCCCGCAGGACTTGTTTCTATTATTTCTTTTTTCCTTTTTTTCTGCAGTTCAGCTTCACTCCGATGTCATTACACAGCTGCTCTATTTCCCTTGTTTTGTATTGGAGTTTGGAGGTTGGGTTTGCTTCATTAATTTTGTCACGCGTAATGTTGTAAATTGCCCCTTGAAACAATGCCCCGCTTGCCAACATATGGGAACGATTACATTAACATAACCCAACTTGAAGTAGGAATGAAAATTGGATTAATTATCTCTAGGCCAGGTGTATAGCGTCTCGCTCATCTCTTTGAAATTTCAGGTTATTATTGTTCGACCAACGGAGTTGTAGACAGGCTTTATGTTGCTATAGAGGTATCTCGCGCCACATGAGTGTTTCTATTGCTCATGGGAATTTTTGGTTATCGCCAAATAACAATTCATTTAGCTGAACATAGATACTCAAGCAGCAGAGCCCTTAAAATGGGTCAGTAAGTAGTTACAATATATATAGCACCATATTTCGTCCAGGTATAAACCTCATTGTCATGTAAAGACACAGATACTGTACTGTACTATGATGTAACAGGATAGGTAGGAATGTGGACGTTTACATAACTAGCAGGAATCGGTACTGAATTACTGAATTCTATACATAGTCCAGGGCCCTGTTTTATCAAAAGATAAATTTAACGTTAAGTCAAAATAATCTATGATTAACCTCTCAAATCAACTCTAAGTCCACTTAATCTATGATTAATTCCAAATCCACTTGAAGTCCGTCTTATCAAGACACTCAGAGTTGACATCAACTCCAACTTCCTAAAAAATCAACACATAAGTTTTCTCAACCGCTCCGAATCTATGATTAACTTAACAGGTGATAAATATCAACTTTAAGTAGAAACAGTGTAGGTAGACTCAATTGTAAGGCAATTTACAGAAGAAAGATGACTGTCACACTTTCCTAGTCTAGCTGGGGTCTTGTCACAAATGTTTGTCTGTTAAATGCTAACCTTTCTCTAACATTTTGTTGCGTTTCTTTCATGTAATTATGGTCTTTTCTTTGCATGAAATTCACGATCGGCACGCATTGCTTACGCGACTGCTGCACGCAAACACCCTCGACAGCAGTCACAATCCCAGCCTGCGCGCCCGGCGCCTCGGCACGCCGTCCGCCCGCCAATCAAGCTATCGCCAGCAAGCAAGTAACCGAGTGCACTACTGGAACTGGAACCGCGTCTGTGTGTAATGCATATCTTGCCAAAGTAAAGAACCCATATGCGAGGAAACCAGTGATTTCTGACGTGCGTAGGCCTACGTAGAGCTAGTTTGGCAATAGATACTAATTAAGAGTTTAGTAGGCATATACAGAAAATAAAGAGTTTAATTCTATATAGCACCAAGTACGACAGTAACTTGAGATCCAGCTTAACGTTAGGCCCAACTGGTTATAGATAACGTTCAGCGAGTCGTTTGTACTTGCCGTAACACGTAGTGGCGTACTGCTGATTAGAGCGTCTTTCTAGAATTTCGACATGTTGATGATGTAGACTTGCGATCTATTCTTAACAATGCCGATCTGCGCCGTAGAGGTAAAAACAAGCTACTGTAATCACCACACTCTCACAAGTTTCCATAATCCTACACGTAAACACACAGGACTTCAGCCTATTGAATTAAGACTTGAAGTAATCCTACGTATGTGCGGAATCTTTACGGTACACGCACGCGTACGCAGATTTTCGTTGAGCTCGGGATGTGCTAGATCTATCGACCTACTTTTTTCAATACAACGCAAAACAGCGTATTTTGCGGTTTTGTTGCAAACTTAATACTTCTAATTCAGCGGCTGTATAGCGCTATTAATACTGTGTCGCACTAGCAGACTGCGAATCCGTGGCCATGCCAATCGCAAACAATCATGTTTTTGTTGTTTGTTTTGCTTAATGTATTGTTTTGTTTTTAAGCAGACAGTACCGGAAACCAGCCTCGTCCCGTGTTTTTAGTTTTGACTAAATCAATAATTACGTCATGGTGATGAGCTATAAATATAATCGACTATTAAGTCTCTTCGTAAAACGGAAACTTGCACTTGATTTAAAGTTATAGCAGACTTTAAGTTGGATAAAGTTTGATTTCACAATCAACGCTAACTTTATCTTGATAAAACAGGGCCCAGGTGTATGGCGTCTCGCTCATCTCTTTGAAATTCCAAGTTGTTATTGTTTGACCTAATAACGGAGTTGTAGACAGGTAGGAAAGGAATGGGCTTTATATTGCTTCAGTACGAGGTATTTCGTGCTACAATATGCCAAGTTTGGTGCGTATGACGGGGTTCTATGTCCTTTATTTTCGTCATGGCTGTTTCATTAGTATCCGTAGGTGATAATTATGTATTGTTGGCATCTGGGGCAGTAGAACAGATCAGTATCAAACTGGAATCACCCTGAATAATTAATGAGATAAGCATTCAATCTGATACATCATAATTTCTTCTTTATTAAAGTCAATCACTATTGATCGAAATACACGATAATTATTATGATATGGCACGTTCTACTGGTAGTTTTGAGTGCTGCCATTGATTTCAGAGACGTCATTGTTGCGTGGTAATGATGGTGGCGGTAAAGGAATCATTGCTTTTAAATCAATGAGACAATCATCAATACTATGCGTGTTCTTGCGGACACGTTTGTTATCCTGATGCGAACATTTTTCCTTTTTCTTTTCCTTTTATCAAAAAATGGTTATATCTAAAGTTGTTTCTTTCCCTTAACATGTGTGTGTGTGTGTGTGTGTGTCTGTGTGTGTTGTGCGTGTGTTTGTGTGGATGTTCCTAGGCAGAGTGGTAGACCAGCGATTTACGCTACGGTTTACTGCATTTTTAATTGTAAGTTAGTTTCTTCTCTGACATTAAGTTGATGGTTTTTAAATTAGACATTGCCTGTTTGTCAGTCTATGCTTAAGACTATGCTATGACATCTGAAACATTTCCTTCACTTGTATCATGCAAGGATATAAATTGCAGTTGCGCAGTTTTCCTCTTCCCACTTCTGTTTTCCCTTTCCTCTACTTTTGTTTCAGTTATACTGCAGATGTGAATGTTTCTACTAACATAATCCAACTTGAGTATTTGGAATGAAAACTGAATTAATTAACTCTAGGCCAGGTGTATAGCGTCTCGCTCATCTCTTTGAAATTTCAGGTTGTTATTGCTCGTCTATCGGAGTTGTAGACTGGCTATCTGTTGCTATAGAGGTATCTCGTGCCACATGAGTGGAAGGTATACACTGTTTAGTATTAGTTAAGAGCTCTTTCATGACACACACAGCCAAGTACAGTGTGTTTGAAGGGGTTGTGTGTCATTCTGCCTATAAAAAAGCAAATCTTTATTTTCACCATGGCTGCTTCTCTATTCGTAGCCATGGGTAATGGGTGTTGTTGGCATTTTGGCATTAAAGAATCGAGTATAATGCTATAATCCCCCTGGTTAGGTTCTAGGCGTTCAATTTGATATATCTTTCTTCTTTACTATGTTAATCACTGCTGATGGAATTACAGAATTATGTTACGACACGTTTTACTCTAAGCTTAAAAAGCAAAATTTATGCACTATACAAGTAATGGTGCATGAGTCATATACCATTGATTTTAGATGCGAAATTATGGTATGCCTGTATGCAGGGGTGTCATTGATTAGGAATTAATTGGACGATTAAGCACTCCTTCCACTTCTAATTGTCCCTTTGGAATCTGTGTCTTTCACGTGGGATCGTAAAATAAATTATCATTAACGTATTAGCTTACGTTCACTACTCTTGGTTGGAGGAGACCTACAGTTACATGGTTAAAGACGCCGTCTCTTTCGCAGGAGCCGTACGTTTTTATATTTTAAAATAACCTTTCAGGATGATAAGCAAGAATAGTTGAAGAGTTTGTTTGCAAAAACCGATAAGTCCATATTTGCCAAGTGGAGATATTTGCGATTAAAGGTAAAGAAAAATAAGGAGGATAATAATGTTTTTACTTCTTCTGACCATTACTTCAAAAATTTACCTTTATTATGTAGTGACCAACATATCATTTAAAAGGTATTATTTTGTACTCTATGACAGAGACCGTACTTCAAGGTCGTCAAAAATGGACTTATCGGGTTTTTTTTCTGCACAAACTCTTCAGTTTTTCTTTTGCTCTTTTGTCTTCAATTGAGGTAATGCCATTTGATATTCGTCCAGGTATAAATCACATTGTCATGTAGACAGACACACTTGCTTTATATGCCTTTGTTTTGTATGGGAGGCTTCATTGCTTGTACTGCTGGTAAATCTCACAGGCTTGTATATAGCTGTAAGAGCTCTCTGAACTGACCAATTATGGTAACAAGATTAGAGGGAATCATATTGGTTATGTGAATAAGTGTCAAAGGTGATGTTTGAAAAGGCCAATGTTAATACCAAGATGGTTATTAAAACACTTAATTGTCATGTTTAATTTGTCGAGGATCACTGGGTGAATACACTCTATGTACTCAAAAGCCTGTAAATCGACTTAGTCGCTCACGCACAGAATTTCCACTTAGTTTGTGAGACAGAAAAAAAAAAATGTGATCTGAATAATGTAGGTCCAAAAAAAGTTCAACTAAATATCTCAATATAACTTCAAGGTGCTATATCACATTCTTTTCTTTGTCGATCAGAGATGACAGACATCTGATGACCCCAGGTGTATCACCTAACTCGTCCTCACGGTGACGAGTTTCATATCTCGTTATTCTTCTTTCTTTCTGGCACATTTTGTGTCATGAATATCTCAACATTGACATGACGGAATAACATGAAATTTTCAGTCAACATGTCTCATGACCATATCTAGCCACAATAAGGTTTTCATGACAGTAACATATCTATGACGTCATCTATGCGCCATTTTGTGATTTTTGGACCATGTTACATGATCGATCATAACTTCATAACTAAAGGTCATTTCTGTATCATTTTCGGTGGACATAAAGTTCAAGTCACGATCTATCGTACTTTTTAATGCTAATTACCTAGGACATCATTACGCGCGCGTACGCTTGCTTTAAACTTTTAGAAGGCTTAAAACAACTTTCCAATGGGAAATCTCGAAGTTTCAGACAATTTTAAGCGTTCCGCGCGTTCGCGTCCGTCCGCGTATTTTCGCGCGCAGTGCACATAAGCAACATGAAAATGCACATTTTTTTTGACAGATTTGGATTCCTGATACATTAAGTAACAATATCCATTGATTTTTGATCAATTTTGACCTATAAGAAAGGAATGCGCTGGCGTCAAAGTTGAAATTTCATGTGCGCGTCTGTGTGGAAATATAGCGAAAAACATGTCGTTGTTTATTTCACCATAGCTCTTTAAAACGTCCGGTGACCCTATGTTTTTATTGCATATTACAAAAGCATATGAATTGGAAATAACGTTTCAAGTATCAATATCTCCATAAATACATTATGACGTCATCATATCATCATCTGAAATCAAAAAAGTGGAATTAATTTTTTTGAGGTACTGTTTCTGACATTCATTTGCTCGTATCTCTGCTGTTTAAGCTCACTATTATCCCAAATTTAGATATGTTGTACTTTGAACATTTGCTTTTCAAGTCCGTGTCATGGTTTTGAAATTTGATAACGTCATCATACTCTAAATTGTGATTAAAGGTAAAGACGCAAAATCGGACAAGTTTACGTGTTATGTCTATGGTAGGTGATTTTTGTTAAAACCACGCATTGACTTGACAACGTTTAAGCACCTTTATCTCGACTGATTTTGCTTCATTTTCTCTGGAACTTAAGTATGTTGTAGCTGAGACAATGAGCTGCAGTTATCATGCATTTTATTTTTTGAAATCTCCTCATCAGTTTGGCAATTTTGCAGTTTAAAACTGAAAATGAGAATGGAACGTGGACGAAACGATTCCTGATTCATCTTTCACATACATAAGTTTACGTTCCTCATATTTTCTCGTCGAGACGTATGGCCGAGTGGTTAAAGGCGACGTCTCAGAGACATGAGGTTGCACACGGGCGGGTTCGAACCCCATAAGAGCACGAAACAAAATACTTATATTTTTTCTTTTTTTTCTTCAATGGAGTACTACACCTTGGCCATGTAGAAATCACGTTCGCATGTAAACGCACCTATACGCACACACACGCACACACACACACACACAGTATCACTTTGTTTTTTGTTGGAGACCGCATTGCTTCGACCGCAGCAAAATTTTGCAGGCTGTGTTTTTCAAACTGATCATAGTATATTGTAACAAAATGATATTTATTTTGTGCAGATGAAACATGCATTTTACTTGGCATTCGTGCAACTCTGAAGATTGAGCGAAATTTTTTCATATCAATTCAGTAACACAATGTAGTCGTGGTTACTTTGTGCTGATTTATTTATATATGTAACAAGCTATGCATTGTAAAAAAGCTGTTCGAATTGTTCTTTTGAGTCAGTCTTCTGTATTGATGATTATTTGTCATTTGGTGGTTTTTGTGGAGATTCAGATAGTGATAAAAAGTATGGATGATAAGTGCAGCGATAATTCCTACAGTTAGTTCAAAGTTGTGTTACAGAGGTTTGATACATACATTTAGCATTGTGTGTGTATATACGTGTGTATACAGGTTGGCCATATGACACATTCTAGACAATTAATCTTGATTAATTAGCAAACGTGATCAGCTATAGATTCATGTGAATCATGCAGTCACGGCTGTGCCACTTCAGAGCCCTGTGAGTATTACTCTGCGTATGACTGCCTTTATCCTTGTCCCTTGGAAATTTGCTGGCAAGCGTATTACATACACTGCCCAATCGACTGCCACGTTTCGTGCACTCCTCCTGAAATGTGGTGACATTAATCCGAACCCAGGCCCGTTGCAGAACCGTGATGAACACAGGTATTCTTGCGAGTTTCTGCACAAAGTAGGAGAACAAAGTACTGATCTTAAACTTTCCCCTGTGACCTGGAATGTTATAAAAGACCTTGGTATAAACTCCAAACCTGCCTCTCACAGAGGGAAACGTGGTGGGGTGGCAACACGAACATTAACAAACACAATATTTGGTTCAAATAATGAGAGTGGCCACAAAATCCCAGTAATTGTGACACCAAGATCAATGAAAAGGCTGTCACAATGTAGTCTTAGAACTGAACGCTATCTCACAAAACTCCCGAGAAACCAGTCCCAACACTGTGAAAGACGCTACAACTTGCCTAAAGTGTTGCTCACGAGTGTCAGATCTTTACACAATAAGATAGATGACCTAGCAGTCGTTGCTGATGAAAATGATGTAGACATTATTGCCTTAACTGAAACATGGCTTGATGACCACACTCCACTCGACCGGTTCTCCCTCCCAGATCTATCCCTCTTCTCGAAACATCGCAGTGGTCGAACCGGTGGGGGAGTTGCGATATATGCCAAACATGACTATCGACCTAGATTGCTGCCAGTTACTGTACCGGATGTCATTGAAGCCTTGTGGATACAGCTAAGGCCGAAGCGATTACCCCGCCAGATATCATGCTTGATCATCGGTGTCGTATATTACCCACCTCGCGATCCTCATGCTAAACAATATGTCGATCATATCATTGCTACTACCGACTCTTTATTGCTTCAATATCCTGATGCAGGGATATCGATTGTCGGCGATTTGAATGATTTTAACATTGGCCCAATTCTGACAAATGATCGGTTTGTACAAGTAGTGACAGAACCTACAAGGGGTGAAAATGTGCTTGATAAGATAATAACCAATCATGCTAACTTATATCAACGTGTCAGCATTCTTGCACCTATAGCATCTAGTGATCATAACTGTGTAAATTGGGTTCCAGAAAACTACCAGAAACATCACAATGGCACAAGGAAACGAACTGTTCGTCCTTTGAAGGAAAGTGGACTCCGGAGTTTTGGAGATTGGATTACCCATCATACATGGGAAGAAATTGCACACATCAATGATCCTTCTGAGAAATGTAACTCGTTCGTAAAAACATTACACTCTCGCTTAGATACTTACCTTCCCACTAAAAGTATCCGCCTGCATAAATCTGACAAACCATGGGTCACTGCTGAGGTGAAAACCCTTGTACATCTGAGACAGCAAGCATTTGCTGGAAAGCAGCTGACTTTGTGGCGTTACCTCAGAAACAAAACTGCCAGAACTATGGCTAAAGCGAGACATCATTACTACAACACAAGAGTTCAGAATTTGAAGGCTAGTGATCCTGCAGCATGGTACAGGAGGATCAAACTCATCACCCATGGTCCTCAGGATCACACTCCTGTCATTGTTCCAGATGTTGATCAATCAGACCAGCAGTCAATTGTTCAAATAGCAAATCGTATCAATGATCATTTCTGCTCAATTGCCTCAGACTTACCTCCGCTAGACAGGAACAAACTGCCAACTTTCCTTCCTGCCCCTGATCAGTGCCCCCAGGTCGAGCCTTTTGAAGTTTACAGAATGCAGAAAAAACTTAAATCAACGAAAGTCAAGCATCACCGGAGACTTACCTTTTCGAATCTTGCGGGAGTTTGCTTGCGACCTGGCCTCACCTCTTGCCAATGCGTTGAATGCGTCTTTCCAGCAAGGTGTGGTACCCCACATATGGAAGTGCGCTAAGATTGTCCCCATCCCAAAGTGTCAACCACCAACTCTTCAGAATCTCCGCCCGATTGCTCTTACAAGCTACTTCGCTAAGATCGCTGAATCTTTCATGGCTAAGTGGTTACTAGAGGATATCTCCAAGCACATAGATAGTAAGCAATACGGAAACAGGAAGGGCTTGTCCACCAACCATTATCTCATTCAATTACTTCACCAAATCCTAGAAAATGCGGAACTTCCCAAGACCATTTCAACACTTGTATTCAGTGATTTTTCGAAAGCATTCGACAAAATTGACCATAATGTCCTTGTCAACAAGTTGCTCAGCATGGGTGTTAGACCGTGCCTTGTCTCGTGGATAATAAGTTTCCTTGAACATCGTGCACAGTGCGTAAAGTACAGCGGAAGCATGTCCAACTGGAACACCATCAATGCAGGTGTGCCCCAGGGCACTAAGCTTGGACCCATACTTTTCCTAATAATGATCAATGATGCATGTGAAACAGCGCCTGTCCAATACCTCAAATATGTGGATGATCTCACTTTGATCGAAAGCAGAAAGCTAACTCAACAACCCCTCATTCAAGATGCACTCAATGACTTTAGTAGTTGGACTGGTAACAATAACATGAAACTGAATCCTACAAAATGTTGTACAATGCAAGTAGCATTTGGCAAACATCCCCCACTACCCGAACCTCTGTTCATAGACAATGTTGAGTTGAGTGTGGTAACTGAAGCTAAGATACTAGGTGTCGTGGTACAGGCAAATCTCAAATGGGAGAGCCACATCTTGCAAGTTGTCAAAAAGTGCAATAGAAAACTGTATATGCTTCGTAGTCTCAAACGTTTTCATATCCCGTTGACTGATTTGATAACAGTGTACTCCGGATATATCAGACCTGTCCTCGAGTATGGAACCCCTGTGTTTAATGGCGCACTCACAAAAAGGCAAGATAATCAGTTGGAAACAATTCAAAAAAGGGCATGCAAAATCATGCTAGGCACATCGTACTCCACTTACGGTGAGGCCCTGGAGTTGTGTAATCTCAGCACTTTGTCAGAAAGAAGAAAAAAATTGTGTCTTGACTTTGCCCACAGTTTAGAAAAGAACCCCCTGGTTTGTAACTGGCTACCACAAAAACCGACCCATGACCATGCATTGCGCTCAAAGAAAAAGTATGAAATGTTCAAATGTATAACGAAAAGGTTCCAGGATAGCTCCATACCTTACCTCATCAGACTTCTTAATAGTGAAACTTCTTAGCTGATTGAATGCAGTATTGCAGCTGCCCTTATGTAGTTTAGTAATTGATAAGAAAATTGATGTATTTTATTTGATATCATTTCTTTTTTGCGATAAATTCATCTTCATATAAAGGTTTTTTTTTTTGTCACAGTACTGAAACTTCAGTGGGTTCCGATGCCCCTTCTCCTTTTTTCCCCTATGTCACCGCTTATAATGGTAAAAATGTTATAATTTGTTATTTATTTTTGTGGTGATAAATATCCTAATTTGGAATTTATCTTTAAAGTGATAGAACAGTTACTGCTGACACGTGTGTATTGTAACCATAAGTATTATTTGGGAAATCAGGAAAAAATAAACCCGCAATCATTGTATATCTGGTCTGTATGTTTGATACACATACACTTATATCTTCTTAGTTGGAAAAATATGCAATATCATTATGTGTATGCCCCCTTTTTTTGGTTTGTGCATCTCATTTATATAGGGCCTACTTACAATTGCATAATGTGTCATTTGCAATTACATGGTGAATAAGCAATACATTATAGCATATTAATGGACTTGCAATCTATTTTGATACAATGCATAAGACTTAAAGATTATGTATTATATACATTTTAGGTGATTATGACAATGTTTCCATCGGTCTTATTTTGATATAATTTTTCATATAACTTTGACTCAGTGATTGTGGGTATGCACACTTGCACATCCACCCACCCCCACACACACGCACAAACACAAACACACACACACACGCACACACACACACGCTCACACACACCCACACACAAACCCCCCCACACACTCACACTTACCCCCTTTCCATACACATGCGTAAACAAGCACACACTCTCAAATACATAATTCAAGTTTCAATATTGATTTTGTTCCTAGTGCAATATTTTATTTTTGTGATCAAACATAGAGTATATTATATGGATTATTATTCTTATATCTTTTATAATTATATCTTTATGTTTTCGTCATTAATTCGGTTTACTTTTGATTGCTTTGAGTGTGTTATATACCTTTTTCAATAGTGATTACATTAATGTTTATTACTGAAATATGTGCAATTATGCCATCAGTTATATAAGTGTTTTTTTTTAGTTTTAAATTGGTGATCTAGGGAGTATATAGATAGAAATGTAATTAGTAATTTGTAATTGATGATTGAATTATGTTCATATTATTTTCCTATTGTTTATTATTAATACTGATAACTATTTTAGTAATAATTTTTTGTGTATCTTAAGCTTTTCAATGTTTAAAGGGATCGTACAGTTTTGGTTGACACCTAATTTCAGGTTTCTATCATTTTTTGGTGAGATAATGAGAAACCTCTGATGAAATATGAAAGAGCATGTAATTCTATAAGGAATTCAATGTTTATTTGATGAAAATTGGTTTTGAAATGGCTGAGATATCAAAAAAAGAGCGATTCTAATAAAGTGTGGGACCCACACTTTATTACGATCGTTTTGTTTTACTTTGTTTTTGGATGTTTCAGTCATTCCAAACCCGATTTTCATCAAATAAACTTTGAATTCCTCTTAAAATGGTATGCTCTGTACTATTATAATAAGTGCTCTCTTGGTATCTTGCAAAAAGTTAAAAGCCCAATTCTCATCTCCACCAATACTGTACCATCCCTTTAAGTTTAGTTGATATTTTCAGCTTCTGTTAAGTGTATTCTGTAGGAGATTCAATTTTCTTGTTGTTTTATATGAATTAATAATCATGATTGTATCTTTTATCTAACATGTATGTAAACATGTGCAATTCAGCCACTGGCTGCGATACATGACTGAATAAAACCTTTATTGAATTGAATTGAATTGAATTGAATTGAACCGAATATGGTATTGATGTATGATGTAAATAATTTCAATCAAACTGTGACGAGCTTAAAGGGATAGCTTAACCCGTTCCTTCCGCAATTCTCTGAAAGCCTTTAATGCCCCCCAAACGAGATTCTTTTCGCCCGTCGACAGAGAGGCACACAGGTTGGTAATCCAGCTGTGTGAAGGCAGTCAAGCGGTTCATTATGTCCCCCTTTCTACGGTAAACTACATGTGCCTGTAAACAATGGAAATAATCGATCGGGTGCCAGGTATGAATAGAGCGTGCACTGATGAGCTCTCAGAATCTTTTGTTCTACACAAAACCAGGTACCTGAATGAGGTGACTGGGGTCAGCGAACCCGCATTTCTAACTGATCTCAGCCCTGATCATTATGTACATGTTCGTACGAGTTTACAGCAGAACAAGCAAAAAACTAAATCGGGAAAGGTACATAATACTGTAAACCCCCCTTTTTTTAAACAGCAGGAGAACAAATCCTGATAGAATAAACTCTGATCTTTTTATCAAACTCACTTTTCTGAGCATTCTAACACAAAGAAACATGAATTTAGGCCACTGAAGCAGGCATCCTTGTCTTCATTTTGGGAACCTGGTAAACCAGGTTCCCGTATATCAGTTGCTTTCACGGGAACCTGGTAAACCAGGTTCCCTTAAGGAACGGGTTAACTCTGTGTAAAGATAAAGCAATTATAAGGAAATTTTAGGGAATTTGATAACCATGCCTATAATAATTTCACACAGGTACTAATAGCTGCCTCATTTTCAAAGGTTTGATCGTTATGTCAATACCAAACTGACAACAGACAATGAACACGCAGTACTTTGGACAATTGTCTTTCAAGTCAATGTCGATATTTTCTAATTTGATAACGTCATCATACTAGAAGTTGTGATTAAAGGCAAGATATCAAAATCAGCCAAGTTTATGTGTTATGTCTATGGGAGGGGATTTTCTTAACCATGCATTGACTTGATAACACTCAAGCACCTTTACCTCACTTGATTTTGCTTCATTTCCTCTGAAACTTAAGTATGTTGTAGCTGAGACAATAAGCTGCAGTAATCATACATTTCATTTTTTTTTCAAATCTCATTAGGTTGACAATTTTGCAGCTTAAAACTGAAAATGAGAATGGAAGGTGGACGAAACGATTCCTGATTCATCTTTCACATATAAGCTTACGTTCCTCATTTTCTCGTCGAGACGTATGACTGAGAGTTAAAGGCGACGTCTCAGAGACGTAAGGTTGCACACGTGCGGGTTCGAACCCCATGAGAGCACGAAACAAAATATTTATCTATTTTACTTTTTTTTCTTCAATGGTGTATTCCACATTCGTCCATGTAGAAATCACGTTCGTATATAAACGCAGCTATATATATATACACACACACACACACACACACAATATCCCTCTTTTTTGTGTTGGCGACCACATAGCCTAGACTGCTGCAATGTTTTGCAGGCTGACTTTGTCAATTATTATGCTTGGCACGAGGGCTTCCACTTCTACTGACTGATCCCTTTGAAGATGTGTCGGTCACGGGTGATCGTCATGATTCATCTTTCACGTAGAAGCTTACATTCCACACTCTTAGTTCGAGAAGACTTACCATCATACTTCAAATTGTGATTAAAGGTAAAGACTAAAAATCAGACAAGTTGACGTGTTATGTGTATGGGAGGTGATTTTTTATACCATGCATTGACTTGACAACGTTTAAGCACCTTTAGCTCAGCTGATTTTGCTCCATTTCCGCTGAAACTTAAAGTATGTGGTAACTGAGACAATAAGCTGCAGTAATCATGCATTTTATTTTTTCAAATCTCAATGTCCTCATCAGGTTGATAATTTTGCAGCTAAAAACTGAAAATGAGACTGAAATGTAGACCAAACGATTCCTGAATCATCGTTCACATATAAGCTTACGTTCCTCATATTTTCTCGTCAAGACAAACATGGCCGAGAGGATAAAGGCGACGTCACCACAGACATGAGGTTGCACACGTACTGGTTCGAACCTCATAAGAGCTTCGTCTATCTTCGTCCTAGTACAGAAGAAATCACGTTTTCTTGTAAATGTACACACACACAGGCACACACAAACACACATACACACACACAATATCCCTTTGTTTTGTGTTGGAGACAACACTGCTTTGACTGGCAACTTGGACTTGAAATTACAAACGTTAAAGTGAAGATGACTCTTAAAAGACCACATGGCAATGCTTGATTTTTTTTTTACAATATAAAGACCTATTTGTAAATATGCATTCACATATCCTGTCCAATCGACTTACTTGCACACGCCGACACACGCACGAAATTTTCACTTGGTTGCATGACAGAAACAATTTCATCTCAATCATGTGGGACTGTATAAAGTATTGGACTTCACGAATGTTTCTCAATATCACTTGAAGTCGCTACTTAACATTATTTTCGTTGTAGATCACTGAAAATGAGAATGGAATTTGGTCGAAACGATTCCCGATTTATCTTTGCAACTGTATATTGATCGAATCCACGCGGCCATTTGTGGGAAGTTGAATAGCGCTATCAGTCACTTGACGTATATCACCAAAAAAAAAATGAATATCAAAGTAAATTTGTGTTGTGTATAGTAGATAGATTTAAGTTTCGCACAAGATCTTCGGGAGAGCCGTGTGGCAGAATCGCTTAGCGCGCTGCGTGTTTATAATGCCCGACCCGAAGGAGAGAAGTTAATCGAGTCCCGCAGGACTTCTCCCTTTATTTCTTTTTCTTTTTTTCTGCAGTTCAGCTGCACTCCGATGTTACGAACACAGCTACTCTATTTCCCTTGTTTTGTATTGGAGTTTGAAGGTTGGGTTTGCTTCATTACTTTAGGTCATTACGTTAGGTCTGTATGTGTTGTACACCTTTTAGATTATGTCTAGCTAATTGCTTTTTTGATGTTATTTAGTCTTTTTGTCCACGAGGAGACTGCAAAATACAAGCTTAGCTTTTTAGCAAGTCTCCTCCATTTCCTGCAACTTTAGTTTCAATTCAATTTTCATTGTTTACTTTGCTTTTGTGATGCGTAGTGTTGTCAACTTCACGTATTTTTCTTTGTTACTACATTGCATGGATGTTGTGTTATTTTGTGTATGAAAATGTTGTTGGAAATGAAATAAATGAAATGAAATGAAATGAAATGAAATAAATTTTGTCACACGTAATGTTGTACATTGCCCCTTGAAACAGTGCCCCGTTTGCTACCATTCGTTTTCTCTTTCATTTTCTCTTCATTTTTTCTTTCTTGTTATACTGGAGCAGGATAGGTAGGAACGTGTACGTTTACATAACTAACAGGAATGGGAACTGAATTAATTAACTCTAGTCCAGGTGTATGGCGTCTCGCTTATCTCTTTGGAATTCCAGGGTGTTATTGTTTGACCAAATAATGGAGTTAAAGACAGGCAGGGAAGGAAGTGACTTGAAATTGCTTCATATTATATGAGGAATTTCAGGCAACACCTTTTTGATTAGTGTAGTGATTATGACGGGGTTCTCTGTCGTTTATTTTCGTCATGGCTGTTTCACTAGTTTAGCCATAGGTCATATGTGTTGTTGGCATCTGGGAAAATAGAACAGATCAGTACCAAACTGGAATAGCCCTATAAGCAATGTGGTAAGCATTCAATTTGTTGCATTATCTTTCTTCTTCAAAGTCAATCACTACTGATCGAATTACACAATATAATATGGTACGTTCCACTGGTAGTTTAGGAAAAGGGAGTTAATTCAATGCACGATGCAATGATATGGGCTACCATTGATTTTAGAGACGTCATTGTGTTGTGGTACTGGTGGTGGTAAGGGAATCATTGCTTTTAAATTAATGAGACAATCCTTTGCATGAATACCGTATTCCCATCTAGAATAAAATGCATGTTCGTGCGGCGTTTTTTATTCTGACGTGGACAATTTCTTTTTCTTGTTTTTAATTCAAGAATGTTATATTCAAATTTGTTTCTTTCCCCCAACATTTTTGTTTTTTGGATAGAAAGTTGGACGTTCCGTGGCCGAGTATTAAGAGCAGCGATTTAGTTACGGTTTCAATGCATCTTCTTTACCATCTTCTCTGACATTAAATTCATGGTTTTTAGATTTGACATTATCTCTCTATTTGTCTGTAAAAAATCCTGCTATAACATGAAATACATTTGCTATCCACTTGTAACAGGTAGGGTTATAGATTGCAGTTGTCCAGTTTTCCTCTTGTCACCTCTCGTTTTCTCTTCCCTTTTCACTCCGTTTGTTTTTGTTATACTGCAGATGGGAATGATTACATTAACATAATCCAACTTGAAGTAGGAATGAAATTTGAATTAATTAACTCTAGGCCAGGTGTATAGCGTCTCGCTCATCTCTTTGACATTTTAGGTTGTCATTGTTCGACCAACGGAGTTGTAAACAGGCTTTATGTTGCTATAGAGGTATCTCGCGCCATATAAGTGGAATGCAGTATATGCTGCTTAGTTTCAGTAATGAACTTTTTCTTGTCACTCCCTGCCAATTATAGTGTGTTTGAAGGGATTGTGTGTCGTTCTGCCAAAGAAAAGGTAAAACTTTTATTTTCAGCATGGCTGTTTCTCTATACGTAGCCGTAGGTGATGAGTGCTGTTGGCATCTGGGCAGTGAAGAACAGAATATCAGCTAAAATCTCCCTGGGTTATACGTGCTAAGCGTTCAATTTGATATATCTTTCTTTATATAGTCAATCACTGCAAACGGAGTTACAGAATTATTTTTGAAACGTTTCACTGAAAGTTTGTACAGCAAAGTTTATGGAATATTAAGCAATGGTGCATAATTGATACCATTGATTTCAGAGGCGAAATTATGGTAAGCCTAAATGTAAGGGTGACATTGCTTTGGAATTGCTGAGACGATATGCTTGACACTCCTTCCACTTCTAATTATCACCTTTGAAGATGTGTTGGTCACGGCTGATCGTCATGATTCATCTTTCACGTAGAAGCTTGCGTTCCACAATCTTGGTTCGAGGAGACTTACCGTTTAGTTACGTGGTTAGAAGCGATGTCTCTTTCTTTATTCTAATAGAGGTAATACCGCTTTCGTCCAGGTGCAATTCACATTGTCATGTAAACAAACACACATTCTACTTGTCTTTGTTTTGCATTCGACGCTTCATCGCTTTTACTGCTGGAAAATTTCACAGGCTTGTAGCTGTAAGGGCTTTCATTATTTTTCTTTTTTCTTAGGCAGTTCAGCTTCACTCCGATGTCATTTATTTTACTATTTCATCAAGTATACGCACCCCACGAACATAAACACGCAATTTCCCTTGTTTTGTATCAGAGGTTACAGTGTATCTATTGCTCATGGGAATTTTTGGTTATCTCCAAAAGAAAAATTCATTTAGCTGAACATAGATATTCTAGCAGCAGAGCCCTTAAAATGGGTCAGTAAGTAGTTACAATATATATGTCACAATCAGTGGCGTATCTGGGGGGGGGGGCAAGGGGGGCACGTGCCCCGGGCGCCACTCCTTGGGGGCGCAAAAAAAAAAAGAAGAAGAAAGAAAAAAGAAAAAAGAAAAAGAAAAAAAGAAGAAGAAGAAGAAGAAGAAAAAGAAACAACTCACCGGAAAGGGGGGGGGGGGAGGAAGAATGGTGGGGGGGGGGGGGGCAGAAAACCAAATAAAAAAAGATAAAAACAAAACACAATGATGACTCGGACAAAATGACAATGTTTATTGTGTTCACACAAGAATTCCATGTTATGTAAGCTGAAATACAACAATTTTCGGCTCGCTCGCTGCGCTCGCTCTCTAAATTTTATATAGAAGAAGAAGGTGAGAACAAAATGTGATGATGGCGCGGACAAAATGACAATGTCTATTGTGTTCACACATGTCATTTTATGTTTAGCAGGCAAAATGTTTCACGGGGCTGCGGCTGCAATTTCTTTCGTTCTGAAGCGATCGCCAATTGGATCAAAAGAAGGCGCCAACGGTTTCGAAAATACGGGGGGGGGCGCCAAAAAAATCAAACAAGATAAGAACAAAACGTAATGATGACGAGGAAATATACAAATTTCGGCTCAATCGCTCGTACTAATTTAGAGTATTTCTTCAAGTCCTCAGTTTGTTGGTAAAAATCGTTATCTATAAGGCCGTCACTATATCTTGATTAGAATTGTAAGATTTGATAAGCGAAAAATGACAAGAGTTCCATGTTTTGTAAGCTGAAATACAAAAATTTTCGGCTCGCTCACTGCGCTCGTTCGCCAAAATTTATCAAAACAAAAAGGAGATAAGAACAAAACGTCATGATGACGCGGAAATATACAAATTTCGGCTCACTCACTCGTACTAATTTAGAGTATTTTTTCAAGTCTTCAGTTTGATGGTAGAAATCGTTATCTATAAGGCCGTCACTATATCTTGATTAGAATTGTAAGATTTGATAAGCAAAAAATGACAAGAGTTCCATGTTTTGTAAGCTGAAATGCAAAAATTTTCGGCTCGCTCGCTACGCTCGATCGCCAAAATTTATAAAAACAAAAAGGAGATAAGAACAAAACGTCATGATGACGCGGAAATATACAAATTTCGGCTCACTCACTCGTACTAATTTAGAGTATTTTTTTCAAGTCTTCAGTTTGTTGGTAAAAATCGTTATCTATAAGGCCGTCACTATATCTTGATTAGAATTGTAAGATTTGATAAACAAAAAATGACAAGAGTTCCATGTTTTGTAAGCTGAAATACAAAAATTTTCGGCTCGCTCGCTGCGCTCGCTCGCCAAAATTTATCAAAACAAAAAGGAGATAAGAACAAAACGTCACGATGACGCGGAAATATACAAATTTCGGCTCACTCGCGCGTACATGGGGGGCATTTAAGCAATTTGTCAGATATCTCGCCTGACAAACTGTTAAAAGCTACTGAAATCCTTGCTTCTGATTGGCTGAGAGCAAATTTTGTCCGACAAGTTGTCGGACAAAATGCTTCATGAAATGCCCCCCTGATTTAGAATATTTTTTAAAGTACTCAGTTTCTTGGTATAGATAAATCGTTATCTATAAGGCCGTCACTATCTTGATTAGAATTGTAAGATTTGATAAGCAAAAAATGACAAGAATTCCATGTTTTGTCAGCTGAAATACAAAAAATTTCGGCTCGCTCGCTGCGCTCGCTCGCCAAAATTTATCAAAATTCATTACATTTAAATCACTTTCAAAAGACCCCTTTTAAGGGCTTGAAAAGCATATCATGTGGACTTTGCTTAAAGTCCCTACCGGGATCGGGTTGGGGTTGAACAGTAGTCTATTTCAGAAATTAGGGACGCAATTTTCGCGCTTGCCCCGGGCGCCGTTTTCCCTAGATACGCCACTGGTCACAATGTGACTGAGAGTGCGAGTGTGGAATGTGTGAGATTCCTTTGTTCAGGCAAGCCATCAGGTGGGAAATGGGGACAGCAGGCGTAAACAGCATAGAAATTTAGAATCGGGCAAGCCAGGTGGAGAGAAGTGGTTAGGGAGAAAGGACAGTGTGGAAGATAGAGGGAGGCTCAGTGGAGTCAGGGTAGAATGGCTAATGTAGAAAGGGAGAGTTGGTAGGAAAGAATAGGTATTTAGTTAGGGGGAGATAGTTGGGATAGATAGGTTTAAAGCCAAAAGGGGGAATTAGTTGGAAAGAAAAGGGACATGTAATAAAAAGGGGAAAGCTAGTTGGAACCAGTTTAAGCACAGTAGAGGGTGGAGTTATATTAGAGGCGACAAGGAAAGTAAATTTGGAGGGAAAATCAGTTGGATCTGAACATCTGTCAGAGCAAGACATGCTCTTCTAACTCACTGGTGATAGGAGTAGAGAGGTAGCTGATCGGCCTACAACGCAGCGCTGCATTTCAGGCAGGAGAGTCATGGCACAGCAGCCCCACGCATTAGGGCAGGGCACGCGCAAGACATGCACGGCTGCAGGCACTGACACCAGCTGAAGTCTCCTCCTCACCATTACTTCAGGGTCTGAACACCAAATCAGACGTAAGTAGTTTTGTAGCTGTATTAATTTGTTTTTTTAATATTCTGAGTTCGTCATTATTGTTATATATATATATATATATATTTTTTTTTTGTATATAGAGATTTATGTTATGTTCGCTGGTTCACTACAATATGTGGATTAATGATGTTAAAGTAAAGATTAAGTTGTATGTCAGATTGGATAATAAGGTTGTATAATGATGAAATAGGATTTGTTTTAGTTTGGCAAGAAAGCAGGCCAAGTCAGCAGGTGAATGTTATAGGTGGAATGTTTAAATTTACAGCGATATTTGTGGATACAGTATATTTTGTTTTTCTATGGTTGTAACAGGAAAATACAATCCAGGTTCTGTTGTTCATAGTTAAAGTGAATGAAGTTAGAAGTTTGGTAAATGATAAGTTAGACTGTAAATTGTTTGCTGAAGGATTATAATGAGAAATGGATAATATGTTAAGAGAATACAGTTTTAGCTGGTTTTTGAGTGTGAGATAGTTTATATGAGATGATCTGTCATGTTTATATGTTAAGTGAGTTATGATTATATACATGGCGATGGTTTATTTATGTAGTATGTCTATATAGGTCGATTGTGGGGATGGTGTTATACAGGAGCATTATTGGTTAAGTATAAGGAAGTATTGAACTGTGGTTCATGATTGATATTACCCTGTGAATATATAATGTTATGAGAGGTGGTTATAATATCCCCTTATAGATCGACACTGACGAGCTGGGCTCGACGTCATCGCTAATACGCTCGACGGCATAGCAAATACGCTCGACGGAATCATCACTACATCGACGGAATCATCGTTATCTCGACGGAAGCATCGTTATCTCGACGGCATAGCAAATACGCTCGGCGGAATCATCGCTAGTAGCTCAACGGCCTCTCGGTTAGCGTGAGGGCAATTCCCGCTACTCTGACAGAATTCCCGTTCCTTGGTAGTCCTCCGGTGCAAGCGGTGGCATCTCGGTCGACACGACGACAACTCCCGCCAGCCGGACGACATCCTCGACATCGCGAGTATCCAGGCAACTTCTGCATTACCGCACAGACTAGTTCACACCCCCC
Organism: Diadema setosum; assembly: GCF_964275005.1. Lineage (NCBI taxonomy): Eukaryota > Metazoa > Echinodermata > Echinoidea > Diadematoida > Diadematidae > Diadema > Diadema setosum. The sequence continues at coordinate 5,077,930 of NC_092687.1, forward strand.
CCCCCCATTCCCGTCTGACAGTATACATTGAAACCACACGTGCGCACAGTAAAGTATTGAACCACAGGTATTTTATTCAACCCGGGTCTAGGATGTGTTTATAAGATTAGTCTAGGATGTGTTTACATGAGGAAAGGATGTATTAGCATATTATATTATCTCATTGGATTGCTCCTGAACGTTTCTATAATTTCTTAGGTGTAAATACAACGCAGTTGTAATAGGTTTTTTTTTGTGGGAAAGTATTGTAAAAATATATTTTTTTTGTTCATGAAGTCTTGTTGGAAAAATAAATAGCATAAGAGCTGCATTTTTTGTTCAGTAAACTCACGAAGTGTTGAAGTGTATCAATCACAGTGTATCTCATAGCAGAACCAGACTTATCGTCAGTCGTAGATAAATACAGATCTTATAGCTGACAATATAGCACCATATTTCGTCCAGGTATAAACCTCATTGTCATGTAAAGACACACATACTGTACTGTAATATGATGTAACAGGATAGGTAGGAATGTGGGCGTTTACATAACTAGCAGGAATTGGTGCTGAATTACTGAACTCTATATATAGTCCAGGTGTATGGCGTCTCGCTCATCTCTTTGAAATTACAAGTTGTTATTGTTTGACCTAATAACGGAGTTGTAGACAGGTAGGAAAGGAATGTGCTTTATGTTGCTTCATTACGAGGTATTTCGTGCTACAATATGCCAAGTTTGGTGCGTATGACGGGGTTCTATGTCCTTTATTTTCGTCATGGCTGTTTCATTAGTATGCTAGGTGATAATTATGTATTGTTGGCATCTGGGGCAGTAGAACAGATCAGTATCAAACTGGAATCACCCTGAGTAATGAGGTAAACATTCAATTTGATACATTATAATTTCTTCTAAAGTCAATCACTACATACTGATCGAAATACACAATATCATAATATGTCACGCTCGACTGGTAGTTTAGGAAAACGGAAGTTAAAGCACCATGAAATCACATGTGCATGAGTGCTGCCATTGATTTCAGAGACGTCATTGTTGCGTGGTAATGATGGTGGTGGTAAAGGAATCATTGCTTTTAAATCAATGAGACAATCATCAATACGATGCGTTTTCTTGCGGACGCGTTTGTTATCCTGATGCGAACATTTTTCCTTTTTTCCTTTTATCAAAAAAGGGTTATATCTAAAGTTGTTTCTTTCCTTTAACATGTGTGTGTGTGTGTATGTGTCTATGTGTGTTGTGCGTGTGTTTGTGTGGATGTTCCTAGGCAGAGTGGTAGACCAGCGATTTACGCTACGGTCTACTGCATTTTGTAAGTTAGTTTCTTCTCTTACATTAAGTTGATGGTTTTAAATTAGACATTGCCTATTTGTCAGTTTATGCTTAAGACTATGCTATGACATCTGAAACATTTATCACGCTAGGATATAAATTGCATTTGTGCAGTTTTCCTCTTCCCACTTCTTTTTTCCCTTTCCTCTACGTTTATTTAAGTTATACTGCAGATGTGAATGTTTCTACTAACATAATCCAACTTGAGTATTTGGAATGAAAACTGAATTAATTAACTCTAGGCCAGGTGTATAGCGTCTCACTCATCTCTTTGAAATTTCAGATTGTCATTGCTCGTCTATCGGAGTTGTAGACTAGATTTCTGTTGCTATAGAGGTATCTCGTGCCACATGAGTGGAAGGTATACGCTGTTTAGTATTAGTTAAGAGCTCTTTCATGACACTCACAGCCAAGTACAGTGTGTTTGAAGGGGTTGTGTGTCATTCTGCCTATAAAAAAACAAATATTTATTTTCACCATGGCTGCTTCTCTATTCGTAGCCATGGGTGATGGGTGTTGTTGGCATGTGGGCAGTAAAGAATCGAGTATAATGGTATTATCCCCCTGGTTAGGTTCTAGGCATTCAATTTGATATATCTTTCTTCTTTATTATGTTAATCACTGCTGATGGAATTACATAATTATGTTACGACACGTTTTACTCAAAGCTTAAAAAGCAAAGTTTATGCACTATACAAGCAATGGTGCATGAGTCCTATACCATTGATTTTAGATGTGAAATTATGGTATGCCTGTATGTAGGGTTGTCATTGATTAGGAATTAATTAGACGATTAAGCACTCCTTCCACTTCTAATTGTCCCCTTTGAATGTGTGTCGATCACGTGGGATCGTCAAATAAATTATCATTAACGTATTAGCTTACGTTCACTACTCTTGGTTGGAGGAGACCTACAGTTACATGGTTAAAGGCGCTGTCTCTTTCGCATGAGCCGTACGTTTTGGCCCGTGAAATTTTAAAATAACCTCAGCGATTAAAGGTAAAGAAAAATAAGGATGATAATAAAGTTTTTACTTCTTCTGACCATTACTTCAAAAATGAACCTTTATTATGTAGTGACCAATATAAAAGGCATTATGTTGTACTCTATGACAGAGACCGTATTTCAAAATTGTAAAAAATGGACTTATCGTTTTTTTGCGAACAAACTCTTCAGTTTTTCTTTTGCCCTTTTTTCTTCAATAGAGGTAATGTCAATTTTCGTCCAGGTATAAATCACATTGTCATGTAGACAGACACACTTGCTGTATATGCCTTTGTTTTGTATGGGAGGCTTCATTGCTTGTACTGCTGGTAAATCTCACAGGCTTGTATATAGCTGTAAGAGCTCTCTGAACTGATCATATTAAATTGTGGTAACAAGATTAGATGGAATCATATTGGTTATGTGAATAAGTGTCAAATGTGATGTTTTAAAAGGCCAATGTTGATACCAAGATGGTTATCAAAACACTTAATTGTCATGTTTAATTTGTTCGTGTCGAGGATCACTGGGTAAATGCACTGTATGTACTCAAAAGCCTGTAAATCGACAGAATTCCTAATTAGTTTGTGTGACAGAAAAAAAAAATGTGATCTGAATAATGTAGGTCCGAAAAGAGTTCAACTAAATATCTCAATATAACTTCAAGGTGCTATATCACATTCTTTTCTTTGTCGATCACAGATGACCGACATCTGATGACCCCAAGCGTATCACCTAACTCGTCCTCACGGTGACGAGTTTCATATCTCGTTTTTTATTCTTCTTTCTTTCTGCCACATTTTGTGTCGTCAATATCTCAAGAATGACATTACGGAATAACATGACATTTTCAGGGAACATGCTTCCCTGCTTGTTCTGCTGTAAACTCGTACGAACATGCACATATTGATCAAGGCTGAGATCAGTTAGAAATGCGGGTTCGCTGACCCCAGTCATCTCATTCAGGTACCTGGTTTTGTGTAGAACAAAAGATTCTGAGAGCTCATCAGCGCACGCTCTATACATACCTCGCACCCGATCGATATTTCCATTGTTCACGGGCACATGTAGTTGACCGTAGAAATGGGGACACAATGAACCGTTTGACTGCCTTCACACAGCTGGATTACCAACCTGTGTGCCTCTCTGTCGACGGGCGAAAAGAATCTCGTTTTGGGGCATTAAAGGCACTCAGAGAATTGCGGAAGGAACGGGTTAACTCTAGGCCAGGTGTATGGCGTCTCGCTCATCTCTTTGAAATTCCAGGTTGTTATTGTTTGACCCAATAACGGAATTGTAGACATGTTTTATGTTGCTATAGAGGTATCTTGTGCCACATGAGTAGAAGGCATCACTGTTTAGTAGTAGTAATGAACTTTTTCATGTCCCTCCATGTCAATTATAGTGTGTTTAAAGGGTTTGTGTGTCTATCTGCCAAAGAAAACGAAAAACTTTTATTTTCGTCATGGCTGTTTCTCTATACGTATCCGTAGGTGATGCGTGTTCTTGGTATCTGAGCAGTGAAGAACACAGCATCAGGCTAAAATCCCCCTTAGTTATACGCGCTAAGCGTTCAATTTGATACATCTTTATTTATGTAGTCAATCACTGCTAATGGAGTTACAGAATTATGTTATGACACGTTTCACCGAAAGTTTGTAAAGCATAGTTTATGGACAAGGCAAGCAATTGTACATGAATAATACCATTGATTTCAGAGGGAAATTATGGTATGCCTAAATGTAAGGGTATCACTGCTTTGGAATTGCTGAGACAATTATTATGCTTTGCACGAGGGCTTCCACTTCTACTGACTGATCCCTTCGAAGATGTGTCGGTCACGGGTGATCGTCATGATTCATCTTTCACGTAGAAGCTTACGTTCCACACTCTTAGTTCGAGAAGACTTACCATCATACTTCAAATTGTGATTAAAGGTAAAGACTAAAAATCAGACAAGTTGACGTGTTATGTGGATGGGAGGTGATTTTTTTAAACCATGCATTGACTTGACAACGTTTAAGCACCTTTATCTCAGCTGATTTTGCTCCATTTCCTCTGAAACTTCAAGTATGTGGTAACTGAGACAATAAGCTGCAGTAATCATTCATTTTATTTTTTCATATCTCACTGTCCTCATCAGGTTGATCATTTTGCAGCTAAAAACTGAAAATGAGAATTGAATGTGGACCAAACGATTCCTGAATCATCTTTCACATATAAGCTTACGTTCCTCATACTTTCTCGTCAAGACGTACATGGCCGAGAGGATAAAGGCGACGTCAAAACAGACGTGAGGTTGCACACGTACGGGTTCGAACCCCATAAGAGCACGAAACAAAATACTTATATCTTTTACTTTTTTTTTCTTCTTTGGAGTATTCCATCTTCGTCCTAGTAAGAGTAGAAATCACGTTCTCACGCAGAGTATCCCTTTGTTTTGCGTTAAAGTGAAGATGACTCTTAAAAGACCATATGGCAATGTTTTTTTTTTTACAATATAAAAACCAATTTGCAAATATTCATCTACATATCCTGTCCAATCGACTTACCTGCACACACCGACACACGCACGAAATTTTCACTTGGTTGCATGACAGAAACAATTTCATCTGAATTATGTGGGACCGTATTAAGTATTGGACTTCACGAATGTTTCTCAATATTACTTCAAGTCGCTACTTAACATTGTTTTCGTTGTCGATCACTGAAAATGAGAATGGAATCTGGTCGAAGCGATTCCCGATTTATCTTTATATTAATCGAATCCACGCGTCCACTTGTGGGAAGTTGAATAGCGCTATCAGTCACTAAACGTATATCGGCAAAAAAATTGAATATCAGAGTAAATTTGTGTTGTGTATAGTAGTCATAGATTTAAGTTTCACACAAGATCTTCGGGAGAGCCGCGTGGCAGAATCGCTTAGCGCGCTGCGTGTTTATAATACCCGACCCGAAGGAGAGAAGTTAATCGAGTCCCGCAGGACTTTTCCTTTTATTTCTTTTTCCTTTTTTTCTGCAGTTCAGCTTCACTCCGATGTCATAAACACAGCTACTCTATTTCCCTTGTTTTGTATTAGAGTTTGAAGGTTGGGTTTGCTTCATTAATTTTGTCACACGTAATGTTGTACATTGCCCCTTGAAACAGTGCCCCCTTTGCTACCATTTGTTTTCTTTTTCCTTTTCTCTTCATTTTTTTCTTGTTATACTGGAGCAGGATAGGTAGGAACGTGTACATTTACATAACTAACAGGAATGGGAACTGAATTAGTTAACTCTAGTCCAGGTGTATGGCGTCTCACTTATCTCTTTGGAATTCCAGGATGTTATTGTTTGACCAAATAACGGAGTTAAAGACAGGCAGGGAAGGAAGTGACTTGATATTGCTTCATATTATATGAGGAATTTCGGGCAACACCTTTCCAATTAGTGTAGTGATTATGACGGGGTTCTCTGTCGTTTATTTTCGTCATGGCTGTTTCACTAGTTTAGCCATAGGTCGGACGTAATAAGGCAAAACAACGTAACTCAGCGCTAGTATATATTGTGTGTTGTTTAGACGCCCTCTAGAGGCGAATGTATTGTAACCATGTTTCAGCCTCGATCTCCAATAAAGCGGAGTGTTTCTTTTCGCATCCTAAATCCGATATGTTATGTTTGTAATGGCGTGGTGGCAGGGCTCGGATCGTTTTCCACCCATCAACCAAGGCTTGCAGGCCACATATGGCCGACACATCAACAGTTAGATACAGTAGCTGTCGTGATTTTTGCGATTTGAACTGGCTGTTCATCACCTCCATCAGCGTTAGCGACACACAGGTAACGCTTTGATAGCCCCACGTATACATACGATACGATGGCGCGGTCAGCTGCGGATGCGCCCGCACAATGGCGCTTATGTCGGGACGAGACTCCCGAGTCCTTCCTAGCGTGGAAGAGTAGTCTTTTGTGTGTGGCCATTGTTCTTCTAAATCACTGGATAATTTGTTACGTCTGCAAAAGAGAGCAGCAAGAGTAGTGAAAAGTAATTATGATTATGTTAATAGTCATGGTGTTGATCTTATCAAAGAACTTAAATGGAAATCATTTGAGCAACGACGAGATTATTTTTTGGCAACATAAATGTACAAATGTGTATAATGAAATAGAAATGGTCTGTGACAGGCATTCTCATAACACTCATTCAGCCGACTCACTCAATGTGGTCATTCCAAAACCAAATCTTGCATGTTTTAAGAAGTGCTTTCGCTTCTCAGGAGCACAAGTATGGAATTCACTACCAGACATTTTACAAAATGCCCGGACTGTTCAGAATTTTAAGCGTGTATAAAAGCAGTTATATTTTTTGTAATATTATGTACTTGTTGTTGTGACCATCTCAGCTGCAGAAAATCTTTCCTGTCGTTTTTATTCTAGTTATTGAAAATTATTTATCTTTGGGTTTTTTTTTTTTGTAAGCTCTTTTCTGCGAGAGAGAGCGAGGGAATATTATCATATCTCTTATATGCTTGTTAATATTATGATTATTCTTTGGTGTGTGTGTGTGTGGTGTGTATGTGTGTGTGCGTGTGTGTGTGTGAGTATGTGAGTGTGTGTGTGTGTATGAAAAGATTGTGCATGTGCATGTGCATGATTGTGCATGTGCATGAAAAGATTGATGCATCATGAACTACAGCAGTGTATGTTTGCAAAGGTATTGCAACTGTAATTCTTGGCACAGGGATGGCGGGTGAATTTTTTTACCTTTTTTTTTTCTTTTTTTGTATTCAACCAACTTGTGCCTGAAAGTGTATTATACATTAATATTGAACTGACGTATAATGGGCAACCATAAAAATGTAGCTATAGTTAAGATTAAAAAAAATGGTAATGACAGTGCGGCTGGGTGTCATTCTTGATAACCCAGGTTATGTATAAAACACAAGCTCACTGGGTGTACCTCACCGATGAGAGTGTGTTTGTGTAATTATGATTTTGTATTGCATGTTGGTTTTCTTTAGTATAGAGGGCAGATGTTTAATGAATTTTACATTTTGCATTTCAAAGCGGCACACACCCAATGATTGACTCTGCAGTTGTTTGCCCCTTTCTGTATAATACTCATACCCCCGTTTACTCAGTGCGGTACTGGGCGGAATTTGTAGTGCATCTGGTATATATGTGACCGTGCACCTCGGGGTGAACATGGGGTCGCACACGCTGATTTTGCGTGGGGACTGAAAGTGAATGGGGATGGGTCGGCTTGGCCGGACTTGATTTTTTCATGAGGTAGCGGGTCTTCTTTTGCATCATGCTAAAATTTTTTATTGTGTGAAGGGCAGGAGGGTGTGTTTTTGACGGTTTGTCTCGAACATTTTTGGTAGAGTGATGTGATTGGGTGTGTTTTTGGAATCCCTTTTTCATTTAACATCTAACATAACAGAACAAAGTTTATTTGGTTTGAGTTGTACATCTTTAAGGCTTAGGACCTGCTCTTTCAGAGTGGGGTCTTATGTGGAAATTCATGTTCGCGACTTTTTGTTTTTGTTTTGAGGTGCAGGGTCACATATTTTTTTTATTGCGATTTATTTCGATTGGAAGGACATTATAAAATAATTAGTTTCTCCTTTGTTCTGCTGGTTGAAATACATGTATTGTTTTTAAAAATATTTGCTATTGGAAAGGGATGACGTACTTGAATATCATAATGAGATTTACTTCATTGCGGTATATAAACAATGTCATTACCATGTCCTTCACTACTATGCGGGTTTCGAATTTCTATTATCTAAGATTTTATGAGGTTTAGTTTTGCAACTGTCATAAGCTATCTAGGCTACAGGCAAGATACTCATAAAAATGAAAATTTTGTTGGGGCGTGTAGGCTGAATGTCAATGCAAGTCTGCATATATCGCCACTCGCCAGCTACATATTGTTTTTTTCACTTTTGTTTTTTTCCTCAATTTATTGGCTGGGTTAGGGATCGGTGTCTAGGGATATGGATAGGGCGTGGTTGAGGTATGTTAGATGTTGTGTGTTTGGAATGTTTGTACCACATGTTCAGTTGGAAAGAGACATAGGTTCCTTTTCTGTGATGGTTCTGCTATTTGCTCGCACTGAAACTAATTACGTGTTTATACACATCATCTGTGCTCTCTTTGTACTCACAACTCTTTTGAAATTCTTGGAGAGGCCTGAACGGGAACGCATGGGAGAGGTCTTTGTATTATTCATGTCTTGTGCCAATGCACGCTTTATCATTCATAATGAGAATTTTGTTATATAATGGAAACAAATGAGCATCTTACGTTAATTTCTTTGAATGTTCGGGGAATAAGGGATAGGGCTAAGAGGAATAACATTTTTGCATGGTATAAAAGCAAAGGAAGTGACATTGTTTTTCTTCAAGAAACTTATAGTACTGTTGATGTAGAGGAAAGGTGGAGCGCAGAGTGGGATGGCTCAATGTTTTTCAGCCATGGATCAAACCATAGTAGGGGAACTTTAGTTTTGTTATCCCCAAATTTAAAGTTTAAATTTGAGAATGTTTTAGTAGATAAAGATGGGCGTTATATATTATTGAAGGGAGAACTGAGAAGCGTGAAAATATTAGTAGGTAATTGTTATTTCCCAACTAGAGATAAAGAAAAAACACAGTTTGAATTTTTGGATAAGCTAAATACTAAGATAGCGGAATTGTATGATCTTTCTCAGCTCGTAGTTTTAGGGGGAGATTTCAATATACTCATGAATGGAAAATTAGATTATATGGGGCAAAAGAATATTATAAAAACTAAGTTTAATGAGAAATTGGAAGAATTTTTGAGAAGGTATGAGCTAGAAGATGTGTGGCGAAAAAGAAACCCGGATAAAAGGGAATTTACTTTTAGGCAAAAGTGGCCAATCGTTCAAAGTTGTTTAGACTATTGTTTTTTTTTCCTCTAATGTACTTAATTTGGTTAATAAGTGCGATATCATTACGTCAATTACACCTGATCATCCTTGTATTTTGTTACAACTTAAGAATCTAGCAGATAAATTTTCATTTGGTAAATCTTATTGGAAATTTAATAATAGTTTATGTGCAGATCTTGAGTTTGTTAATATGTTGAATGAGAAAATTTATCAATTAAGGGAACAATTGATTCCAGAAATCCAGGATAAATTACTTTTTTGGGATTTTTTAAAGATGAAAATGAGAAATATTATAATTAATTATTCGAAGGTCAAGGCAAAACAAAGGAGAAAGGAAATAGAAAAGTTAGAATCAGAAATAAGTCATATACAAACTCAATTATTGACTTTACCTGCAAAATTCATAACGGATGAAATTGAAGAGAAAAAACAGTACTAAACAATTTGTATGATTATTCTCGCCAAGGTCTGAGAATCGGGTCAAGAGCAGAGTGGTATGAAGAGGGAGAACAGAAAACACAGTATTTTGAACAGTTGTTGAAATCTAAGAAAAGGAAAAGTGTTATCAAAGAAGTATACAATGAAAAGAAAGAAATAGTGTCAGATAAAAATGAGATTTTGAAAATTATTAGAACATTTTATGAAAAATTGTATTCTGTTTGTGATATTCTTGAAGATGAAAAATTGATGTTTTTATCTGGTATTCCCAAATTGAAGAAAGTAGAAATTTATGTGAAGGTGAAGTAACTAAAAATGAATGTTATGAAGTTTTGAAGGAAATGAAAGTTAATAAGTCTCCGGGAAATGATGGATTTACTGTGGAGTTCTATAATACTTTTTGGCCAGTTTTAGGAGATATTTTAGTTGAAACGCTAAATGAGGCATATAATAGGGGGGAACTGTCTACATCTCAAAAGCAAGGAGTAATTACACTTATAGAGAAGGAAGGTAAAGATGGTATATATGTTCAAAATTATAGACCTATTACTTTGTTAAATGTTGACTATAAGATTTTATCAAAAATATTAGCTAAAAGGATTCAAAAGGTGTTACCGGAAATTATTCATCATGATCAAGTAGGCTATATGAAAAACAGAAATATCGGAGAAGCGGTAAGAATAATAGATGACATTCTTTTTCATGCATTGGAACATCCTTGCGGTTATCTAGATGCGGTGGACTTTGAGAAAGCATTTGATTCGGTAGCGCATATCTTTTTATTTAAAATTCTGCAATTATTTGGTTTCGGGAATTCATTTCAATTTTGGGTTAAAGTCTTGTACACGGATATCAGTAGCTGTGTTATGAACGGTGGAAACTCAACGGGGTACTTTAATATCAAACGGGGTGTGAGGCAGGGTGATCCTCTGTCTCCATATGTATTTTTATTAGCTATGGAAACTTTAGCTGGAGCTATTAGAAAAGATAAGGATATTAATGGAATTAAATTTGGTCAAAATGAAATAAAACAAATTTTATACGCGGATGATATTTCTTTGCTTGTAAAAGATGAGGGTTCAATTAAAAGGTTACAATCTTTATTGGATGAATTTGGGAAAATAAGTGGTCTCAAAATAAATAAAGGGAAGACTAATTTCTTATGGCTTGGGGAGGAAAAAGATAGGCCAAATATTTATTTGTTTGGGAATTTTGTCCAAGAAATCAAAATATTAGGAATTTATTTTTCCTTAGATGTTAAGGCAAAAGAGAATTTAAATTTTAAAGAAATATTAAGTAAGATAAAAAGTCTTTTAGGATGGTGGAAAGAAAGAGATTTAACACTTATGGGAAAAATACATCTTATGAAAACATTCGCCTTGTCAAAATTAAATTATGCAGCATCACTTATTGTTGTTCCTCAGTGGGTATTTTCAGAAGTCGAAAAAATTACCTTTGATTTCTTATGGCATGGCAAAGACCGTATAAAGAGAAATATTATCTATCAAGATTATGAGTTTGGGGGTTTAAGAATGACGAACTTTCGGTTATTTGTTAAGGCACAACGTATTATGTGGCTAAAACGCCTTCTATATGGAGAAAAAGAAGTTGGGTGGAAATTATTTTTTGACTTCTGTTTTAGTACAGTAGGAGGTAGATTCCTGTTTATGTGTGACTTTGATTCATCTATTATGACTGATAATGTACCACCTTTTTATTCGGAAATATTGAAGGTTTGGCTTGATATCTATAAATATAGAAAATTGGAAAATGAGGTTGTAAATCCAATAATATTTAATAATAGGAGTGTACGCATAGCAGGTAGGATGTTTTTTTCATAGAGATTTATTTGATGCAGGAATAATTACAATACAAGATATATTAGATAACGGTCATTTGAGATCTCAGTCACATTTTCAAAGCTTGGGTCTTGGTTTTAAGGTAGAAGCATTGCTTAAACTGAATGATATATTCAATGCTATACCCCAGAAATGGAAGGACTCTATGAGAGCAGGTACACTTCAGCAAGTTGATTCCACAAACTTTGACTTAAAATTGATTTTTTTTCTGGTCAGAGAGTAAATTTGCAAGTTTTAAAATCGAGAAAAATAATATGAGGCTATGGTGGAAGATTTACAGTCATCTTATGTTTTACAAATTAAAGATGACCACAGTAGCTATGATTATACAAACAAAGAAATACAAGATCTTTTTATCAAACCGAGTAAGTGTACATTGATAAGAAAATATAGAGAATTTCAATTTATGATGTTACATGGCGTAGTTTACACTAAGGAGCGTTTAATGAAGTTTGGTTTTGTAACAGACAGCCTTTGTTCCTTCTGCCAACATGAGCCTGAAACTTATCTGCACTTATTTTTACACTGTGTTAAAGTGAAACCGTTATGGGAATTCATAATTAATTATTTTGATATAAATGAGTTAAGGAATATGGATTGGAGAGATATATTTGGGGGAATTTCTGGGTATTCAAATAGATCAAAATGTGTAAATACTTTGATTACGCTATCAGCGTATCACCTATTGTGATTGTCAAGATCTCTTTATTTCTTTTTAGGTGATACGCTATCAGCGTATCACCTATTGTGATTGTCAAAATTTCTCTTTTTAGGTGATACGCTATCAGCGTATCACCTATTGTGATTGTCAAAATCTCTCTTTTTAGGTGATACGCTTTTAGCGTATCACCTATTGTGTTTGTCAAAATCTTCCTTTCTTTCTTTTTAGGTGATACGCTATCAGCGTATCACCTATTGTGATTGTCAAAATTTCTCTTTATTTCTTTTTATTCTTCTTTCTTTCTGGACAATTTTCTGTCATCAATATCTCAAGAATAACATTACGGAATAACATGACATTTTCAGGGAACATGTCTCATGACAATATCTAGCCACAATAAGGTTTTCATTACAGTAACATATCTATGACGTCATCTAGGCGCCATTTTGTGATTTTCGGACCATGTTACATGATCGATCATAACTTCATAAATAAAGGTCATTTCTGTATCATTTTCGGTGGACATTAAGTTCAGGTCACGCTCTATCTTACATTTTAATGCTAATTACCTAGGACATTATTACGCGCGCGTACGCGCGCGTCAAACTTTTAAAAGGCTCAAAACAACTTACCAATGGGAAATCTCGAAGTTTCAGACAATTTTAAGCGTTTCGCGCGTTCGCGTCCGTCCGCACATTTTCGCGCGTAGTGCGCGTAAGCAAAATGAAAATGCACAATTTTTGACAAATTTGGGTTCCTGATACATTAAGTAACAATATCCATTGATTTCCGATCAATTTTGACCTATAACAAAGGAATGCGTTGGCGTCAAAGTTGAAATTTCGTGTGCGCGTCTATGTGCAAATATAGCGAAAAACATGTCTTTGTTTATTTCGCCATAGCTCTTTAAAACGTCTGGTTACCCTAAGTTTTTATTGCATATTACAAAAACATATGAATTGGAAATAACGTTTCAAGTATCAATATCTCCATAAATACATTATGACGTCATCATATCATCATCTGAAATCAAAAAAGTGGAATTAATTTTTTTCAGGTACTGTTTCTGACATTCATTTGCTTGTATCTCTGTTGTTTAAGCTTAATATCATCCCAAATTCAGACATGTTGTACTTTGAAAATTTGCCTTTCACGTCCATGTCATAGTTTTGAAATTTGATGACGTCATCATGCTTTAAATTGTGTTTAAAGGTAAAGACGCAAAATCGGACAAGTTTACGTGTTATGTCTATGGGAGGTGATTTTTTTAGAAACCATGCATTGACTTGACAATGTTTAAGCACCTTTATCTCAGCTGATTTTGCTTCATTTCCTCTGAAACTTAAGTATGTTGTAGCTGTGACAATAAGCTGCAGTAATCATGCATTTTATTCTTTGAAATCTCCTCATCATGTTGACAATTTTGCAATTTAAAACTGAAAATGAGAATGGAATGCGGACGAAACGATTCCTGATTCATCTTTCACGTACATAAGTTTACGTTCCTCTAATTTTCTCGTCGAGACGTATGGCCGAGTGGTTAGAGGCGTCGTCTCAGAAACGTGAGGTTGCACACGTACGGGTTCGATCCTCACAAGAGCACGAAAGAATATACTTTTTTTTTTACTTTTTTTCTTCAATGGAGTACTACACCTTCGTCCATGTAGAAATCACGTTCGCATGTAAACACACCTATACGCACACACTCACACAGTATCCCTTTGTTTTGCGTTGGAGACTGCATTACTTCGACTGCAGCAAATTTTGCAGGCTGGGCTTTTCAAACTGATCTAGTACACTTGTATATTGTAACAAAATGAAATTTGTTCATATCAATTCAGTAACACAATATAGTCGTGGTTACTTTGTGCTGATTTATACATGTGACAAGCTATACATTGTAAAAAAAAGGTATTTGAATTGTTCCTTTAAGTCAGTCTTCTGTATTGATGATTATTTGTCAATTAGTGGTTTTTGTGGAGTTTCAGAAAGTGATAAAAAGTATGGATGATAAGTGCAGCGATAATTCCTACAGTTAGTTCAAAGTTGTGTTACAGAGGTTTGATACATACATTTAGCATGGTGTGTGTGTATACGTGTGTATACAGGTTGGCCATATGACACATTCTAGACAATTAATCTTAATTAATTAGCAAACGTGATCAGCTATGGAACTGAATATGGTACTAATGTATGTTGTTAATGATTCTAATTAAACTGTGACGAGTTTAAAGGGATAGCTTAACTGTGTGTAAAAATAAAGCAATTATAAGGAAATTTTAGGAGAATTTGATAACCATGTCTATAATAATTTCATACCTGCCTCATGTTCGAGACATCTGTCGTCTTGTCAATAGCAAACTGACAACGTACGATGAATATGTTTTACATTGAACAACTGTCTTTCGTGTCCATATCGATGTTTTCTAATTTTATGACGTCATCATGCTAGAAGTTGTGATTAAAGGCAAGATTCCGAAATCAGCGAAGATTATACGTTATGTCTATGGGAGTTGATTTTTGTTTTTTAACCATGCATTGACTCGATAACGCTCGAGCACCTTTACCTCACTTGATTTTGCTTCATTTTCTCTGAAACTTAAGTATGTTGTAGCCGAGACAATAAGCTGCAGTAATCATACATTTTATTATTTTTTTTTTAATCTTCTCACCAGGTTCAGAATTTTGCAGCATAAAACTGAAAATGAGAATGGAAGGTGGACGAAACGATTCCTGAGTCATCTTTCACATATAAGCTTACGTTCCTCATATTTTCTCGTCGAGATGTATGACTGAGAGGTTAGAGGCGACGTCTCAGAGACGTAAGGTTGCACACGTGCTGGTTCGAACCCCATAAGAGCACGAAACAAAATACTTATCTATTTTACTTTTTTTCTTCAATGGTGTATTACACATTCGTCCATGTAGAAATCACGTTCGTATATAAACGCACCTATACACAGCCACACACCCACACACACAATCGCTCTGTTTTGTGTTGGAGACCACATTGCTTAGACTGCTGCAAAATTCTGCAGGCTGGCTTTTTCAAACCGATCATAGTATGTAATGACGACGACGAAGTTGTTGTACTTTGAACAATTGTCTTTCAAGTCCATGTCATTGTTTTGTACTTTGATGACGTCATCACACTGAAAATTGTGATTAAAAGCAAGGTATCAAAACCAGCCGATTATAGGTTGCATGTCTGCGGGACGTATTTTTCCCGAGTTGCCAGAAATGGCCTAGCGACATCAATCGTTACAAGGCCGCATTTCCATCTAGCAATGCAATACATGTTCACGCGGCCACGTTTGTTGAGTGGTCATTGACTCTTCCCCTGTTATATCTATACATTGTTTTGGTTTTTTTTTTGTCTTAACATTTTCGTGGATGTCCCGTGCCCGAGTGGTTAGAGAAACAGTTTCGCATGCAGGTTCAATATAACTTCAAGGTGCTTATATCACATTCTTTTCTTTGTCGATCACAGATGACAGTCATCTGATGACCACAAGCGTATCACCTAACTCGTCCTCAATGTGACGAGTTTTCATGTCTCGTTAGTCTTCTTTCTTTCTGGCACATTTTGTGTCGTGAATATCTCAACATTGACATGACGGAATAACATGACATTTTCAGTCAACATATCTCATGACAATATCTAGCCACAATAAGGTTTTCATGACAGTAACATATCTATGACGTCATCTATGCGCCATTTTGTGAGTTTCGGACCATGTTACATGATCGATCATAACTTCATAACTAAAGGTCATTTCTGTATCATTTTCTTTGGACATAAAGTTCAGTTCACGCTCTATCTTACTT
This sequence comes from Diadema setosum, assembly GCF_964275005.1. NCBI lineage: Eukaryota > Metazoa > Echinodermata > Echinoidea > Diadematoida > Diadematidae > Diadema > Diadema setosum. Next base: position 5,093,923 of record NC_092687.1, read on the forward strand.
TTTAATGCTAATTAACTAGGACATCATTACGCACGCATTAGCGCGCGTCAAACTTTTTAAATGCTTAAAACGACTTCCCAATGGGAAATCTCGAAGTTTCAGACAATTTTAAGCGTTCCGCGCGTTCGCGTCCGTCCGCGCATTTCCGCGCGCAGTGCGCGTAAGCAACATGAAAATGCACATTTTTTGACAGATTTGAATTCTTGATACATTAAGTAACAATATCCATTGATTTCCGATCAATTTCGACCTATAACAAAGGAATGCGCTGGCGTCAAAGTTGAAATTTCGTGTGCGCGTCTATGTGAAAATATAGCGAAAAACATGTCTTTGTTTATTTCGCCATAGCTCTTTAAAACGTCAGGTGACCCTATGTTTTTATTGCATATTACAAAAGCATATGAATTGAAAATAACGTTTCAAGTATCAATATTTCCCTAAATACATTATGACGTCATCATATCATCATCTGAAATCAAAAAAGTGGAATCAATTTTTTTTGAGGTACTGTTTCTTCAATTTTGTATTACATGTAGAAATCACGTTCGTATATAAACGCACCTATACACACACACAGACACACAGACACACACCATATCCCTCTTTTTTGTGTTGGAGACCACATTGCTTCGACTGCTGCAAAATTTTGCAGGCTGACTTTGTCAAACCGATCATAGTATGTAATGACGACGACGGAGGTGTTGTACTTTGAACAATTGTCTTTCAAGACCATGTCATTGTTTTGTACTTTGATGACGTCATCACACTGAAAATTGTGATTAAAGGCAAGGTATCAAAACCAGTCGATTATAGGCTTTATGTCTACGGCGCGTATTTTTCCCAAGTTGCCAGAAATGGCATAGCGACATCAGTCGTTACAAGGCCGCATTTCCGTCTAGCAATGCAATACATGTTCACGCGGCCACGATTGTAGAGTGGGCATTGACTGTTTCCGGGGATGTCCCGTGGCCGAGTGGTTAGAAAAACGGTTTTGCATGCATGCTCAATATAACTTCAAGGTGCCTATATCACATTCTTTTCTTTGTCGATCACAGATGACCGACACCTGATAACCCCAAGCGTATCACCTAACTCGTCAGCGTGACGAGTTTCATATCTCGTGTCTTATTCTTCTTTCTTTCTGGCACATTTTGTGTCGTCAATATCTCAAGAATGACATTACGGAGTAACATGACATTTTCAGTCAACATGTCTCATGACAATATCTAGCCACAATAAGGTTTTCATGACTGCAACGTCTCTATGACGTCATCTAGGCGCCATTTTATGATTTTCGGACCATGTTACATGATCGATCATGACCTTCATATCTAAAGGTCATTTCTGTATCATTTTTTGTGGACATAAAGTTCAGGTCACGCTCTATCTTTCTTTCTCGATGCTAATTACCTAGGACGTCATCTAGGACGCGTAAGCGCGCGTCAAACTTTTAAAAGGCTCAAAACAACTTTCCAATGGAAAATCTCGAAGTTTCAGACAATTTTAAGCGTTTCAAACAATTTTGCGCGTGCGCGTCCGTCCGCGCGTTTTCGCGCTCACAGCGCGTCAGTAACATGAAAATGCACGTTTTTTGACTGATTTGGATTTCTGATACTTTGAGTAACAATATCCATTGATTTCTGATCAATTCTGACAAATAACAAGCAATGCACTGGCATCAAAGTTGTGACCTTATGTTTTTATTGCATATTACAAAAGCATATAAATTGGACATAACGTTTCAAGTATCATTATTTCCATAAATACATTATGACGTCATCATATTTTCATCTGAAATCAAAAAAGTGGAATTAATTTTTTTAAGGTACTGTTTTTGACATTCATTTGCTCGTATCTCTGTTGTTTAAGCTCAATATTATCCCAAATTCAGATATGTTGTACTTTGAACATTTGCCTTTTAAGTCCATGTCATGCTTTTGATATTTGATGACGTCATCATACCTTAAATTGTGATTAAAGGTAAAGACGCAAAATCGGACAAGTTTACGTGTATTGTCTATGGGAGGTGATTTTTTTTTTAAACCATGCATTGACTTAACAACGTTTAAGCACCTTTATCTCAGCTGATTTTGCTTCATTTTCTCTGAAACTTTAGTATGTTGTAGCTGAAACAATAAGCTGCAGTAATCATGCATTTTATTCTTTGAAATCTTCTCATCAGATTGACAATTTTGCAGATTAAAACTGAAAATAAAAATGGAATGTGGACAAAACGATTCCTCATGTATCTTTCACATACATAAGTTTACGTTCCCCATATTATCTCGTCGAGACGTATGGCCGAGTGGATAAAGTCGACGTCTCAGAGACGTGAGGTTGCGGGTTCGATCCCCACAAGATTACGAAACAAAATACTTAGCTATTTTACTTTTTTTTTCTTCAATTTTGTATTACATATTCGTCCATGTAGAAATCACGTTCGTATATAAACGCACCTGTACACACACACAGACACACACACACGCCATATCCCTCTTTTTTGTGTGTTGGAGACCACATTGCTTCGACTGCAGCAAAATTTTACACGTTGACTTTGTCAAACCGATCATAGTATGTAATGACGACGACTGAGGCGTTGTACTTTGAACAATTGTCTTTCAAGACGATGTCATTGTTTTGTAATTTGATGACGTCATTACACTGGAAATTGTGATTAAAGGCAAGGTATCAAAACCAGCCGATTATAGGTTTTATGTCTGCGGGACGTATTTTTCCCAAGTTGCCAGAAATGGCATAGCGACCTCAGTCGTTACAAGGCCGCTTTTCAGTCTAGCAATGCAACAGATGTTCACACGGCCACGTTAGTTAAGTGGGCATTGACTTTCCCCCTGTTATATCTATACATGGTTGTTTTTTTTTTGTCTTACCATTTCCGTGGGTGACCGTGGAAGAGTGGTTACAGAAACGGTTTCGCATGCACGCTCAATATAACTTCAAGGTGCCTATATCACATTCTTTTCTTGTCGATCACAGATGACCGTCATCTGATGACCACAAGCGTATCACCTAACTCGTCCTCAATGTGACGAGTTTTCATGTCTCGTTCTTTTTATTAGGTGATACGCTATCAGCGTATCACCTATTGTGATTGTCAAAATCTCTCTTTATTAGGTGATACGCTTTTAGCGTATCACCTATTGTGTTTGTCAAAACCTTCCTTTCTTTCTTTTTAGGTGATACGCTATCAGCGTATCACCTATTGTGATTGTCAAAATCTCTCTTTATTTCTTTTTATTAGATGATACGCTTTTAGCGTATCACCTATTGTGATTGTCAAAATCTGTCTTTTTTCTTATTCTTCTTTCTTTCTGACCTATTTTGTGTCGTCAATATCTCAAGAATGACATTACGGAGTAACATGACATTTTCAGTCAACATGTCTCATGACAATATCTAGCCACAATAAGGTTTTCATGACAGTAACGTATCTATGACGTCATCTAGGCGCCATTTTGTGATTTTCGGACCATGTTACATGATCGATCATAACTTCATAACTAAAGGTCCTTTCTGTATCAGTTTTTGTGGACATAAAGTTCAGGTCACGCTCTATCTTTCTTTCTCAGATGCTAATTACCTAGGACGTCATCTAGGACGCATAAGCGCGCGTCAAACATTTAAAAGGCTCAAAACAACTTTCCAATGGGAAATCTCGAAGTTTCAGACAATTTTAAGCGTTTCAAACAATTTTGCGCGTGCGCGTCCGTCCGCGCATTTTCACGCGCACAGCGCGTCAGTAACATGAAAATGCACATTTTTTGACTGATCTGGATTCCTGATACTTTGAGTAACAATATCCATTGATTTCTGATAGATTTTGACAAATAACAAAGCAATGCACTGGCGTCAAAGTTGAAATTTCGCGTGCGCATCTATGTGCAAATATAGTGAAAAAACATGTCTTTGTTTATTTCGCCATAGCTCTTTAAAACGTCAGGTGACCCTATGTTTTTATTGCATATTACAAAAGCATATGAATTGAAAATAACGTTTCAAGTATCATTATTTCCATAATTAAAATATGACGTCATCATATCGTCATCTGAAATCAAAAAAGTGGAATTAATTTTTTTAAGGTACTGTTTCTGACATTCATTTGCTCGTATCTCTGTTGTTTAAGCTCAATATTATCCCAAATTCAGATATGTTGTACTTTGAACATTTGCCTTTTAAGTCCATGTCATGCTTTTGATATTTGATGACGTCATCATACCTTAAATTGTGATTAAAGGTAAAGACGCAAAATCGGACAAGTTTACGTGTATTGTCTATGGGAGGTGATTTTTTTTAAAAGCATCAATTGACTTAACAACGTTTAAGCACCTTTATCTCAGCTGATTTTGCTTCATTTCCTCTGAAACTTTAATATGTTGTAGCTGAGACAATAAGCTGCAGTAATCATGCATTTTATTCTTTGAAATCTCCTCATCAGATTGACAATTTTGCAGTTTAAAACTGAAAATGAAAATGGAATGTGGACAAAACGATTCCCCATGTATCTTTCACATACATAAATTTACGTTCCCCATATTTTCTCGTCGAGACGTATGGCCGAGTGGTTAAAGGCGCCGTCTCAGAGACGTGAGATTGCGGGTTCGAACCCCACAAGATCACGCAACATTTTTTTTTATTTTACTTTTTTTCTTCAATTTTGTATTTCATATTCGTCCATGTAGAAATCACGTTCGTATATAAACGCACCTATACACACACACAGACACACACACACGCCATATCCCTCTTTTTTGTGTGTTGGAGACCACATTGCTTCGACTGCAGCAACATTTTGCAGGTTGACTTTGTCAAACCGATCATAGTATGTAATGACGACGACTGAGGTGTTGTACTTTGAACAATTGTCTTTCAAGACGATGTCATTGTTTTGTAATTTGATGACGTCATTACGCTGAAAATTGTGATTAAAGGCAAGGTATCAAAACCAGCCGATTATAGGTTTTATGTCTGCGGGACGTATTTTTCCCAAGTTGCCAGAAATGGCATAGTGACCTCAGTCGTTACAGGGCCGCTTCTCCGTCTAGCAATGCAATAGATGTTCACCAGGCCACGTTAGTTGAGTGGGCATTGACTTTCCCCCTGTTATATCTATACATTGTTTTTTTTTTTTTGTCTTACCATTTCCGTGGATGACCCGTGGCCGAGTGGTTACAGAAACGGTTTCGCATGCACGCTCAATATAAGTTCAAGGTGCCTATATCACATTCTTTTCTTTGTCGATCACAGATGACCGTCATCTGATGACCACAAGCGTATCACCTAACTCGTCCTCAATGTGACGAGTTTTCATGTCTCGTTCTTCTTTCTTTCTGGACAATTTTGTGTCGTCAATATCTCAAGAATGACATTACGGAATAACATGACATTTTCAGTCAACATGTCTCTTGACTATATCTAGCCACAATAAGGTTTTCATGACAGTAACATATCTATGACGTCATCTAGGCGCCATTTTGTGATTTTCGGACCATGTTACATGATCGATCATAACTTCATAACTAAAGGTCATTTCTGTATCATTTTTTGTGAACATAAAGTTCAGGTCACGCTCTATCTTTCTTTCTCTGATGCTAATTACCTAGGACGTCATCTAGGACGCGTAAGCGCGCGTCAAACTTTTAAAAGGCTCAAAACAACTTTCCAATGGGATATCTCGAAGTTTCAGACAATTTTAAGCGTTTCAAAAAATTTTGCGCGTGCGCGTCCGTCCGCGCGTTTTTGCGCTCACAGCGCGTCAGTAACATGAAAATGCACTTTTTTTGACTGATTTGGATTCCTGATACTTTGAGTAACAATATCCATTGGATTCTGATCGATTCTGACAAATAACAAAGCAATGCACTGGCGTCAAAGTTGAAATTTCGCGTGCGCATCTATGTGCAAATATAGTGAAAAAACATGTCTTTATTTATTTCGCCATAGCTCTTTAAAACGTCAGGTGACCCTATGTTTTTATTGCATATTACAAAAGCATATAAATTGGACATAACGTTTCAAGTATCATTATTTCCATAAATACATTATGACGTCATCATATTGTCATCTGAAATCAAAAAAGTAGAATTAATTTTTTAAGGTACTGTTTCTGACATTCATTTGCTCGTATCTCTGTTGTTTAAGCTCAATATTATCCCAAATTCAGATATGTTGTACTTTGAACATTTGCCTTTTAAGTCCATGTCATGCTTTTGATATTTGATGACGTCATTATACCTTAAATTGTGATTAAAGGTAAAGACGCAAAATCGGACAAGTTTACGTGTATTGTCTATGGGAGGTAATTTTTTTTAAACCATGCATTGACTTAACAACGTTTAAGCACCTTTATCTCAGCTGATTTTGCTTCATTTCCTCTGAAACTTTAGTATGTTGTAGCTGAGACAATAAGCTGCAGTAGTCATGCATTTTATTTTTTGAAATCTCCTCATCAGGTTGACAATTTTGCAATTTAAAACTGAAAGTGAGAATGGAATGTGGACGAAACGATTCCTGATTCATCTTTCACGTACATAAATCTACGTTACTCTAATTTTCTCGTCGAGGCGTATGGCCGAGTGGTTAGAGGCGTCATCTCAGAAACGTGAGGTTGCACACGTACGGGTTCGAACCTCACAAGAGCACGAAAGAAAATAATTATTTTTTAATTTTTTTTTTCTTCAATGGAGTACTACACCTTCGTCCATGTAGAAATCAAGTTCGCATGTAAACACACCTATACGCACACACTCACACAGTATCCCTTTGTGTTGCGTTGGAGACAGCATTACTTCGACTGCTGCAAGATTTTGCAGGCTGGGCTTTTCAAACTGATCTAGTTTATTGTAGTAGAATGAAATTTGTTCATATGAATTCAGTAACACAATGGAGTCGTGGTTACTTTGTGCTGATTTATACATGGAACAAGCTATACATTGTAAAAAAAAGGTATTTGAATTGTTCCTTTAAGTCAGTCTTCTGTATTGATGATTATTTGTCAATTAGTGGTTTTTGTGGAGTTTTAGATAGTGATAAAAAGTATAGATGATAAGTACAGCGATAATTCCTACAGTTAGTTCAAAGTTGTGTTACAGAGGTTTGATACATACATTTAGCATTGTGTGTGTGAGTACGTGTGTATACAGGTTGGCCATATGACACATTCTAGACAATTAATCTTAATCAATTAGCAAACGTGATCAGCTATCGAACTGAATATGGTACTAATGTATGTTGTTAATGATTCTAATTAAACTGTGACGAGTTTAAAGGGATAGCTTAACTGTGTGTAAAAATAAATCAATTATAAGGAAATTTTAGGGGAATTTGATAACCATGCCTATAATAATTTGATACAGGTACTAATACCTGCCTCATATACATGTGATCGATTGTCATGTCAATAGCAAACTGACGACGTACGATGAAATTGTTATACATTGAACATCTGTCATTCAAGTCCATATCGTTTTCTAATTTGATGACGTCATCATGCTAGAAGTTATGATTAAAGGTAAGATACTGAAATCAGCGAAGATTATACGTTATGTCTATTGGAGGGGATTTTTGTTTTTTAACCATGCATTGACTCGATAACGCTCGAGCACCTTTACCTCACTTGATTTTGCTTCATTTCCTCTGAAACTCAAGTATGTTGTAGCTGAGACAATAAGCTGCAGTAATCATACATTTTATTATTTTTTTGATCTTCTCACCAGGTTGAGAATTTTGCAGCATAAAACTGAAAATGAGAATGGAAGGTGGACGAAACAATTCCTGAGTCATCTTTCACATATAAGCTTACGTTCCTCATATTTTCTCGTCGAGACGTATGACTGAGAGGTTAAAGGCGACGTCTCAGAGACGCAAGGTTGCACACGTGCGTGATTAAAGGCAAGGTATAAAAACCAGCCGATTATAGGTTTTATGTCTGCGGGACGTATTTTTCCCAAGTTGCCAGAAATGGCATAGCGACCTCAGTCGTTACAAGGCCGCTTTTCCGTCTAGCAATGCAATAGATGTTCACACGGCCACGTTCAATAGTTGAGTGGGCATTGGCTTTCCCCCTGTTATATCTATACATTGTTGTGTTTTTTTTTTTTTTTTTGTCTTACCATTTCCGTGGATGACCCGTGGCCGAGTGGTTACAGAAACGGTTTCGCATGCACGCTCAATATAACTTCAAGGTGCCTATATCACATTCTTTTCTTTGTCGATCGCAGATGACTGTCATCTGATGACCACAAGCGTATCAACTAACTCGTCCTCAATGTGACGAGTTTTCATGTTTCGTTTTTTATTCTTCTTTCTTTCTGCCACATTTTGTGTCGTCAATATCTCAACAATGACATTACGGAATGACATGACATTTTCAGTCAACATGTCTCATAACAATATCTGGGCACAATAAGGTTTTCATGACAGTAACATATCTATGACGTCATCTAGGCGCCATTTTGTGATTTTCGGACCTTGTCACATGATCGATCATAACTTCATAACTAGATATCATTTCTGTATCATTTTCGGTGGACATAAAGTTCAGGTCAGGCTCTATCTTACTTTTTAACGCTAGTTACCAAGGTCATCTTACGCGCGCGTTTGCGCGCGTCAAAATTTTAAAAGGCTCAAAACGACTTCCCAATGGGAAATCTCGAAGTTTCAAACAATTTTAAGCGTTTCAAACATTTTCTCGCATGCGCGTCCGTCCGCGCAATTTCGCGCGCAGAGGGCGTAACCAACATGAAAATGCAATTTTTATGACTGATTTGGATTTCTGATACTTTGAGTAACAATATCCATTGATTTCCGATCGATTTTGACCTATAACAAAGAAATGCACTGGCGTCAAAGTTGAAATTCCGCGCGCGCGTCTTTCTGCAAATATAGTGAAAAAACATGTTTTTGTTTATGTCACCATAGCTCTTTAAAACGTCTGGTGACCCTATATTTCTATTGCATATTACAAAAGCATATGAATTGGAAATAACGTTTCAAGTACCAATATTGCCAGGAAAACTCATGACGTCACCATATCATCATCTGAAATCAAAAAAGTGGAATTAATTTTTTTGAGGTACTGTTTCTGACATTCATTTACTCGTATCTCTATTGTTTAAGCTTGATATTACCACAAATTCAGATATGTTTTACTTTGAACATTTGCCTTTCAAGTCCATGTCATGGTTTTGAAATTTGATGACGTCATCATACTTTAAATTGTGATTACAAGTAAAGACACAAAATCGGACAAGTTTACGTGTTATGTCTATGGGAGGTGATTTTTTTTTAAACCATGCATTGACTTGACAACGTTTAAGCACCTTTATCTCAGCTGATTTTGCTTCATTTCCTCTGAAACTTAAGTATGTTGTAGCTCAGACAATAAGCTGCAGTCATCATGTATTCTATATTTTCAAATCTCCTCATTAGGTCGACAATTTTGTAGTTAAAAACTGAAAATGAGAATGCAATCTGTACGGAACGATTCCCGATTACTCTTTGCAACTGGATATTGGTCGAATCCACGCGGCCACTTGTGGGAAGTTGAATAGCGCCATCACAAGTCACCGCTATCACGACAGCATTATTATACATTTAAGTTTCTCATTCGATCTTCAGGACAGCCGTATGGCGTAATCGCTTAGCGCGCTGGGTGTTCATAACGCCATACCGGAATGAGAGAAGTTCGACTCCCGCAGGGCTTTTCCCGTTCTTTCTTTTTCTTTTTTTTTCTTCGGCAGTTCAGCTTTACTCCGATGTCATTTATCATATTATTTTATCAAGTGTACGTAACCCGTGAACACGGCTGCTCTATTTCCCTTGTTTTGTATTGGAGTTTGGAGATTGGGTTTGCTTCATTAATTTTGTCACACTTAATGTTGTAAATTGCCCCTTGTTACAGTGTCCCGCTTGCCACCTTTCGTTTGCTCTTTCCTTTTCTCTTCATTGGTTATTGTTATACTGTAGCAGGATAGGTAGGAACATGTACGTTTAAATAACTTGCAGGAATGGGATCTGAATTGAATAACTCTAGTCCAAGTGTATGGCGTCTCGCTCATCTCTTTGAAATTCCAGGTTGTTATTTGACCTAATAACGGAGTTGTAGACAGGTTTTATGTTGCTATAGAGGTATCTTGTGCCACATGAGTGGAAGGCATCACTGTTTAGTGGTAGTAATGAACTTTTTAATGTTGTATATGGTATAAAGATATAAATTTCACATCCAATCTTCGGGACAGCCGTGTGGCTTTATAGTCACTTGGCGCGCTGCATGGTCATTACACACCACCTTAGGACGAGATGTTTGAGACCCGGAGGACGCTATTATGTTTTTTCTCTCTCTCTTTCTTTGTTTTTCTTTTGGCAGTTCAGCTTCATTCCGATGTCATTACCCCACGACACACAGTCACTCAAGTTCCCCCTTTTTTTTGTCGGAGGCTGGAGGTTGGATTTGCTTCATTTATCATACGTAATGTTGTAAATTGCCCTTAGTATACAGTGCCCCGCTTGCCACCTTTCGTTTTCTCTTTCCTTTTCTCTACGTTTGTTCCTGTTACACTGCACAAGACAGGTCGGAAAATGATTTACATAACACAACCGGAGCAGGAATGGCAACTGAATAAATTAACTCTAGGCCAGGTGTATGGCGTCTCGCTCGTCTCTTTGAAATTCCAGGTTGTTATTGTTTGACCCAATAACGGAATTGTAGACAGGTTTTATGTTGCTATATAGGTATCTTGTGCCACATGAGTAGAAGGCATCACTGTTTAGTAGTAGTAATGAACTTTTTCATGTCCCTCCTTGTCAATTATAGTGTGTTCAAAGGGGTTGTGTGTCTATCTGCCAAAGAAAAGGAGAACCTTATTTTCGTCATGGCTATTTCTCTATACGTAACCGTAGGTGATGAGTGTTGTTGGTATCTGAGCAGTGAATAACACAGCATCAGGCTAAAATCCCCCTTAGTTATACGCGCTAAGCGTTCAATTTGATATATCTTTATTTATGTAGTCAATCACTGCTAATGGAGTTACAGAATTATGTTATGACACCTTTCACTGAAAGTTTGTAAAGCAAAGTTTATGGACAAGGCAAGCAATTGTACATGAATAATACCAATGATTTCAGAGGGAAATTATGGTATACCTAAATGTAAGGGTATCATTGCTTTGGAATTGCTGAGACAATATCTTGGCACGAGGGCTTCCACCTTTAATAACTGATCCCTTTGAAGATGTGTCGGTCACGGGTGATCGTCATGATTCATCTTTCAAGTAGAAGCTTTCGTTCCACACTCTTAGTTCGAGAAGACTTACCATCATACTTCAAATTGTGATTAAAGGTAAAGACTCAAAATCAGACAAGTTGACGTGTTATGTCTATGGGAGGTGATTTTTTTTTAAACCATGCATTGACTTGACAACGTTTAAGCACCTTTATTTCAGCTGATTTTGCTTCATTTCCTCTGAAACTTAAGTATATGGTAGCTCAGACAATAGGCTGCAGTAACCATGCATTTTATTTTTTCAAATCTCCTCATCAGGTTGATGATTTTGCAGCTAAAAACTGAAAATGAGTAAGGAATGTGGACCAAACGATTCCTGAATCATCTTTCACATATAAGCTTACGTTCCTCATATTTTCTCGTCAAGACGTACATGGCCGAGAGGATAAAGGCGACGTCACAAGAGACGTGAGGTTGCACACGTACGGGTTCGAACCCCATAAGAGCACGAAGCAAAATACTTACATCTTTTGCTTTGTTTTTTTTTTCTTTTATGGAGTATTCACCTTCGTCCGTGTAGAAATCACGTTTTCATGTAAACGTACACACACACAGAGGCACACACACACACACACAGACACACACAATATCCCTTTGTTTTGTGTTGGAGACCATATTGCTTTGACTGGCAACTTGGACTTGAAATTACAAATGTTAAAGTGAAGATTACTCTTAAAAGACCGCATGGCCATGTTTGATTACTTTTACAATATAAAGACCTATTGGTAAATATTCATTCACATATCCTTTCCAATCAAATTACTTGGACACGCCGACACCACACGAAATTTGAATTGGTTGCATGACAGAAACAATTTCATCTGAATTATGTAGGACTGTATAAAAAATTGGACTTCACGAATATTTCTCAATGTTACTTCAAGTCGCTACTTCACATTATTTTCGTTGTCGATCACTGAAAATGAGAATGGAATCTGGTCGAAACGATTCCCGATTTATCTTTGTAACTGTATATTGATCGAATCCACGCGGCCACTCGTGGGAAGTTGAATAGCGCTATCAGTCACTTGACGTATATCGCCAAAAAACTGAATATCAATGTAAATTTGTGTTGTGTATAGCATACATAGATAGATTTAAGTTTCGCAGAAGATCTTGGGATCCTCCGTGTGGCAGAATCGCTTAGCACGCTGCGTGTTTATAATGCCCGAAAGGAAGGAGGGAAGTTAATCGAGTCCCGCAGGACTTTTTCCTTTTATTTCTTTTTTTCTTTTTTTTTCTGCAGTTCAGCTTCATTCTGATGTCATGAACACAGCTACTCTATTTCCCTTGTTTTGTATTGGAGTTTGGAGGTTGGGTTTGCTTCTTTAATTTTGTCACACGTAATGTTGTAAATTGCCCCTTGAAACAGTACCCCGCTTGCCACCATTCGTTTTCTCTTTCCTTTTCTCTTCATTTGTTCTTGTTATACTGTAGCAGGATATTTAGGAACGTGTACGTTTACATAACTAACAGGAATGGGAACTGAATTAATTAACTCTAGTCCAGGTGCATGCGTCTCGCTTATCTCTTTGGAATTCCAGGTTGTTATTGTTTGACCAAATAACGGAGTTAAAGACAGGCAGGGAAGGAAGTGACTTGATATTGCTTCATAATGAGGAATTTCGGGCAACACCTTTCCAAGTGCAGTGATTATGACGGGGTTCTCTGTCGTTTATTTTCGTCATGGCTGTTTCACTAGTTTAGCCATAGGTGATATGTTGTTGGCATCTGGGAGAATAGAACAGATCAGTACCAAACTGGAATAGCCCTATAAGCAATGTGGTAAGCGTTCAATTTTTTGCATTATCTTTCTTCTTTAAAGTCAATCACTACTGATCGTAATACACAATAATATGACACGTTCCACTGGTAGTTTAGGAAAAGGGAGTTAATCCACGATGCAATGATAAATGTGCTACCATTGATTTTAGAGACGTTATTGTGGTGTGGTACTGGTGATGGTAAGGGAACCATAGATTGCTTTTAAAGTAATGAGACAATCATTGGACCTTTGCATCAAGACCGTATTCCCATCTAGAATATAATGCGGCGTGCGGCGTTTTTTTTTTTTTAATCCTGACATGGACATTTTCTTTTTCTTGTTTTTAATTTACGAATGTTATATCTAAATTTGTTTCTTTCCCCTAACATTTTTTTTTGTTGAATATAAAGTTGGACGTTCCTTGACCGAGTCGAAGAGCAGCGATTTAGTTACAGTTTCAATGCATCTTGCTTACCATCTTCTCTGACATTAAATTGATGGTTTTTATATTTGACATTTTCTGTCTATTTGCCTGTTTATGCTCATAAAACACTGCTATAACAACTAATACCTTTGCTTCACTTGTCACACGCAATGATATGGATTGCAGTTGTGCATGCAGTTTTACTTCTGCCACCTCTCGTTTTTCTCTCCCCTTTTCCCTCACTTTGGTTTTGTTATACTGCAGATGGGAATGATTACACTAACATAACCCAACTTGAAGTAGGAATGAGAACTCTAGGCCAGGTGAATATAGCGTCTCACTCATCTCTTTGAAATTTCAAGTTGTCATTGTTCGACCAACGGAGTTGAAGACAGGCTTTATGTTGCTATAGAGGTATCTCGCGGCACATGAATGGAATGCATACGCTGTTTAGTATTGGTAATGAATTTTTTTCATGTCCATCCCTGCCAATAAAAGTGAAGTGTGTTTGACGGGGTTCTGTGTCATTCTGCCTATGAGAAAGCAAAGTCTTATTTTCGCCATGGTTGTTTCTCTATGCGTGGCCGTGGGTGATGGGTGTTGTTGGCATCTGGGCAGTAAAGAACCGAGTATCATGCTATAATACCCCCCCCCCCCTTAGGTTCTAAGCGTTCAATACGGTGATATATCTCTCTTCTTTATCATGTCAATCACTGCTGTTGGAATTACAGAGTTATGTTATGACACATTTCACTCAAAGCTTAAAAAACAAAGTTTATGCACGATACAAGTAATGGTGCATGAGTCCTATAGGCCATTGATTTTAGATGAGAAATTATGATATGCCTATAGTAGGGGTGTCATTGATTAGGAATTAATGACACGATTAAGCACTCCTTCCACTTTTAACTCTCCCCTTTGAATGTGTGTCGATCACGTGAGATCGTCATAAATTGAGGTTGGCCTTGGCCGCGGCTCGGCCGCGGCTCCGCCCAGCCCCGCACCGTTAACGGGGTCTAAGTTTATGCACTGTACGTACTCAAAAAGTCCGTAAATCAACTTAGTCGCACACGCACAGAATTTCCACCTAGTTTGTGTGACAGAAAAACAAATGTGATCTGAATAATGTAGGCCCAAAAAAGTTCAACTAAGTATCTCATTATAACTTCCAGGTGCTATATTGCATTCTTTTCTTTGTCAATCACGGATAACCGATATCTGATGACCCCAAGCGTATCACCTAACTCGTCTTTAAAGTGACGAGTTTCATGTCTCGTTAGGTGATACGCTATCAGCGTATCACCTATTGTGATTGTCAAAATTTCTTTTTTTTTATTCTTCTTTCTTTCTGCCACATTTTGTGTCGTGAATATCTCAACAATGACATTACGGAATGACATGACATTTTCAGTCAACATGTCTCATAACAATATCTGGGCACAATAAGGTTTTCATGACAGTAACATATCTATGACGTCATCTAGGCGCCATTTTGTGATTTTCGGACCTTGTCACATGATCGATCATAACTTCATAACTAGATATCATTTCTGTATTATTTTCGGTGGACATAAAGTTCAGGTCGCGCTCTATCTTACTTTTTAACGCTAATTACCCAGGTCTTCATTACGCGCGCGTACGCGCGCGTCAAAATTTTAAAAGGCTCAAAACGACTTCCCAATGGGAAATCTCGAAGTTTCAGACAATTTTAAGCGTTTCAAACATTTTCTCGCGTGCGCGTCCGTCCGCGCAATTTCGCGCGCAGAGGGCGTAACCAACATGAAAATGCAATTTTTTTGACTGATTTGGATTTCTGATACTTTGAGTAACAATATCCATTGATTTCCGATCGATTTTGACCTATAACAAAGGAATGCACTGGCGTCAAAGTTGAAATTCCGCGCGCGCGTCTTTCTGCAAATATAGTGAAAAAACATGTTTTTGTTTATGTCACCATAGCTCTTTAAAACGTCGGGTGACCCTATATTTCTATTGCATATTACAAAAGCATATGAATTGGAAATAACGTTTCAAGTACCAATATTGCCAGGAAAACTCATGACGTCATCATATCATCATCTGAAATCAAAAAAGTGGAATTAATTTTTTTGAGGTACTGTTTCTGACATTCATTTACTCGTATCTCTATTGTTTAAGCTTGATATCACCCCAAATTCAGATATGTTTTACATTGAACATTTGCCTTTCAAGTCCATGTCATGGTTTTGAAATTTGATGACGTCATCATACTTTAAATTGTGATTAAAAGTAAAGACACAAAATCGGACAAGTTTACGTGTTATGTCTATGGGAGGTGATTTTTTTTAACCATGCATTGACTTGACAACGTTTAAGCACCTTTATCTCAGCTGATTTTGCTCCATTTCCTCTGAAACTTAAGTATGTTGTAGCTCAGACAATAAGCTGCAGTCATCATGTATTTTATATTTTCAAATCTCCTCATTAGGTTGACAATTTTGTAGTTAAAAACTGAAAATGAGAATGCAATCTGTACGGAACGATTCCCGATTGTTCTTTGCAATTTTGTATTGGTGAATCCACGCGGCCACTTGTGGGATGTTGAATAGCGCCATCACAAGTCGACTGTCACGACAGGATTATTATACATTTAAGTTTTACGATCTGTCTTCAGGACAGTCGTGTGGCGTAATCGCTTTGCGCGCTGGGTGTTCATGACGCCATACCGGAAGGCGAGAAGTTCGACTCCCGCAGGAGTTTTCTCTTTCTTTCTTTTTCTTTTTTTTTCGGCAGTTCAGCTTTACTCCGATGTCATTTATCGTATTATTTTATTAAGTATACGTAACCCATGAACACGGCTGCTCTATTTCCCTTAATTGTTTTGTATCGGAGTTTGGAGATTAGGTTTGCTTCATTAATTTTGTCACACTTAATGTTGTAAATTGCCCCTTGTTACAGTGTCCCGCTTGCCACCTTTCGTTTGCTCTTTCCTTTTCTCTTCATTGGTTATTGTTATACTGTAACAGGATAGGTATTAACATGTACCTTTAAATAACTTGCAGGAATGGGATCTGAATTGATTAACTCTAGTCCAGGTGTATGGCGTCTCGCTCATCTCTTTGAAATTCCAGGTTGTTATTGTTTGACCTAATAACGGAGTTGTAGACAGGTTTTATGTTACTATAGAGGTATCTTGTGCCACATGAGTGGAAGGCATCACTGTTTAGTGGTAGTAATGAACTTTTTCATGTTGTATATGGTATAAAGATATAAATTTCACATCCAATCTTCGGGACAGCCGTGTGGCTTTATAGTCACTTGGCGCGCTGCATGGTTATTACACACCACCTTAGGACGAGATGTTTGAGACCCGGAGGACGCTATTATTTTTTTTTCTCTCTCTCTTTCTTTGTTTTTCTTTTGGCAGTTCAGCTTCATTCCGATGCCATTACCCCACGACACACAGTCACTCAAGTTCCCCCTTTTTTTGTCGGAGGCTGGAGGTTGGATTTGCTTCATTTATCATACGTAATGTTGTAAATTGCCCTTAGTATACAGTGCCCCGCTTGCCATCTTTCGTTTTCTCTTTCCTTTTCTCTACGTTTGTTCCTCTTACACTGCACAAGACAGGTCGGAAAATAATTTACATAACACAACCGGAGCAGGAATGGCAACTGAATAAATTAACTCTAGGCCAGGTGTATGGCGTCTCGCTCGTCTCTTTGAAATTCCAGGTTGTTATTGTTTGACCTAATAACGGAGTTGTAGACAGGTTTTATGTTACTATAGAGGTATCTTGTGCCACATGAGTGGAAGGCATCACTGTTTAGTGGTAGTAATGAACTTTTTCATGTTGTATATGGTATAAAGATATAAATTTCACATCCAATCTTCGGGACAGCCGTGTGGCTTTATAGTCACTTGGCGCGCTGCATAGTCATTACACACCACCTTAGGACGAGATGTTTGAGACCCGGAGGACGCTATTATTTTTTTTCTCTCTCTTTCTTTGTTTTTCTTTTGGCAGTTCAGCTTCATTCCGATGTCATTACCCCACGACACACAGTCACTCAAGTTCCCCCTTTTTTTTTGTCGGAGGCTGGAGGTTAGATTTGCTTCATTTATCATACGTAATGTTGTAAATTGCCCTTGGTATACAGTGCCCCGCTTGCCACCTTTCGTTTTCTCTTTCCTTTTCTCTACGTTTGTTCCTCTTACACTGCACAAGACAGGTCGGAAAATGATTTACATAACACAACCGGAGCAGGAATGGCAACTGAATAAATTAACTCTAGGTCAGGTGTATGGCGTCTCGCTCGTCTCTTTCAAATTCAAGTTGTTATTGTTTGACCCAATAACGGAATTGTAGACAGGTTTTATGTTGCTATAGAGGTATCTTGTGCCACATGAGTAGAAGGCATCACTGTTTAGTAGTAGTAATGAACTTTTCATGTCCCTCCTTGTCAATTATAGTGTGTTCAAAGGGGTTGTGTGTCTATCTGCCAAAGAAAAGGAAAACCTTATTTTCGTCATGGCTATTTCTCTATACGTAACCGTAGGTGATGAGTATTGTTGGTATCTGAGCAGTGAATAGCACAGCATCAGGCTAAAATCCCCTTTAGTTATACGCGCTAAGCGTTCAATTTGATATATCTTTATTTATGTAGTCAATCACTGCTAATGGAGTTACAGAATTATGTTATGACACCTTTCACTGAAAGTTTGTAAAGCAAAGTTTATAGACAAGGCAAGCAATTGTACATGAATAATACCAATGATTTGAGAGGGAAATTATGGTATACCTAAATGTAAGGGTATCATTGCTTTGGAATTGCTGAGACAATATCTTGGCACGAGGGCTTCCACCTCTAATAACTGATCCCTTTGAAGATGTGTCGGTCACGGGTGATCGTCATGATTCGTCTTTCACGTAGAAGCTTCCGTTCCACACTCTTTAGTTCGAGAAGACTTACCATCATACTTCAAATTGTGATTAAAGGTAAAGACTCAAAATCAGACAAGTTGACGTGTTATGTCTATGGGAGGTGATTTTTTTTTAAACCATGCATTGACTTGACAACGTTTAAGCACCTTTATTTCAGCTGATTTTGCTCCATTTCCTCTCAAACTTAAGTATGGTAGCTCAGACAATAAGCTGCAGTAATCATGCATTTTATTTTTTCAAATCTCCTCATCAGGTTGATAATTTTGCAGCTAAAAACTGAAAATGAGAATGGAATGTGGACCAAACGATTCCTGAATCATCTTTCACATTATAAGCTTACGTTCCTCAAATTTTCTCGTCAAGACGTATATGGCCGAGAGGATAAAGGCGACGTCAAAAAGAGACGTGATGTTGCACACGTACGCGTTCGAACCCCAAAGGAGCACGAAACAAAATACTTTTGCTTTTTTTCTTTTATGGAGTATTCACTTTCGTCCATGTAGAAATCACGTTTTCATGTAAACGTACACACACACACAGGTACACACACACACACAGACACACACCATATCCCTTTGTTTTGTGTTGGAGACCACATTGCTTTGACAGGCAACTTGGACTTGAAATTACAAATGTTAAAGTGAAGATGACTTTTAAAAGACCGCATGGCCATGTTTGATTTTTTTCTTTTACAATATAAAGACCTATTGGTAAATATTCATTCACATATCCTTTCCAATCAACTTACTTGAACACGCCGACACCACACGAAATTTTCAATCAGTTGCATGACAGAAACAATTTCATCTGAATTATGTAGGACTGTATAAAGAATTGGACTTCACGAATATTTCTCAATATTACTTCAAGTCGCTACTTAACATTATTTTCGTTGTCGATCACTGAAAATGAGAATGGAATCTGGTTGAAACGATTCCCGATTTATCTTTGTAACTGTATATTGATCGAATCCACGCGGCCACTCGTGGGAAGTTGAATAGCGCTATCAGTCACTCGACGTATATAGCCAAAAAACTGAATATCAATGTAAATTTGTGTTGTGTATAGCATACATAGATAGATTTAAGTTTCGCACAAGATCATCGGATCTTCCGTGTGGCAGAATCGCTTAGCACGCTGCGTGTTTATAATGCCCGACCGGAAGGAGAGAAGTTAATCGAGTCCCGCAGGACTTTTTCCTTTTATTTCTTTTTTCTTTTTTTTTTCTGCAGTTCACCTTCACTCTTATGTCATGAACACAGCTACTCTATATCCCTTGTTTTGCATTGGAGTTTGGAGGTTGGGTTTGCTTCATTAATTTTGTCACACGTAATGTTGTAAATTGCCCCTTGACACAGTACCCCGCTTGCCACCATTCGTTTTCTCTTTCCTTTTCTCTTCATTTGTTCTTGTTATACTGTAGCAGGATATTTAGGAACGTGTACGTTTACATAACTAACATGAATGGGAACTGAATTAATTAACTCTAGTCCAGGTGCATGGCGTCTCGCTAATCTCTTTGGAATTCCAGGTTGTTATTGTTTGACCAAATAACGAAGTTAAAGACAGGCAGGGAAGGAAGTGACTTGATATTGCTTCATAATGAGAAATTTCGGGCAACACCTTTCCAAGTGTAGTGATTATGACGGGGTTCTCTGTCGTTTATTTTCGTCATGGCTGTTTCACTAGTTAGCCATAGGTGATATATGTTGCTGGCATCCTGGAGAATAGAACAGATCAGTACCAAACTGGAATAGCCCTATAAGCAATGTGGTAAGCGTTCAATTTTTTGCATTATCTTTCTTCTTTAAAGTCAATCACTACTGATCGAAATACACACTATAATATGACACGTTCCACTGGTAGTTTAGGAAAAGGGAGTTAATACACGATGCAATGATAAATGTGCTACCATTGATTTTAGAGACGTCATTGTGGTGTGGTACTGGTGATGGTAAGGGAACCATAGATTGCTTTTAAAGTAATGAGACAATCATTGGACCTTTGCATCAACGCCGTATTCCCATCTAGAATATAATGCGGCGTGCGGCGTTTTTTAAAATCCTGACGTGGACATTTTCTTTTTCTAGTTTTTAATTTACGAATGTTATATATAAATTTGTTTCTTTCCCCTAACATTTTTTTTTTGTTGAATATAAAGTTGGACGTTCCTTGACCGAGTCGAAGAGCAGCGATTTAGTTACAGTTTCAATGCATCTTGTTTACCATCTTCTCTGACATTAAATTGATGGTTTTTATATTCGACATTGTCTGTCTATTTGCCTGTTTATGCTCATAAAACACTGCTATAACAACTAATACCTTTGCTTCACTTGTCACACGCAATGATATGGATTGCAGTTGTGCATGCAGTTTTACTTCTGCCACCTCTCGTTTTTCTCTCCCCTTTTCCCTCACTTTGGTTTTGTTATACTGCAGATGGGAATGATTACACTAACATAACCCAACTTGAAGTAGGAATGAGAACTGAATAAATTAACTCTAGGCCAGGTGAATATAGCGTCTCACTCATCTCTTTGAAATTTCAAGATGTCATTGTTCGACCAACGGAGTTGAAGACAGGCTTTATGTTGCTATAGAGGTATCTCGCGCCACATGAATGGAATGCATACGCTGTTTAGTATTAGTAATGAATTTTTTCATGTCCATCCCTGCCAATAAACGTGAAGTGTGTTTGACGGGGTTCTGTGTCATTCTGCCTATGAGAAAGGAAAGTTTTATTTTCGCCATGGTTGTTTCTCTATGCGTGGCCGTGGGTGATGGGTGTTGTTGGCATCTGGGCAGTAAAGAACCGAGTATCATGCTATAATACCCCCCCCCCCCTTAGGTTCTAAGCGTTCAATACGGTGATATATCTCTCTTCTTTATCATGTCAATCACTGCTGATGGAATTACAGAGTTATGTTATGACACGTTTCACTCAAAGCTTAAAAAACAAAGTTTATGCAAGATACAAGCAATGGTGCATGAGTCTTATAGGCCATTGATTTTAGATGAGAAATTATGATATGCCTATAGTAGGGGTGTCATTGAGTAGGAATTATTAATGACACGATTAAGCACTCCTTCCACTTCTAACTCTCCCCTTTGAATGTGTGTTGATCACGTGAGATCGTCATAAATTATCATTCACGTATAAGCTTTCGTTCAAAGTGTACTCATAGTTGGAGGAGACCTATAGTTACATGGTTAAAGGCGATGTCTCTTTCGCTGGAGCCGTACGTTTGGCCCGTTTTTCTTTTGCCCTTTTCTCTTTAATTGAGGTATCACTTTCGTCCAGGATAAATCACATTCTCATGTAAACAGATTCACTTGCTCTGTATCCCTTGTTTTGTATCGGAGGCTTCATTGGCTTTACTGCTGGTAAATCTCACAGGCTTGTATATAGCTGTAAGAGCTCTCTGAACTGATCATTATGATAGCAAGATTAGAGGGAGTCATATTGGTTATGTAAATAATGGTCAAAGGTCATGTTTGAAAAGGCCACTGTTAAACCCAGGATGGTTATAAACACTTAATTGTCATGTTTTATTTGTACGTGCCGAGGATCCCTTGGACCCCGTTTACAGTGTGAGGCTCGGCCGCGCCGAGCCCACCTTCATTTCGGTGTAAACGCGCAAAAGGCCAAATGAGGGGCCAAATTTGGCCTCGCATTAGGCCACGCTCTGGAGGTGGTCTCGGCCGCGGCCGAGCCGCGGTCGCGCCCGGCCTTTTTCTCAGTGTAAACGCAAACTGGGCTAAATGCGCGGCCAATTCTAGTCTGGCTTCCAAACCCTCGCCTGTACTATTTCGCTATTCAGGATATTAACCACTGCAACGTCGAAAACTAGTACAATGTATAGTTGAAGGTGGTTTTGTCCTGCAAAGGATTTTCTCCTTCGGCAAAAGCCTTTGCCCGAACGGCGACTTCGTCGCCACGGAATTCAGTTGGCAAAGGATCTGAAAACCAGACAATACCAAATTGCGTTTGTTTACAAGTAGAGCGCCACTACGACAAAATAATGAAAGGTTTGAATCAAAAGCGCGGTCGAGTCCGGCAGTGTAAACGGACTAAATTGCGGGGCTCGGCCTCGCAATTGAGGTTGGCCTTGGCCGCGGCTCCGCCCAGCCCCGCACCGTTAACGGGGTCTAAGTTTATGCACTGTACGGACTCAAAAAGTCCGTAAATCAACTTAGTCGCACACGCACAGAATTTCCACCTAGTTTGTGTGACAGAAAAACAAATGTGATCTGAATAATGTAGGCCCAAAAAAAGTTCAACTAAGTATCTCATTATAACTTCCAGGTGCTATATTGCATTCTTTTCTTTGTTGATCACGGATAACCGATATCTGATGACCCCAAGCGTATCACCTAACTCGTCTTTAAAGTGACGAGTTTCATGTCTCGTTATTCTTCTTTCTTTCTGGCACATTTTGTGTCGTGAATATCTCAACATTGACATGACGGAATAACATGACATTTTCAGTCAACATGTCTCATGACAATATCTAGCCACAATAAGGTTTTCATGACAGTAACATATCTATGACGTCATCTAGGCGCCATTTTGTGATTTTCGGACCATGTTACATGATCGATCATAACTTCATAACTAAATGAAATGACTTTTATAAGAAACGGGAAGGAAATTCCTCTGGAAAAGATTACCTCTAAAGACATTTATGTTGAATTAGTGAAGAAAGTAAGTGATGATTCTTCGGTGATAAAAAAAATGAGAAATTTATATTTTTGTGATTTTTCTAATAGAGATATAAAATGTATTTTTAGTAGGATAAGAAGTAGCACTTTGAGTTCTGCTTTGAGGGATTTCCAATATAGATTATTGCATGGAATAGTGTACACAAATCATCAATTATTTCAGTTTAAGTTCGTAAATGATAATTTATGTTCTTTTTGTCATAGTGAGGAAGAGACGTATAAACATATATTTTATACATGTGATTTTGCTAGGAAAGTTTGGGGAAAATGTAGTACTTTCTTTGAATATGTTGATTTGCAACAGTTGAGTTGGGAAGAGATCTTTTTTGGTATAGAGCTACCAGATAAAGGAAAAGCTCAGTTAGTTAACCATGTTATAATTTTGGTGAAGAAATTGCTTTTTTTAGGAAGGAAAAATAAGACACCCCCAACGGAATATTTCATTAAAAGGTCTATAGAGCAGGATAGGTTAGAAGAAGAAAAATTAGCAGTTATACGTAATACGTTGTCAATACATTTACAAAAGTGGGAAAACTGGAAAAAGAATTGAGAATTTGCTTTACGTTTATTTAACAGAGTATGGTCTGCCGCACATCCACCAGGAAATGCCTTTTCCACGCACTCGTATTAAGTGTTATAATCTAAGTCAGGACACACAGGTTTCAGTTGCTTTTGAGGTTTTGTTGTGATGGGGGTTCTGGAAGGGGGAGGGGGATGGGGTGGGGTAGTAAGGGGGAGAATGGACGGGGGTATTGAGTAGGGGGGTGGCGAGGGGGTTGTTTTTGTTTTGTTTTTTAACAAAAAAACTTCAATCAATGGATATTGATATTTTAGGTTGGATTGTATGAAAGCTGAAAAGAAATATTTTTGGGGTAAGTGATTCAGTTAATAGAATTTATTATGTAATGAAAGAAAAAAAAATTGTTAAGAGATTGAGGAATTAGTAATGTAAAACCAAAAAAGAAGAGATGTTTATATGGATTGTATATATTGATTGTGAAAAAAATGTACCAGAGTGTATCAAAACATGTTCAACCGATGTAAAGTTTTGGTATCAGTGTTGCATCAAATGTTGAAAAGGACTATAAAATTGGTCCGGAGATTTTTGTATCAATTTATTTGTATATTATGTTTCCATTGATGAAGAATAAAATATTCTTTAAAACAAAAAAATAACTAAAGGTCATTTCTGTATCATTTTCGTTGGACATAAAGTTCAGGTCACGCTCTATCATACTTTTTAATGCCAATTACCTAAGACATCATTACGCGCGCATTAGCGCGCGTCAAAGTTTTTAAATGCTTAAAACGACTTCCCAATGGGAAATCTCGAAGTTTTAGACAATTTTAAGCGTTCCGCGCGTTCGCGTCCGTCCGCGCATTTCCGCGCGCAGTGCGCGTAAGCAACAGGAAAATGCACATTTTTTTGACAGATTTGGATTCCTGATACATTAAGTAACAATATCCATTGATTTCCGATCAATTTCGACCTATAACAAAGGAATGCGCTGGCGTCAAAGTTGAAATTTCGTGTGCGCGTCTATGTGGAAATATAGCGAAAAACATGTCTTTGTTTATTTCGCCATAGCTCTTTAAAACGTCAGGTGACCCTATGTTTTTATTGCATATTACAAAAGCATATGAATTGAAAATAACGTTTCAAGTATTAATATTTCCCTAAATACATTATGACGTCATCATATCATCATCTGAAATCAAAAAAGTGGAATTAATTTTTTTGAGGTACTGTTTCTGACATTCATTTGCTCGTATCTCTGTTGTTTAAGCTCAATATTATCCCAAATTCAGATATACTTTGAACATTTGCCTTTTAAGTCCACGTCATGGTTTTGAAATTTGATGACGTCATCATACCTTAAATTGTGATTAAAGGTAAAGATGCAAAATCGGACAAGTTTACGTGTTATGTCTATGGGAGGAGATTTTTTTTAAACCATGCATTGACTTGACAAGGTTTAAGCACCTTTATCTCAGCTAATTTTGCTTCATTTCCTCTGAAACTAAAGTATGTTGTAGCTGAGACAATAAGCTTCAGTAATCATGCCTTTTTGTTTTTTGAAATCTCATCATCAGGTTGACAATTTTGCAGTTTAAAACTGAAAATGAGAATGGAAAGTGGACAACACGATTCCCGATTCAGCTTTCACTCTACATAAGTTTACGTTCCTCATATTTTCTCGCCGAGACGTATGGCCGAGTGGTTAAAGGCGACGTCTCAGAGACGTGAGGTTGCGGGTTCGAACCCCACAAGATCACGAAACAAAATTCTTAGCTATTTTACTTTTTTTCTTCAATTTTGTATTACATATTCGTCCATGTAGAAATCACGTTCGTATATAAACGCACCTATACACACACACAGACACACAGACACACACCATATCCCTATTTTTTGTGTTGGAGACCACATTGCTTCGACTGCTGCAAAATTTTGCAGGCTGACTTTGTCAAACCGATCATAGTATGTAATGACGACGACTGAGGTGGTGTACTTTGAAGAATTGTCTTTCAAGACCATGTCATTGTTTTGTACTTTGATGACGTCATCACACTGAAAATTGTGATTAAAGGCAAGGTATCAAAACCAGCCGATTATAGGCTTTATGTCTACGGCGCGTATTTTTCCCAAGTTGCCAGAAATGGCATAGCGACATCAGTCGTTACAAGGCCGCATTTCCGTCTAGCAATGCAATACATGTTCACGCGGCCACGATTGTTGAGTGGGCATTGACTTTTCCCCCCTATAATATCCATACATTTCTTTTTTGCCTTACCATTTCCGGGGATGTCCCGTGGCCGAGTGGTTAGAGAAACGGTTTTGCATGCACGCTCAATATAACTTCAAGGTGCCTATATCACATTCTTTTCTTTGTCGATCACAGATGACCGACACCTGATGACCCCAAGCGTATCACCTAACTCGTCAGCGTGACGAGTTTCATATCTCGTTCTTATTCTTCTTTCTTTCTGGCACATTTTGTGTCGTCAATATCTCAAGAATGACATTACGGAGTAACATGACATTTTCAGTCAACATGTCTCATGACAATATCTAGCCACAATAAGGTTTACATGACAGTAACCTCTCTATGACGTCATCTAGGCGCCATTTTGTGATTTTCGGACCATGTTACATGATCGATCATAACTTCATAACTAAAGGTCATTTCTGTATCATTTTTTGTGGACATAAAGTTCAGGTCACGATCTATCTTTCTTTCTCTGATGCTGATTACCTAGGACGTCATCTAGGACGCGTAAGCGCAATGTCAAACTTTTAAAAGGCTCAAAACAACTTTCCAATGAGAAATCTCGAAGTTTCAGACAATTTTGCGCGTGCGCGTCCGTCTGCGCGTTTTCGCGCGCACAGCGCGTCAGTAACCAGAAGATGCACTTTTTTGACTGATTTGGATTCCTGATACTTTGAGTAACAATATCCATTGATTTCTGATCGATTCTGACAAATAACAAAGCAATGCACTGGCGTCAAAGTTGAAATTTCGCGTGCGCATCTATGTGCAAATATAGTGAAAAAACATGTCTTTATTTATTTTGCCATAGCTCTTTAAAACGTCAGGTTACCCTATGTTTTTATTGCATATTACAAAAGCATATAAATTGGACATAACGTTTCAAGTATCATTATTTCCATAAATACATTATGACGTCATCATATTGTCATCTGATATCAAAAAAGTGGAATTAATTTTTTTAAGGTACTGTTTCTGACATTCATTTGCTCGTATCTCTCTTGTTTAAGCTCAATATTATCCCAAATTCATATATGTTGTACTTCGAACATTTGCCTTTTAAGTCCATGTCATGCTTTTGATATTTGCTTAGGTCATCATACCTTAAATTGTGATTAAAGGTAAAGACGCAAAATCGGACAAGTTTACGTGTATTTTCTATGGGAGGTGATTTTTTTTTAAAACCATGCATTGACTTAACAACGTTTAAGCACCTTTATCTCAGCTGATTTTGCTTCATTTCCTCTGAAACTTTAGTATGTTGTAGCTGAGACAATAAGCTGCAGTAATCATGCATTTTATTCTTTAAAATCTTCTCATCAGATTGACAATTTTGCAGTTTAAAACTGAAAATGAAAATGGAATGTGGACACGATTCCTCGTGTATCTTTCACATACATGAGTTTACGTTCCCCATATTTTCTCGTCGAGACGTATGGCCGAGTGGATAAAGTCGACGTCTCAGAGACGTGAGGTTGCGGGTTCGAACCCCACAAGATCACGAAACAAAATACTTAGCTATTTTACTTTTTTTTTCTTCAATTTTGTACTACATATTCGTCCATGTAAAAATCACGTTCGTATATAAACGCACCTATACACACACACAGACACACACACACGCCATATCCCTCTTTTATGTGTGTTGGAGACCACATTGCTTCGACTGCAGCAAAATTTTGCAGGTTGACTTTGTCAAATCGATCATTGTATGAAATGACGACGACTGAGGTGTTGTACTTTGAACAATTGTCTTTCAAGACGATGTCATTGTTTTGTAATTTGATGACGTCATTACATTGAAAATTTTGATTAAAGGCAAGGTATCAAAACCAGCCGATTATAGGTTTAATGTCTGCGGGACGTATTTTTCCCAAGTTGCCAGAAATGGCATAGCGACCTCAGTCGTTACAAGGCCGCTTTTCCGTCTAGCAATGCAATAGATGTTCACACGGCCACGTTAGTTGAGTGGGCATTGACTTTCCCCCTGTTATATCTATACATTGTTGGTTTTTTTTTGTCTTACCATTTCCGTGGATGACCCGTTTTCGAGTGGTTACAGAAACGGTTTCACATGCACGCTCAATATAACTTCAAGGTGCCTATATCACATTCTTTTCTTGTCGATCACAGATGACTGGCACCTAACTCGTCCTCAATGTGACGAGTTTTCATGTCTCGTTTCTTTTTTATTCTTTCTTTCTGGACAATTTTGTGTCATCAATATCTCAAGAATGACATTACGGAATAACATGACATTTTCAGGGAACATGTCTCATGACAATATCTAGCCACAATAAGGTTTTTTATGACAGTAACATATCTATGACGTCATCTAGGCGCCATTTTGTGATTTTCGGACCATGTTACATGATCGATCATAACTTCATAACTAAAGGTCATTTCTGTATCATTTTCGGTGGACATTAAGTTCAGGTCACGCTCTATCTTATATTTTAATGCTAATTACCTAGGACATTATTACGCGCGCGTACGCGCGCGTCAAACTTTTAGAAGGCTCAAAACAACTTACCAATGGGAAATCTTGAAGTTTCAGACAATTTTAAGCGTTTCGCGCGTGCGCGTCCGTCCGCACATTTTCGCGCGTAGTGCGCGTAAGCAACATGAAAATGCCCATTTTTTGACAGATTTGGATTCCTGATACATTAAGTAACAATATCCATTGATTTCAGATCAATTTTGACCTATAACAAAGGAATGCGGTGGCGTCAAAGTTGAAATTTCGTGTGCGCGTCTATGTGCAAATATAGCGAAAAACATGTCTTTGTTTATTTCGCCATAGCTCTTTAAAACGTCTGGTTACCCTATGTTTTTATTGCATATTACAAAAACATATGAATTGGAAATAACGTTTCAAGTATCAATACCTCCATAAATACATTATGACGTCATCATATCATCATCTGAAATCAAAAAAGTGGAATTAATTTTTTTAAGGTACTATTTCTGACATTCATTTGCTCGTATCTCTGTTGTTTAAGCTCAATATTATCCCAAATTCAGATATGTTGTACTTTGAACATTTGCGTTTGAAGTCCATGTCATAGTTTTGAAATTTTATGACGTCATCATGCTTTAAATTGTGATGAAATGTAAACACGCAAAATCGGACAAGTTTACGTGTTATGTCTATGGGAGGTGATTTTTTTTTAAAACCATACATTGACTTGACAACGTTTAAGCACCTTTATCTCAGCTGATTCTGCTTCATTTCCTCTGAAACTTAAGTATGTTGTAGCTGTGACAATAAGCTGCAGTAATCATGCATTTTATTCTTTGAAATCTCCTCATCAGGTTGACAATTTTGCAATTTAAAACTGAAAATGAGAATGGAATGTGGACGAAACGATTCCTGATTCATCTTTCACGTACATAAATCTACGTTCCTCTAATTTTCTCGTCGAGACGTATGGCCGAGTGGTTAGTGGCGTCGTCTCAGAAACGTGAGGTTGCACACGTACGGGTTCGAACCTCACAAGAGCACGAAAAGCATTTCCGCGCGTAGTGCGCGTAAGCAACATGAAAATGCACATTTTTTTGACAGATTTGGATTCCTGATACATTAAGTAACAATATCCATTGATTTCCGATCAATTTCGACCTATAAAGGAATGCGCTGGCGTCAAAGTTGAAATTTCGTGTGTGCGTCTATGTGGAAATATAGTGAAAAACATGTCTTTGTTTATTTCGCCATAGCTCTTTAAAACGTCAGGTGACCCTATGTTTTTATTGCATATTACAAAAGCATATGAATTGAAAATAACGTTTCAAGTATCAATATTTCCCTAAATACATTATGACGTCATCATATCATCATCTGAAATCAAAAAAGTGGAATTAATTTTTTTGAGGTACTGTTTCTGACATTCATTTGCTCGTATCTCTGTTGTTTAAGCTCAATATTATCCCAAATTCAGATATGTTGTACTTTGAACATTTGCCTTTCAAGTCCAAGTCATGGTTTTGAAATTTGATGACGTCATCATACCTTGAATCGTGATTAAAGGTAAAGATGCAAAATCGGACAAGTTTACGTGTTATGTCTATGAGAGGTGATTTTTTTAAACCATGCATTGACTTGACAACGTTTAAGCACCTTTATCTCAGCTGATTTTGCTTCATTTCCTCTGAAACTTAAGTATGTTGTAGCTGAGACAATAAGCTTCAGTAATCATGCATTTTATTTTTTGAAATCTCATCATCAGGTTGACAATTTTGCAGTTTAAAACTGAAAATGAGAATGGAATGTGGACAAAACGATTCCCGATTCATCCTTCACATACATAAGTTTACGCTCCTCATATTTTATCGCCGAGACGTATGGCCGAGTGGTTAAAGGCGACGTCTCAGAGACGTGAGGTTGCGGGTTCGAACCCCACAAGATCACGAAACAAAATACTTTGCTATTTTACTTTTTTTCTTCAATTTTGTATTACATATTCGTCCATGTAGAAATCACGTTCGTATATAAACGCACCTATACACACACACAGACACACACCATATCCCTGTTTTTTTGTGTTGGAGACCACATTGCTTCGACTGCTGCAAAATTTTGCAGGCTGACTTTGTCAAACCGATCATAGTATGTAATGACGACGACGGAGGTGTTGTATTTTGAACAATTGTCTTTCAAGACCATGTCATTGTTTTGTACTTTGATGACGTCATAACACTGAAAATTGTGATTAAAGGCAAGGTATCAGAACCAGCCGATTATAGGCTTTATGTCTACGGCGCGTATTTTTCCCAAGTTGCCAGAAATGGCATAGTGACATCAGTCGTTACAAGACCGCATTTCCGTCTAGCAATGCAATACATGCTCACGCGGCCACGATTGTTGAGTGGGCATCGACTTTTTCCCCCTGTAATATCTATACATTTCTTTTTTGCCTTACCATTTCCGGGGATGTCCCGTGGCCGAGTGGTTAGAAAAACGGTTTTGCATGCACGCTCAATATA
Organism: Diadema setosum; assembly: GCF_964275005.1. NCBI lineage: Eukaryota > Metazoa > Echinodermata > Echinoidea > Diadematoida > Diadematidae > Diadema > Diadema setosum. The sequence goes on from NC_092687.1 coordinate 5,124,808, forward strand.
ACTTCAAGGTGCTTGTATCACATTCTTTTCTTTGTCGATCACAGATGACCGTCATCTGATGACCACAAGCGTATCACCTAACTCGTCCTCAATGTGACGAGTTTTCATGTCTCGTTCTTCTTCTTTCTTTCTGGCACATTTTGTGTCGTGAATATCTCAACATTGATATGACGGAATAACATGACATTTTCAGTCAACATGTCTCATGACAATATCTAGCCACAATAAGGTTTTCATGACAGTAACATATCTATGACGTCATCTAGGCGCCATTTTGTGATTTTTGGACCATGTTACATGATCGATCATAACTTCATAACTAAAGGTCGTTTCTGTATCATTTTCGGTGGACATAAAGTTGAGGTCACGCTCTATCTTACATTTTAATGCTAATTACCTAGGACATCATTACGCGCGCATTAGCGCGCGTCAAAGTTTTTAAATGCTTAAAACGACTTCCCAATGGGAAATCTCGAAGTTTCAGACAATTTTAAGCGTTCCGCACGTTCGCGTCCGTCCGCGCATTTCCGCGCGTAGTACGCGTAAGCAACATGAAAATGCACATTTTTTTTGACAGATTTGGATTCCTGATACATTAAGTAACAATATCCATTGATTTCCGATCAATTTCGACCTATAACAAAGGAATGCGCTGGCGTCAAAGTTGAAATTTCGTGTGCGCGTCTATGTGGAAATATAGCGAAAAACATGTCTTTGTTTATTTCGCCATAGCTCTTTAAAACGTCAGGTGACCCTATGTTTTTATTGCAAATTACAAAAACATATGAATTGAAAATAACGTTTCAAGTATCAATATTTCCCTAAATACATTATGACGTCATCATATCATCATCTGAAATCAAAAAAGTGGAATTAATTTTTTTGAGGTACTGTTTCTGACATTCATTTGCTCGTATCTCTGTTGTTTAAGCTCAATATTATCCCAAATTCAGATATGTTGTACTTTGAACATTTGCCTTTCAAGTCCAAGTCATGGTTTTGAAATTTGATGACGTCATCATACCTTGAATCGTGATTAAAGGTAAAGATGCAAAATCGGTCAAGTTCACGTGTTATGTCTATGGGAGGTGATTTTTTTTAAACCATGCATTGACTTGACAACGTTTAAGCACCTTTATCTCAGCTGATTTTGCTTCATTTCCTCTGAAACTTAAGTATGTTGTAGCTGAGACAATAAGCTTCAGTAATCATGCATTTTATTTTTTGAAATCTCATCATCAGGTTGACAATTTTGCAGTTTAAAACTGAAAATGAGAATAGAATGTGGACAAAACGATTCCCGATTCATCCTTCACATACATAAGTTTACGCTCCTCATATTTTCTCGCAGAGACGTATGGCCGAGTGGTTAAAGGCGACGTGTCAGAGACGTGAGGTTGCGGGTTCGAACCCCACAAGATCACGAAACAAAATACTTTGCTATTTTACTTTTTTTCTTCAATTTTGTATTACATATTCGTCCATGTAGAAATCACGTTCGTATATAAACGCACCTATACACACACACAGACACACACCATATCCCTCTTTTTTGTGTTGGAGACCACATTGCTTCGACTGCTGCAAAATTTTGCAGGCTGACTTTGTCAAACCGATCATAGTATGTAATGACGACGACGGAGGTGTTGTATTTTGAACAATTGTCTTTCAAGACCATGTCATTGTTTTGTACTTTGATGACGTCATTACACTGAAAATTGTGATTAAAGGCAAGGTATCAAAGCCAGCCGATTATAGGTTTTATGTCTGCGGACGTATTTTTCCCTAGTTACCAGAAATGGCATAGCGACCTCAGTCGTTACAAGGCCGCTTTTCCCTCTAGCAATGCAATAGATGTTCACACGGCGACGTTAGTTGAGTGGGCATTGACTTTCCCCCTCTTATATCTATACATTGTTGGGTTTTTTTTTGTCTTACCATTTCCGTGGATGACCCGTGGCCGAGTGGTTACAGAAACGGTTTCGCATGCACGCTCAATATAACTTCAAGGTGTCAAACCGATCATAGTATGTAATGACGACGACTGAGGTGTTGTACTTTGAACAATTGTCTTTCAAGACGATGTCATTGTTTTGTAATTTGATGACGTCATTACACTGAAAATTGTGATTAAAGGCAAGGTATCAAAACCAGCCGATTATAGGTTTTATACCTGCGGGACGTATTTTTCCCAAGTTGCCAGAAATGGCATAGCGACCTCAGTCGTTACAAGGCCGCTTTTCCGTCTAGCAATGCAATAGATGTTCACACGGCCACATTAGTTGAGTGGGCCTTGACTTTCCCCCTGTTATATCTATACATTGTTTTTTTTTTTTGTCTTACCATTTCCGTTGATGACCCGTGGCCGAGTGGTTACAGAAACGGTTTCGCATGCACGCTCAATATAACTTCAAGGTGCCTATATCACATTTTTTTCTTTGTCGATCACAGATGACAGTCATCTGATGACCACAAGCGTATCACCTAACTCGTCCTCAATGTGACGAGTTTTCATGTCTCGTTCTTCTTTCTTTCTGGCACATTTTGTGTCGTCAATATCTCAAGAATGACATTACGGAGTAACATGACATTTTCAGACAACATGTCTCATGACAATATCTAGCCACAATAAGGTTTTCATGACAGTAACGTTTCTATGACGTCATCTAGGCGCCATTTTGTGATTTTCTGACCATGTTACATGATTGATCATAACTTCATAACTAAAGGTCATTTCTGTATCATTTTTGTGGACATAAAGTTCAGGTCACGCTCTATCTTTCTTTCTCTGATGCTAATTACCTAGGACGTCATCTAGGACGCGTAAGCGCGCGTCAAACTTTTAAAAGGCTCAAAACAACTTTCCAATGGGAAATCTCGAAGTTTCAGACAATTTTAAGCGTTTCAAACAATTTTGCGCGTGCGCGTCCGTCCGCGCATTTTCGCGCGCACAGCGCGTCAGTAACATGAAAATGCACTTTTTTTGACTGATTTGGATTCCTGATACTTTGAGTAACAATATCCATTGATTTCTGATCGATTCTGACAAATAACAAAGCAATGCACTGGCATCAAAGTTGAAATTTCGCGTGTGCATCTATGTGCAAATATAGTGAAAAAACATGTCTTTATTAATTTCGCCATAGCTCTTTAAAACGTCAGGTGACCCTATGTTTTTATTGCATATTACAAAAGCATATAAATTGAACATAACGTTTCAAGTATCATTATTTCCATAGATACATTATGACGTCATCATATTGTCATCTGAAATAAAAAAAGTGGAATTAATTTTTTTAAGGTACTGTTTTTGACATTCATTTGCTCGTATCTCTGTTGTTTAAGCTCAATATTATCCCAAATTCAGATATGTTGTACTTTGAACATTTGCCTTTTAAGTCCATGTCATGCTTTTGATATTTGATGACGTCATCATACCTTAAATTGTGATTAAAGGTAAAGACGCAAAATCGGACAAGTTTAAGTGTATTGTCTATGGGAGGTGATTTTTTTAACCATGCATTGACTTAACAACGTTTAAGCACCTTTATCTCAGCTGATTTTGCTTCATTTCCTCTGAAACTTTAGTATGTTGTAGCTGTGACAATAAGCTGCAGTAATCATGCATTTTATTCTTTGAAATCTCCTCATCCGATTGACAATGTTGCAGTTTAAAACTGAAAATGAAAATGGAATGCAGACAAAACGATTCCTCCTGTATCTTTCACATACATAAGTTTACGTTCCCCATATTTTCTCGTCGAGACGTATGGCCGAGTGGATAAAGTCGACGTCTCAGAGACGTGAGGTTGCGGGTTCCAACTCCACAAGATCACGAAGCAAAATACTTAGCTATTTTACTTTTTTTTTTCTTCAATTTTGTATTACATATTTGTCCATGAAGAAATCACGTTCGTATATAAACGCACCTATACACACACACAGACACACACACACGCCATATCCCTCTTTTTTGTCTGTTGGAGACCACATTGCTTCGACTGCAGCAAAATTTTACAGGTTGACTGTGTCAAAACCGATCATAGTATGTAATGGCGACGACTGAGGTGTTGTACTTTGAACAATTGTCTTTCAAGACGATGTCATTGTTTTGTAATTTGATGACGTCATTACACTGAAAATTGTGATTAAAGGCAAGGTATGAAAACCATCCGATTATAGGTTTTATGTCTGCGGGACGTGTTTTTCCCGAGTTGCCAGAAATGGCATAGCGACCTCAGTCGTTACAAGGCCGCTTTTCCGTCTGGCAATGCAATAGATGTTCACATGGCCACGTTAGTTGAGTGGGCATTGACTTTCCCCCTGTTATATCTATACATTGTTGGTTTTTTTTTTTGTCTTACCATTTCCGTGGATGACCCTTGGCCGAGTGGTTACAGAAACGGTTTCGCATGCACGCTCAATATAACTTCAAGGTGCCTATATCACATTCTTTTCTTTGCGATCACAGATGACCGTCATCTGATGACCACAAGCGTATCACCTAACTCGTCCTCAGTGTGACGAGTTTTCATGTCTCGTTCTTCTTCTTTCTTTCTGGCACATTTTGTGTCGTGAATATCTCAACATTGATATGACGGAATAACATGACATTTTCAGTCAACATGTCTCATGACAATATCTAGCCACAATAAGGTTTTCATGACACTAACATATCTATGACGTCATCTAGGCGCCATTTTGTGATTTTTGGACCATGTTACATGATCGATCATAACTTCATAACTAAAGGTCGTTTCTGTATCATTTTCGGTGGACATAAAGTTCAGGTCACGCTCTATCTTACTTTTTAATGCTAATTACCTAGGACATCATTACGCGCGCATTAGCGCGCGTCAAAGTTTTTAAATGCTTAAAACGACTTCCCAATGGGAAATCTCGAAGTTTCAAACAATTTTAAGCGTTCCGCGCGTTCGCGTCCGTCCGCGCATTTCCGCGCGTAGTGCGCGTAAGCAACATGAAAATGCACATTTTTTTGACAGATTTGGATTCCTGATACATTAAGTGACAATATCCATTGATTTCCGATCAATTTCGACCTATAACAAAGGAATGCGCTGGCGTCAAAGTTGAAATTTCGTGTGCGCGTCTATGTGGAAATATAGCGAAAAACATGTCTTTGTTTATTTCGCCATAGCTCTTTAAAACGTCAGGTGACCCTATGTTTTTATTGCATATTACAAAAGCATATGAATTGAAAATAACGTTTCAAGTATCAATATTTCCCTAAATACATTATGACGTCATCATATCATCATCTGAAATCAAAAAAGTGGAATTAATTTTTTTGAGGTACTGTTTCTGACATTCATTTGCTCGTATCTCTGTTGTTTAAGCTCAATATTATCCCAAATTCAGATATGTTGTACTTTGAACATTTGCCTTTTGAGTCCAAGTCATGGTTTTGAAATTTGATGACGTCATCATACCTTGAATCGTGATTAAAGGTAAAGATGCAAAATCGGACAAGTTTACGTGTTATGTCTATGGGAGGTGATTCTTTTTAAACCATGCATTGACTTGACAACGTTTAATCACCTTTATCTCAGCTGATTTTGCTTCATTTCCTCTGAAACTTAAGTATGTTGTAGCTGAGACAATAAGCTTCAGTAATTATGCATTTTATTTTTTGAAATCTCATCATCAGTTTGACAATTTTGCAGTTTAAAACTGAAAATGAGAATGGAATGTGGACAAAACGATTCCCGATTCATCCTTCACATACATAAGTTTACGCTCCTCATATTTTCTCGCCGAGACGTATGGCCGAGTGGTTAAAGGCGACGTCTCAGAGACGTGAGGTTGCGGGTTCGAACCCCACAAGATCACAAAACAAAATACTTTGCTATTTTACTTTTTTTCTTCAATTTTGTATTACATATTCGTCCATGTAGAAATCACGTTCGTATATAAACGCACCTATACACACAGACAGACACACACCATATCCCTCTTTTTTGGTGTTGGAGACCACATTGCTTCGACTGCTGCAAAATTTTGCAGGCTGACTTTGTCAAATCGATCATAGTATGTAATGACGACGACGGAGGTGTTGTATTTGGAACAATTGTCTTTCAAGACCATGTCATTGTTTTGTACTTTGATGACGTCATAACACTGAAAATTGTGATTAAAGGCAAGGTATCAAAACCAGCCGATTATAGGCTTTATGTCTGCGGCGCGTATTTTTCCCAAGTTGCCAGAAATGGCATAGTGACATCAGTCGTTACAAGACCGCATTTCCGTCTAGCAATGCAATACATGCTCACGCGGCCACGATTGTTGAGTGGGCATTGACTTTTTCCCCCTGTAATATCTATACATTTCTTTTTTGCCTTACCATTTCCGGGGATGTCCCGTGGCCGAGTGGTTAGAAAAACGGTTTTGCATGCACGCTCAATATAACTTCAAGGTGCTTGTATCACATTCTTTTCTTTGTCGATCACAGATGACCGTCATCTGATGACCACAAGCGTATCACCTAACTCGTCCTCAATGTGACGAGTTTTCATGTCTCGTTCTTCTTCTTTCTTTCTGGCACATTTTGTGTCGTGAATATCTCAACATTGATGTGACGGAATAACATGACATTTTCAGTCAACATGTCTCATGACAATATCTAGCCACAATAAGGTTTTCATGACAGTAACATATCTATGACGTCATCTAGGCGCCATTTTGTGATTTTTGGACCATGTTACATGATCGATCATAACTTCATAACTAAAGGTCGTTTCTGTATCATTTTCGGTGGACATAAAGTTGAGGTCACTCTCTACCTTACTTTTTAATGCTAATTACCTAGGACATCATTACGCGCGCATTAGCGCGCGTCAAAGTTTTTAAATGCTTAAAACGACTTCCCAATGGGAAATCTCGAAGTTTCAGACAATTTTAAGCGTTCCGCACGTTCGCGTCCGTCCGCGCATTTCCGCGCGTAGTGCGCGTAAGCAACATGAAAATGCACATTTTTTTGACAGATTTGGATTCCTGATACATTAAGTAACAATATCCATTGATTTCCGATCAATTTCGACCTATAACAAAGGAATTCGCTGGCGTCAAAGTTGAAATTTCGTGTGCGCGTCTATGTGGAAATATAGCGAAAAACATGTCTTTGTTTATTTCGCCATAGCTCTTTAAAACGTCAGGTGACCCTATGTTTTTATTGCATATTACAAAAGCATATGAATTGAAAATAACGTTTCAAGTATCAATATTTCCCTAAATACATTATGACGTCATCATATCATCATCTGAAATCAAAAAAGTGGAATTAATTTTTTTGAGGTACTGTTTTTGACATTCATTTGCTCGTATCTCTGTTGTTTAAGCTCAATATTATCCCAAATTCAGATATGTTGTACTTTGAACATTTCCCTTTCAAGTCCAAGTCATGGTTTTGAAATTTGATGACGTCATCATACCTTAAATCGTGATTAAAGGTAAAGATGCAAAATCGGACAAGTTTACGTGTTATGTCTATGGGAGGTGATTTTTTTTTTAAACCATGCATTGACTTGACAACGTTTAAGCACCTTTATCTCAGCTGATTTTGCTTCATTTCCTCTGAAACTTAAGTATGTTGTAGCTGAGACAATAAGCTTCAGTAATCATGCATTTTATGTTTTGAAATCTCATCATCAGGTTGACAATTTTGCAGTTTAAAACTGAAAATGAGAATGGAATGTGGACAAAACAATTCCCGATTCATCCTTCACATACATAAGTTTACGCTCCTCATATTTTCTCGCCGAGACGTATGGTCGAGTGGTTAAAGGCGACGTCTCAGAGACGTGAGGTTGCGGGTTCGAACCCCACAAGATCACGAAACAAAATACTTTGCTATTTTACTTTTTTTCTTCAATTTTGTATTACATATTCGTCCATGTAGAAATCACGTTCGTATATAAACGCACCTATACACACACACAGACACACACCATATCCCTCTTTTTTGTGTTGGAGACCACATTGCTTCGACTGCTGCAAAATTTTGCAGGCTGACTTTGTCAAACCGATCATAGTATGTAATGACGACGACGGAGGTGTTGTATTTTGAACAATTGTCTTTCAAGACCATGTCATTGTTTTGTACTTTGATGACGTCATAACACTGAAAATTGTGATTAAAGGCAAGGTATCAAAACCAGCCGATTATCAGCTTTATGTCTACGGCGCGTATTTTTCCCAAGTTGCCAGAAATGGCATAGCGACATCAGTCGTTACAAGGCCGCATTTCCGTCTAGCAATGCAATACATGTTCACGCGGCCACGATTGTTGAGTGGGCATTTACTTTTTCCCCCTGTAATATCTATACATTTCTTTTTTGCCTTACCATTTCCGGGGATGTCCCGTGGCCGAGTTGTTAGAAAAACGGTTTTGCATGCACGCTCAATATAACTTCAAGGTGCTTGTATCACATTCTTTTCTTTGTCGATCACAGATGACCGTCATCTGATGACCACAAGCGTATCACCTAACTCGTCCTCAATGTGACGAGTTTTCATGTCTCGTTAGGTGATACGCTATCAGCGTATCACCTATTGTGATTGTCAAAATCTCTATTTTTTTTTTATTCTTCTTTCTTTCTGGACAATTTTGTGTCGTCAATATCTCAACAATGACATTACGAAATAACATGACATTTTCAGTCAACATGTCTCATGACAAAATCTAGCCACAATAAGGTTTTCATGACAGTAACATATCTATGACGTCATCTAGGCGCCATTTTGTGATTTTCGGACCTTGTCACATGATCGATCATAACTTCATAACTAGATGTCATTTCTGTATCATTTTCGGTGGACATGAAGTTCAGGTCACGCTCTATCTTACTTTTTAACGCTAGTTACACACGTTATCATTACGCGCGCGTAAGCGCGCGTCAAAATTTTAAAAGACTCAAAACGACTTCCCAATGGGAAATCTCGAAGTTTCAGACAATTTTAAGCGTTTCAAACATTTTCTCGCGTGCGCGTCCGTCCGCGCAATTTCGCGCGCAGAGCCCGTAAGCAACACGAAAATGCATTTTTTTTTGACTGATTTGGATTCCTGATACTTTGAGTAACAATATCCATTGATTTCCGATCGATTTCGACCTATAACAAAGGAATGCACTGGCGTCAAAGTTGAAATTCCGCGTGCGCGTCTTTCTGCAAATATAGTGAAAAAACATGTCTTTGTTTATTTCGCCATAGCTTTTTAAATCGTCCGTTGACCCTATATTTCTATTGCATATTACAAAAGTATATGAATTGTAAATAACATTCCAAGTATCAATATTGCCAGGAAAACGCGATGACGTCATCATATCGTCATTTTGAATAAAAAAAGTGGAATTGATTTTTTTGAGGTACTGTTTCTGACATTCATTTGCTCGTATCTCTGTTGTTTAAGCTCAATATTATCCCAAATTCAGATATGTTGTACTTTGAACATTTGCCTCTCAAGTCCATGTGATGGTTTTGAAATATGATGACGTCATCATACTAGAAATTGTGATTAAAGGTAAAGACTCAAAATCAGACAAGTTTACGTGTTATGTCTATGGGAGGTGATTTTTTTTAAAACCATGCATTGACTTGACAACGTTTAAGCACCTTTACCTCATCTGATTTTGCTCCATTTCCTCTGAAACATACGTATGTTGTAGCTGAGACAATAAGCTTTAGTAATCATGCATTTTATGTTTTCAAATCTCCTCATCAGGTTGATAATTTTGTAGTTTAAAACTGAAAATGAGAATGCAATCTGTACAGAACGATTCCCAATTTTTCTTTGCAACTGTATATTGATCGAATCCACGCTGCCACTTGTGAGAAGTTGAATAGCGCCATCACAAGTCAACATATTCACGACAGTATTTAGATTTCAGTTTCGAACTCAATCTTCAGGACAGCCGTGTGGCATAATCACTTACCGCGCTGGGTGTTCATAACGCCTTACCGGAAGGTGAGAAGTTCGACTCCCGCAGGACTTTTTTTCCGTTCTTTCTTTTTCTTTTTTCTTTTTTTTTTTGTATTGGAGTTTGGAGTTTGGGTTTGCTTCATTAATTTTGTCACACTTAATGTTGTAAATTGCCCCTTGTTACAGTGTCCCGCTTGCCACATTTGGTTTGCTCTTTCCTTTTCTCTTCATTGGTTATTGTTATACTGTAACAGGTTAGGTAGGAACATGTACGTTTAAATAACTTGCAGGAATGGGAGCTGAATTGAATAACTCTAGTCCAGGTGTATGGCGTCTCGCTCATCTCTTTGAAATTCCAGGTTGTTAATGTTTGAGCCAATAACGAAGTTGTAGACAGATTTTATGTTGCTATAGAGGTATCTTGTGCCACATGAGTGGAAGGCATCACTGTTTAGTAGTAGTAATGAACTTTTTCATGTTGTAAATGGTATAAAGATATACATTTCACATCCAATCTTCGGGACAGCCGTGTGGCTTTATAGTCGCTTAGCGCGCTGCATGGTCATTATGCACTACCTTAGGACGAGATGTTCGAGACCCGCAGGACGCTATCATTTTTTCTCTCTCTCTTTCTTTGTTTTTCTTTTGGCAGTTCAGCTTTATTCCGATCGGCGATGTCATTTATCGTATTATCTTATCAAGTATACTACCCCACGACACACAGTCACTCAAGTTCCCTTTTTTTTGTCGGAGGCTGGAGGTTGGATTTGCTTCATTTATCATACGTATTGTTTAAATTGCCCTTGGTACAGTGCCCCGCTTGCCACCTTTCCTTTTCTCTTTCCTTTTCTCTACGTTTGTTCCTGTTACATTGTCACATGACAGGTCGGAAAATAACTTACATAACTCAAGTGGAGCAGGAATGGCAACTGCATGAATTAACTCTAGGCCAGGTGTATGGCGTCTCGCTCATCTCTTTGAAATTCCAGGTTGTTATTGTTTGACCCAATAACGGAATTGTAGACAGGTTTTATGTTGCCATAGAGGTATCTTGTGCCACATGAGTAGAAGGCATCATTTTTCATGTCCCTCCATGTCAATTATAGTGTGTTTAAAGGGGTTGTGTGTCTATCTGCCAAAGAAAAGGAAAAACTTTTATTTTCGTCATGGCTGTTTCTCTATACGTAGCCGTAGGTGATGAGTGTTGTTGGTATCTGAGCAGTGAAGAACAGAGCATCAGGCTAAAATCCCCCTTAGTTATACGCGCTAAGCGTTCAATTTGATATAATCTTTATTTATGTAGTCAGTCACTGCTAATGGAGTTACAGAATTATGTTATGACACGTTTCACTGAAAGTTTGTAAAGCAAAGTTTATGGACAAGGCAAGCAATTGTACATGAATAATACCATTGATTTCAGAGGGAAATTATGCTATGCCTAAATGTAAGGGTATCATTGCTTTGGAATTGCTGAGACAATATGCTTGGCACGAGGGCTTCCACTTCTAATAACTGATCCCTTTGAAGATGTGTCGGTCACTGGTGAACGTCATGATTCATATTTCACGTAGAAGCTTACGTTCCACACTCTTAGTTCGAGAAGACTTACCATCATACTTCAAATTGTGATTAAAGGATTAAAGACTCAAAATCAGACAAGTTGACGTGTTATGTCTATGGGAGGTGATTTTTTTTAAACCATGCATTGACTTGACAACGTTTAAGCACCTTTATCTCAGCTGATTTTGCTCCATTTCCTCTGTAACTTAAGTATGTGGTAACTGAGACAATAAGCTGCAGTAATCATGCATTTTATTTTTTTCAAATCTCCTCATCAGGTTGATAATTTTGCAGCTAAAAACTGAAAATGAGAATGGAATGTGGACCAAACGATTCTTGAATCATCTTTCACATATAAACTTACGTTCCTCATATTTTCTCGTCAAGACGTACATGGCCGAGAGTATAAAGGCGACGTCACCAGAGACGTGAGGTTGCACACGTACGGGTTCGAACCCCATAAGAGCACGAAACAAAATACTTATATCTTTAACTTTTTTCTATATCTTTTCACTCCGTTTGTTTGTTATACTGCAGATGGGAATGATAACATTAGCATAATCCAACTTGAAGTAGGAATGAAAATTGAATTAATTAACTCTAGGCCAGGTGTATAGCGTCTCGCTCATCTCTTTGAAATTTTAGGTTGTCATTGTTCGACCAACGGAGTTGTAGACAGGCTTTATGTTGCTATAGGGTATCTCGCGCCATATGAGTGGAATGCATATGCTGCTTAGTATTAGTAATGAACTTTTTCTTGTCACTCCCTGCCAATATTATAGTGTGTTTGAAGGGGTTGTGTGTCGTTCTGCCAAAGAAAAGGCAAAACTTTTATTTTCAGCATGGCTGTTTCTCTATACGTAACCGTAGGTGATGAGTGCTGTTGGCATCTGGGCAGTGAAGAACAGAATATCAGGCTAAAAGCTCCCTGGGTTATACGTGCTAAACGTTCAATTTGATATATCTTTCTTTATGTAGTCAATCACTGCAAACGAAGTTGCAGAATTATTTTTTGAATCGTCTCACTGAAAGTTTGTAAAGCAAAATTTATGGAATATGAAGCAATGGTGCATGATTAATACCATTGATTTCAGAGGCGAAATTATGATATGCCTCAGGGGCTAATCCAGGGAAGACCGCATCCGGCGCACGCCCCCCCCCCCTTTATTTTTTTGTTGAAACAAAAGAAATGAAAAGGAAAAAAATGGGGGAGGGGTGCGTGCGCCCCCCTTTAATTTTGTAAACGCGCCCCCTCTTTACGGAATTCCTGGATCCGCCCCTGTGCCTAAATGTAAGGATGACATTGCTTTTGAATTGCTGAGACAATGTGCTTGGCACTCCTTCCACTTCTAATTATCCCTTTTGAAGATGTGTCGGTCACGGTTGATCGTCATGATTCATCTTTTACGTAGAAGCTTGCGTTCCACAATCTTGGTTCGAGGAGACTTACCGTTTAGTTACGTGGTTAGAAGCGATGTCTCTTTCTTTATTTTGATAGAGGTAATACCGCTTTCGTCCAGGTACAATTCACATTGTCACGTAAACAAACACACACTCTACTTATTTTTGTTTTGTATTGGACGCTTCATCGCTTTTACTGCTGGAAAATTTCACAGGCTTGTCGCTGTAAGGGCTTTCATTTTTTTTCTTTTTTCTTAGGCAGTTCAGCTTCACTCCTATGTCATTTATTTTACTATTTCATCAAGTATACACACCCCACCAACATAAACACGCAATTTCCCTTGTTTTGTATCAGAGGTTAGAGTGTTTCTATTGCTCATGGGAATTTTTGGTTATCGCCAAATAACAATTCATTTAGCTGAACATAGATACTCAAGCAGCAGAGCCCTTAAAATGGGTCAGTAAGTAGTTACAATATGTATAGCACCATTCGTCCAGGTATAAACCTCATTGTCATGTAAAGACACACATACTGTACTGTAATATGATGTAACAGGATAGGTAGGAATGTGGACGTTTACATAACTAGCAGGAATCGGTACTGAATTGCTGAACTCTATATAGTTCAGGTGTATGGCGTCTCGCTCATCTCTTTGAAATTCCAAGTTGTTATTGTTTGACCTAATAACGGAGTTGTAGACAGGTAGGAAAGGAATGGGCTTTATATGGCTTCAGTACGAGGTATTTCGTGCTACAATATGCCAAGTTTGGTGCTTATGACGGGGTTCTATGTCCTTTGTTTTCGTTATGGCTCTTTCATTAGTATCCGTAGGTGATAATTATGTATTGTTGGCATCTGGGGCAGTAGAACAGATCAGTATCAAACTGGAATCACCATGAGTAATGAGGTAAGCATTCAATTTGATACATTATAATTTCTTCTTTAAAGTCAATCACTATTGATCGAAATACACAATATTATGATATGGCACGTTCGACTGGTAGTTTAGGAAAACGGAAGTTAATGCACCATGAAATCACATGTGCATGAGTGCTGCCATTGATTTCAGAGACGTCATTGTTGCGTGGTAATGGTGGTGGTGGTAAAGGAATCATTGCTTTTAAATCAATGAGACAATCATCAATACCATGCGTGTTCTTGCGGACACGTTTGTTATCCTGATGCGAACATTTTTCCTTTTTCTTTTCCTTTTATCAAAAAAAAAAATGGTTATATCTAAGGTTGTTTCTTTCCCTTAACATGTGTGTGTGTGTGTGTGTGTGTGTGTGTCTGTGTGTGTTGTGCTTGTGTTTGTGTGGATGTTCCTAGGCAGAGTGGTAGACCAGCGATTTACGCTACGGTTTACTGCATTTTTAATTGTAAGTTAGTTTCTTCTCTGACGTTAAGTTGATGGTTTTTAAATTTAGACATTGCCTATTTGTCAGTCTATGCTTAAAGGAGACCTCCGGATGATTTTCAGATTTTTACATTTGAATAACTATAAATTAGTTATACTGAGGACAGAGTTTCAGAATTTGTGATGATTGGGATGAAGAATAAGAATATTTTCAAAATTTAGAACAAATTGCAATGAACAAGGATGATGACATGGCAGAGTCACCAAAACAATGCATGAGTTGGGGCTCAAGGAAGCAGAACAAAAGAAGAAGGCATGCATAAATTATACACAGGTGAACTCGCAAGCAAGCGCTTTTGTAATGGAATTACACTGCTACATTTCTGAAATATGTGAACCTCCTATGTCATCATCCTTGTTCAGTGTAATTTGTTTGAGGTTTTTCAAAGTATTGTTTCTCTGCTCAAGAACCAAAATGAATTCCAGAGATTTATGCATGGAGTTGTCGATTTTTGTACTACATGATGTGAAATTATGAAAATCGTCTGGAATGTCCCTTTAAGACTATGCTATGACATCTGAAACATTTCCTTCACTTGTATCATGCAAGGATATAAATTGCAGTTGCGCAGTTTTGCTCTTCCCACTTCTTTTTTCCCTTTCCTCTACTTTTGTTTAAGTTATACTGCAGATGTGAATGTTTCTACTAACATAATCCAACTTGAGTATTTGGAATGAAAACTGAATTAATTAACTCTAGGCCAGGTGTATAGCGTCTCGCTCATCTCTTTGAAATTTCAGGTTGTTATTGCTCGTCTATCGGAGTTGTAGACTGGCTATCTGTTGCTATAGAGGCATCTCGTGCCACATGAGTGGAAGGTATACACTGTTTAGTATTAGTTAAGAGCTCTTTCATGACACACACAGCCAAGTACAGTGTGTTTGAAGGGGTTGTGTGTCATTCTGCCTATAAAAAAGCAAATCTTTATTTTCACCATGGCTGCTTCTCTATTCGTAGCCATGGGTGATGGGTGTTGTTGGCATCTTGGCAGTAAAGAATCGAGTATAATGCTATAATCCCCCTGGTTAGGTTCTAGGCGTTCACTTTGATATATCTTTCTTCTTTACTATGTTAATCACTGCTGATGGTATTACAGAATTATGTTACGACACGTTTTACTCATAGCTTACAAAGCAAAGTTTATGCACTATACAAGTAATGGTGCATGAGTCCTTTACCATTGATTTTAGATGCGAAATTATGGTATGCCTGTATGTAGGGGTATCATTGATTAGGAATTAATGAGACGATTAAGCACTCCTTCCACTTCTAATTGTCCCCTTTGAATGTGTGTCTATCACGTGGGATCGTCAAATAAATTATCATTAACGTATAAGCTTACGTTCACTACTTTTGGTTGGAGGAGACCTACAGTTACATGGTTAAAGACGCCGTCTCTTTCGCAGGAGCCGCACGTTTTGGCACGTGAAATTTTAGAATAACCTTATAGGACGATAAGCAAGAATAGTTGAAGAGTTTGTTTGCAAAAACCGATAAGACCATATTTGCCAAATGGAGATATTTGCGATTAAAGGTAAAGAAAAATAAGGAGGATAATAAAGTTTTTACTTCTTCTGACCATTACTTCAAAAATGTACCTTTACTATGTAGTGACCAATATATCATTTAAAAGGTATTATTTTGTACTCTATGACAGCGACCGTACTTCAAAGTCGTCAAAAATGGACTTATCGGTTTTTTTGGGAACAAACTCTTCAGTTTTTCTTTTGCCCTTTTTTCTTCAATTGAGGTAATGCCATTTGATATTCGTCCAGGTATAAATCACATTCTCATGTAAACAGACACACTTGCTCTATATGCCTTTGTTTTGTATGGGAGGCTTCATTGCTTGTACTGCTGGTAAATCTCACAGGCTTGTATATAGCTGTAAGAGCTCTCTGAACTGACCAATTATGGTAACAAGATTAGAGGGAATCATATTGGTTATGTGAATAAGTGTCAAAGGTGATGTTTTAAAAGGCCAGTGTTAATACCAAGATGATTATTAAAACACTCGTCATGTTTAATTTGTTCGTGTCGAGGATCACTGGGTGAATACACTGTAGCCCTATGTACTCAAAAGCCTGTAAATCGACTTAGTCGCACACGCACAGAATTTCCACTTAGTTTGTGTGACAGAAAAAAAGAATGATCTGAATAATGTAGGTCCAAAAAAGTTCAACTAAATATCTCAATATAACTTCAAGGTGCTATATCACATTCTTTTCTTTGTCGATCACAGATGACCGACATCTGATGACCCCAGCGTATCACCTAACTCGTCCTCACGGTGACGAGTTTCATATCTCGTTCTTCTTCTTTCTTTCTGGCACATTTTGTGTCGTGAATATCTCAACATTGATATGACGGAATAACATGATATTTTCAGTCAACATGTCTCATGACAATATCTAGCCACAATAAGGTTTTCATGACAGTAACGTTTCTATGACGTCATCTAGGCGCCATTTTGTGATTTTCTGACCATGTTACATGATCGATCATAACTTCATAACTAAAGGTCATTTCTGTATCATTTTTGTGGACATAAAGTTCAGGTCACGTTCTATCTTTCTTTCTCTGATGCTAATTACCTAGGACGTCATCTAGAACGCGTAAGCGCGCGTCAAACTTTTAAAAGGCTCAAAACAACTTTCCAATGGGAAATCTCGAAGTTTCAGACAATTTTAAGCGTTTCAAACGATTTTGCGCGTGCGCGTCCGTCCGCGCGTTTTCGCGCGCACAGCGCGTCAGTAACATGAAAATGCACTTTTTTTTGACTGATTTGGATTCCTGATACTTTGAGTAACAATATCCATTGATTTCTGATCGATTCTGACAAATAACAAAGCAATGCACTTGCGTCAAAGTTCAAATTTCGCCTGCGCGTCTATGTGCAAATATAGTGAAAAAACATGTCTTTGTTTATTTCGCCATAGCTCTTTAAAACGTCTGGTTACCCTATGTTTTTATTGCATATTACAAAAGCATATAAATTGGACATAACGTTTCAAGTATCATTATTTCCATAAATACATTATGACGTCATCATATCGTCATCTGAAATCAAAAAAGTGGAATTAATTTTTTAAGGTACTGTTTCTGGCATTCATTTGCTCGTATCTCTGTTGTTTAAGCTCAATATTATCCCAAATTCAGATATGTTGTACTTTGAACATTTGCCTATTAATTCCATGTCATGCTTTGATATTTGATGACGTCATCATACCTTAAATTTTGATTAAAAGTAAAGACGCAAAATCGGACAAGTTTACGTGTATTTTCTATGGGAGGTGATTTTTTTTTAAACCATGCATTGACTTAACAACGTTTAAGCACCTTTATCTCAGCTGATTTTGCTTCATTTCCTCTGAAACTTTAGTATGTTGTAGCTGAGACAATAAGCTGCAGTAATCATGCATTTTATTCTTTGAAATCTTCTCATCAGATTGACAATTTTGCAGTTTAAAACTGAAAATGAAAATGGAATGTGGACAAAACGATTCCTCGTGTATCTTTCACATACATAAGTTTACGTTCCCCATATTTTCTCGTCGAGACGTATGGCCGAGTGGATAAAGTCGACGTCTCGGAGACGTGAGATGGCGGGTTCGAACCCCACAAGATCACGAAACAAAATACTTAGCTATTTTACTTTTTTTTTCTTCAATTTTGTATTACATATTCGTCCATGTAGAAATCACGTTCGTCTATAAACGCACCTATACACACACACAGACACACACACACGCCATATCCTCTTTTTTGTGTGTTGGAGACCACATTGCTACGACTGCAGCAAAATTTTGCAGGTTGACATTGTCAACCCGATCATAGTATGTAATGACGACGACTGAGGTGTTGTACTTTGAACAATTGTCTTTCAAGACGATGTCATTGTTTTGTAATTTGATGACGTCATTACACTGAAAATTGTGATTAAAGGCAAGGTATCAAAACCAGCCGATTATAGGTTTTATGTCTGCGGGACGTATTTTTTCCAAGTTACCAGAAATGGCATAGCGACCTCAGTCGTTACAAGGCCGCATTTCCGTCTAGCAATGCAATAGATGTTCACACGGCCACGTTAGTTGAGTGGGCATTGACTTTCCCCCTCTTATATCTATACATTGTTGGTTTTTTTTTGTCTTACCATTTCCGTGGATGACCCGTGGCCGAGTGGTTACAGAAACAGTTTCACATGCACGCTCAATATAACTTCAAGGTGCCTATATCACATTCTTTTCTTTGTCGATCACAGATGACCGTCATCTGATGACCACAAGCGTATCACCTAACTCGTCCTCAATGTGACGAGTTTTCATGTCTCGTTATTAGGTGATACGCTATCAGCGTATCACCTATTGTGATTGTCAAAATCTCTCTTTATTAGGTGATACGCTTTCAGCGTATCACCTATTGTGTTTGTCAAAATCTTCCTTTCTTTCTTTTTATTCTTCTTTCTTTCTGGACAATTTTGTGTCATCAATATCTCAAGAATGACATTACGGAATAACATGACATTTTCAGGGAACATGTCTCATGACAATATCTAGCCACAATAAGGTTTTCATGACAGTAACATATCTATGACGTCATCTAGGCGCCATTTTGTGATTTTCGGACCATGTTACATGATCGATCATAACTTCATAACTAAAGGTCATTTCTGTATCATTTTCATTGAACATAAAGTTCAGGTCACGCTCTATCTTACTTTTTAATGCTAATTACCTAGGACATCATTACGCGCGCATTAGCGCGCGTCAAACTTTTAAAAGGCTCAAAACGACTTCCCAATGGGAAATCTCGAAGTTTCAGACAATTTTAAGCGTTCCGCGCGTTCGCGTCCGTCCGCGCATATCCGCGCACAGTGCGCGTAAGCAACATGAAAATGCACATTTTTTGACAGATTTGGATTCCTGATACATTAGGTAACAGTATCCATTGATTTCCGATCAATTTCGACCTATAACAAAGGAATGCGCTGGCGCCAAAGTTGAAATTTCGTGTGCGCGTCTATGTGGAAATATAGCGAAAAACATGTCTTTGTTTATTTCGCCATAGCTCTTTAAAACGTCAGGTGACCCTATGTTTTTATTGCATATTACAAAAGCATATGAATTGAAAATAACGTTTCAAGTATCAATATTTCCCTAAATACATTATGACGTCATCATATCATCATCTGAAATCAAAAAAGTGGAATTAATTTTTTGAGGTACTGTTTCTGACATTCATTTGCTCGTATCTCTGTTGTTTAAGCTCAATATTATCCCAAATTCAGATATGTTGTACTTTGAACATTTGCCTTGTGAGTCCATGTCATGGTTGTGAAATTTGATGACGTCATCATACCTTAAATTGTGATTAAAGGTAAAGATGCAAAATCGGACCATACTACGTGTTATGTCAATGGGAGGTGATTTTTTTTTTCAAACCATGCATTGACTTGACAACGTTTAATCACCTTTATCTCAGCTGATTTTGCTTCATTTCTTCTGAAACTTAAGTATGTTGTAGCTGAGACAATAAGCTTTAGTAATCATGCATTTTATTTTTTGAAATCCTATCATCAGGTTGACAATTTTGCAGTTTAAAGCTGAAAATGAGAATGGAATGTGGACAAAACGATTCCCGATTCTGCTTTCACATACATAAGTTTACGTTCCTCATATTTTCTCGCCGAGACGTATGGCCGAGTGGTTAAAGGCGACGTCTCAGAGACGTGAGGTTGCGGGTTCGAACCCCACAAGATCACGAAACAAAACACTTAGCTATTTTACTTTTTTTCTTCAATTTTGTATTACATATTCGTCCATGTAGAAATCACGTTCGTATAAACGCACCTATACACACACACAGACACACACCATATCCCTTTGTTTTTGTGTTGGAGACCACATTGCTTCGAGTGCTGCACAATTTTGTAGGCTGACTTTGCCAAACCGATCATAGTATGTAATGACGACGACGGAGGTGTTGTACTTTGAACAATTGTCTTTCAAGACCATGGCATTGTTTTGTACTTTGATGACGTCATCACACTGAAAATTGTGATTAAAGACAAGGTATCAAAACTAGCCGATTATAGGCTTTATGTCTACGGCGCGTATTTTTCCCAAGTTGCCAGAAATGGCATAGCGACATCAGTCGTTACAAGGCCGCATTTCCGTCTAGCAATGCAATACATGTTCACGCGGCCACGATTGTTGAGTGGGCATTGACTTTTTCCCCCTGTAATATCCATACATTTCTTTTTTGCCTTACCATGTCCGGGGATGTCCCGTGGCCGAGTGGTTAGAGAAACGGTTTTGCATGCACGCTCAATATAACTTCAAGGTGCCTATATCACATTCTTTTCTTTGTCGATCACAGATGACCGACACCTGATGACCTCAAGCGTATCACCTAACTCGTCAGCGTGACGAGTTTCATATCTCGTTTCTTTTTATTCTTCTTTCTTTCTGGACAATTTTGTGTCATCAATATCTCAAGAATGACATTACGGAATAACATGACATTTTCAGGGAACATGTCTCATGACAATATCTAGCCACAATAAGGTTTTCATGACAGTAACATATCTATGACGTCATCTAGGCGCCATTTTGTGATTTTCGGACCATGTTACATGATCGATCATAACTTCATAACTAAAGGTCATTTCTGTATCATTTTTTGTAGACATAAAGTTCAGGTCACGTTCTATCTTTCTTTCTCAGATGCTAATTACCTAGGACGTCATCTAGGACGCGTAAGCGCGCGTCAAACTTTTAAAAGGCTCAAAACAACTTTCCAATGGGAAATCTCGAAGTTTCAGACAATTTTAAGCGTTTCAAACGATTTTGCGCGTGCGCGTCCGTCCGCGCGTTTTCGCGCGCACAGCGCGTCAGTAACATGAAAATACACTTTTTTTCACTGATTTGGATTCCTGATACATTGAGTAACAATATCCATTGATTTCTGATCGATTCTGACAAATAACAAAGCAATGCACTTGCGTCAAAGGTCAAATTTCGCCTGTGCGTCTATGTGCAAATATAGTGAAAAAACATGTCTTTGTTTATTTCGCCATAGCTCTTTAAAACGTCAGGTTACCCTATGTTTTTATTGCATATTACAAAAGCATATAAATTGGACATAACGTTTCAAGTATCATTATTTCCATAAATACATTATGACGTCATCATATCGTCATCTGAAATAAAAAAAGTGGAATTAATTTTTTTAAGGTACTGTTTCTGACATTCATTTGCTCGTATCTCTGTTGTTTAAGCTCAATATTATCCCAAATTCAGATATGTTGTACTTTGAACATTTGCCTTTTAAGTCCATGTCATGCTTTTGTTATTTGATGACGTCATCATACCTTAAATTGTGATTAAAGGTAAAGACGCAAAATCGGACAAGTTTACGTGTATTGTCTATGGGAGGTGATTTTTTTTAAAAGCATGCATTGACTTTACAACGTTTAAGCACCTTTATCTCAGCTGATTTTGCTTCATTTCCTCTGAAACTTTAGTATGTTGTAGCTGAGACAATAAGCTGCAGTAATCATGCATTTTATTCTTTGAAATCTCCTCATCAGATTGACAATTTTCCAGTTTAAAACTGAAAATGAAAATGGAATGTGGACAAAACGATTCCTCATGTATCTTTCACATACATAAGTTTACGTTCCCCATATTTTCTCGTCGAGACGTATGGCCGAGTGGTTAAAGGCGCCGTCTCAGAGACGTGAGGTTACGGGTTCGAACCCCACAAGATCACGAAACAATTTTTTTTTTTATTTTACTTTTTTTTCTTCAATTTTGTATTAGATATTCGTCCATGTAGAAATCACGTTCGTATATAAACGCAACGATACACACACACAGACACACACACACGCCATATCCCTCTTGTTTGTGTGTTGGAGACCACATTGCTTCGACGGTTTCGCATGCACGCTCAATATAACTTCAAGGTGCCGATATCACATTCTTTTCTTGTCGATTACAGATGACTGCCATCTGATGACCCCAAGCGTATCACCTAACTCGTCCTCAATGTGACGAGTTTTCATGTCTCGTTTCTTTTTATTCTTCTTTCTTTCTGGACAATTTTGTGTCATCAATATCTCAAGAATGACATTACGGAATAACATGACATTTTCAGGGAACATGTCTCATGACAATATCTAGCCACAATTAGGTTTTCATGACAATAACATATCCATGACGTCATCTAGGTGCCATTTTGTGATTTTTGGACCATGTTACATGATCGATCATAACTTCATAACTAAAAGTCATTTCTGTATCATTTTTTGTGGACATGAAGTTCAGGTCACGTTCTATCTTACTTCCCTTGATGCTAATTACCTAGGACATCATGAAGCGCGCGTAAGCGCGCGTCAAACTTTTAAAAGGCTCAAAACAACTTTCCAATGGGAAATCTCGAAGTTTCAGACAATTTTAAGCGTTCCGCGCGTAGGCGTCTGTCCGCGTAATTTCGCGCGCAGTGCGCGTAAGCAAAATGAAAATGCACATTTTTTGACGGATTTGGATTCCTGATACATTAAGTAACAATATCCATTGATTTTCGATCAATTTTGACCTATAACAAAGGAATGCGCTGGCGTCAAAGTTGAAATTTCGTGTGGGCGTCTATGTGGAAATATAGCGAAAAACATGTCTTTATTTCGCCATAGCTCTTTAAAACGTCAGGTGACCCTATGTTTTTATTGCATATTACAAAAGCATATGAATTGAAAATAACGTTTCAAGTGCCAATATTTCCCTAAATACATTATGACGTCATCATATCATCATCTGAAATCAAACAAGTGGAATTAATTTTTTTGAGGTACTGTTTCTGACATTCATTTGCTCGTATCTCTGTTGTTTAAGCTCAATATTATCCCAAATTCAGATATGTTTTACTTTGAACATTTGCCTCTCAAGTCCAAGTCATGCTTTTGATATTTGATGACGTCATCATACCTTAAATTGTGATTAAAGGTAAAGACGCAAAATCGGACAAGTTTACGTGTATTTTCTATGGGAGGTGTTTTTTTTTCAAACCATGCATTGACTTAACAATGTTTAAGCACCTTTATCTCAGCTGATTTTGCTTCATTTCCTCTAAAACTTTAGTATGTTGTATCTTAGACAATAAGCTGCAGTAATCATGCATTTTATACTTTGAAATCTCCTCATCAGATTGACAAATTTGCAGTTTAAAACTGAAAATGAAAATGGAATGTGGACAAAACGGTTCCTCATGTATCTTTCACATACATAAGGTTACGTTCCCCATATTTTCTCGTCGAGACGTATGGCCGAGTGGTAAAAGGCGACGTCTCAGCGACGTGAAGTTGCGGGTTCGAACCCCACAAGATCACGAAACAAAATACTTAGCTATTTTACTTTTTTTTTCTTCAATTTTGTATTACATATTCGTCCATGTAGAAATCACGTTCGTATATAAACGCACCTATACACACACACAGACACGCACACACGCCATATCCCTCTTTTTTGGTGTTGGAGACCACATTGCTTCGACTGCAGCAAAATTTTGCAGGTTGACTTTGTCAAACCGATCATAGTATATAATGACGACGACTGAGGTGTTGTACTTTGAACAATTGTCTTTCAAGACCATGTCATTGTTTTGTAATTTGATGACGTCATTACACTGAAAATTGTGATTAAAGGCAAGGTATGAAAACCAGCCGATTATAGGTTTCATGTCTGCGGGACGTATTTTTCCCAAGTTGCCAGAAATGGCATAGCGACCTCAGTCGTTACAAGGCCGCTTTTCTGTCTAGCAATGCAATAGATGTTCACACGGCCACGTTAGTTGAGTGGGCATTGACTTTCCCCCTGTTATATCTATACATTGTTTTTTTTTTTGTCTTACCATTTCCGTGGATGACCCGTGGCCGAGTGGTTACAGAAACGGTTTCGCATGCACGCTCAATACAACTTCAAGGTGCCTATATCACATTCTTTTCTTTGTCGATCACAGATGACTGTCATCTGACCACAAGCGTATCACCTAACTCGTCCTCAATGTGACGAGTTTTCATGTCTCGTTCTTCTTTCTTTCTGCCACATTTTGTGTCGTCAATATCTCAAGAATGACATTACGGAATAACATGACATTTTCAGTCAACATGTCTCATAACAATATCTAGAAAAAATAGGGTTTTCATGACAGTAACATATCTATGACGTCATCTAGGCGCCATTTTGTGATTTTTGAACCTTGTCACATGATCGATCATAACTTCATAACTAGATATCATTTCTGTATCATTTTCGGTGGACATAAAGTTCAGGTCACGCTCTATCTTACATTTTAACGCTAGTTACACAGGTCATCATTACGCGCGCGTTTGCGCGCGTCAAAATTTTAAAAGGCTCAAAACGACTTCCCAATGGGAAATCTCGAAGTTTCAGACAATTTTAAGCGTTTTAAACATTTTTTCGCGTGCGCGTCCGTCCGCGCAATTTCGCGCGCAGAGGGCGTAACTAACATGAAAATGCAATTTTTTTGACTGATTTGGATTTCTGATACTTTAAGTAACAATATTCATTGATTTTCGATCGATTTTGACCTATAACAAAGGAATGCACTGGCGTCAAAATTGAAATTCCGCGCGCGCGTCTTTCTGCAAATATAGTGAAAAAACATGTCTTTGTTTATTTCGCCATAGCTCTTTAAATCGTCTGGTGACCCTATATTTCTATTGCATATTACAAAAGCATATGAATTGGAAATAACGTTTCAAGTACCAATATTGCCAGGAAAACTCATGACGTCATCATATCATCATCTGAAATCAAAAAAGTGGAATTAATTTTTTTGAGGTACTGTTTCTGACATTCATTTACTCGTATCTCTGTTGTTTAAGCTCAATATTATCCCAAATTCAGATATGTTGTACTTTGAACATTTGCCTTTTAAGTCCATGTCATGCTTTTGATATTTGATGACGTCATACCTTAAATTGTGATTAAAGGTAAAGACGCAAAATCGGACAAGTTTACGTGTATTGTCTATGGGAGGTGATTTTTTTTTAAACCATGCATTGACTTAACAACGTTTAAGCACATTTATCTCAGCTGATTTTGCTTCATTTCCTCTCAAACTTTAGCATGTTGTAGCTGAGACAATAAGCTGCAGTAATCATGCATTTTATTCTTTGAAATCTTCTTATCAGTTTGACAATTTTGCAGTTTAAAACTGAAACTGAAAATGGAATGTGGACAAACGATTCCTCATGTATCTTTCACATACATAAGTTTACGTTCCTCATATTTTCTCGTCGAGACGTACGGCCGAGTGGATAAAGGCGACGTCTCAGAGACTTGAGGTTGCGGGTTCGAACCCCACAAGATCACGAAACAAAATACTTAGCTATTTTACTTTTTTTTCCTTCAATTTTGTATTACATATTCGTCCATGTAGAAATCACGTTCGTAGATAAACGCACCTATACACACACAGACACACACACACGCCATATCCCTCTTTTTTGTGTGTTGGAGACCACATTGCTTCGACTGCAGCAAAATTTTGCAGGTTGACTTTGTCAAACCGATCATAGTATGTAATGACGACGACTGAGGTGTTGTACTTTGAACAATTGTCTTTCAAGACCATGTCATTGTTTTGTAATTTGATGACGTCATTACACTGAAAATTGTGATTAAAGGCACGGTATGAAAACCAGCCGATTATAGGTTTTATGTCTGGTGGACGTATTTTTCCCAAGTTGCCAGAAATGGCATAGCGACCTCAGTCGTTACAAGGCCGCTTTTCCGTCTAGCAATGCTATAGATGTTCACACGGCCACGTTAGTTGAGTGGGCATTGACTTTCCCCCTGTTATATCTATACATTGTT
Organism: Diadema setosum; assembly: GCF_964275005.1. Taxonomy (NCBI): domain Eukaryota; kingdom Metazoa; phylum Echinodermata; class Echinoidea; order Diadematoida; family Diadematidae; genus Diadema; species Diadema setosum. The sequence continues at coordinate 5,151,022 of NC_092687.1, forward strand.
GGTTTTTTTTTTTGTCTTACCATTTCCGTGGATGACCCGTGGCCGAGTGGTTACAGAAACGGTTTCGCATGCACGCTCAATATAACTTCAAGGTGCCTATATCACATTCTTTTCTTGTCGATCACAGATGACCGTCATCTGATGACCACAAGCGTATCACCTAACTCGTCCTCAATGTGACGAGTTTTCATGTCTCGTTATTAGGTGATACGCTATCAGCGTATCACCTATTGTGATTGTCAAAATCTCTCTTTATTAGGTGATACGCTATCAGCGTATCACCTATTGTGATTGTCAAAATCTCTATTTATTTTTATTCTTCTTTCTTTCTGGACAATTTTGTGTCATCAATATCTCAAGAATGACATTACGGAATAACATGACATTTTTAGGGAACATGTCTCATGACAATATCTAGACACAACAAGGTTTTCATGACAGTAACATATCTATGACGTCATCTAAGCGCCATTTTGTGATTTTCGGACCATGTTACATGATCGATCATAACTTCATAACTAAAGGTCATTTCTGTATCATTTTCGGTGGACATTAAGTTCAGGTCACGCTCTATCTTACATTTTAATGCTAGTTACCTAGGACATTATTACGCCCGCGTACGCGCGCGTCAAACTTTTAAAAGGCTCAAAACAACTTACCAATGGGAAATCTCGAATTTTTAGACAATTTTAAGCGTTTCGCGTGTTCGCGTCCGTCCGCACATTTTCGCGCGTAGCGCGCGTAAGCAACATGAAAATGCATATTTTTTGACAGATTTGGATTCCTGATACATTAAGCAACGATATCCCTTGATTTCCGATCAATTTTGACCTATAACAAAGGAATGCGTTGGCGTCAAAGTTGAAATTTCGTGTGCGCGTCTATGTGCAAATATAGCGAAAAACATGTCTTTGTTTATTTCGCCATAGCTCTTTAAAACGTCTGGTTACTCTATGTTTTTATTGCATATTACAAAAAAACATATGAATTGGCAATAACGTTTCAAGTATCAATATCTCCATGAATACATTTATGACGTCATCATATCATCATCTGAAATCAAAAAAGTGGAATTAATTTTTTTAAGGTACTGTTTCTGAGATTCATTTGCTCGTATCTCTGTTGTTTAAGCTCAATATTATCCCAAATTCAGATATGTTGTACTTTGAACATTTGTCTTTCAAGTCCATGTCATAGTTTTGAAATTTGATGACGTCATCATGCTTTAAATTGTGTTTAAAGGTAAAGACGCAAAATCGGACAAGTTTACGTGTTATGTCTATGGGAGGTGATTTTTTTAGAAACCATGCATTGACTTGACAACGTTTAAGCACCTTTATCTCAGCTGATTTTGCTTCATTTCCTCTGAAACTTAAGTATGTTGTAGCTGTGACAATAAGCTGCAGTAATCATGCATTTTATTCTTTGAAATCTCCTCATGAGGTTGACAATTTTTCAATTTAAAACTGAAAATGAGAATGGAATGCGGACGAAACGATTCCTGATTCATCTTTCACGTACATGAGTTTACGTTCCTCTAATTTTCTCGTCGAGACGTATGGCCGAGTGGTTTGAGGCGTCGTCTCAGAAACGTGAGGTTGCACACGTACGGGTTCGATCCTCACAAGAGCACGAAAGAAAATAATTATTTTTTAACTTTTTTTCTTCAATGGAGTACTACACCTTCGTCCATGTAGAAATCACGTTTGCATGTAAACACACCTATACGCACACACTCACACAGTATACCTTTGTTTTGCGTTGGAGACTGCATTACTTCGACTGCTGCAAAATTTTGCAGGCTGGGCTTTTCAAACTGATATAGTATATTGCAACAAAATGAAATTTGTTCATATCAATTCAGTAACACAATGTAGTCGTGGTTACTTTGTGCTGATTTATACATGTAACAAGCTATACATTGTAAAAAAGGTATTTGCATTGTTCCTTAAAGTCAGTCTTCTGTATTGATGATTATTTGTCAATTAGTGGTTTTTGTGGAGTTTCAGATAGTGATAAAAAGTATCGATGATAAGTGCAGCGATAATTCCTACAGTTAGTTCAAAGTTGTGTTACAGATGTTTGATACATACATTTAGCATTGTGTGTGTGTATATACGTGTGTATACAGGTTGGCCATATGACACATTCTAGACAATTAATCTTAATTAATTAGCAAACGTGATCAGCTATGGAACTGAATATGGTACTAATGTATGATGTTAATAATTTTAATTAAACTGCGACGAGTTTAAAGGGATAGCATAACTGTGTGTAAAAATAAGGCAATTATAAGGAAATTTTAGGGGAATTTGATAACCATGCCTATAATAATTTCATACAGGTACTAATACCTGCCTCATATTCGTGTGATAGATCGTCATGTCAATAGCAAACTGACAACGTACGATGAATGTGTTATATATTGAACAACTGTCTTTCAAGTCCATATCTCATATTTTCCCGTCGAGACGTGTGGCCGAGTGGTTAAAGGCGACGTCTCAGAGACGTGAGGTTGCGGGTTCGAACCCCACAAGATCACGAAACAATATACTTAGCTATTTTACTGTTTTTTTCTTCAATTTTGTATTACACATTCGTCCATGTAGAAATCACGTTCGTATATAAACGCACCTATACACACACAGACACACACATACGCCATATCCCTCTTTTTTGTGTGTTGGAGACCACATTGCTTCGACTGCAGCAAAATTTTGCAGGTTGGCTTTGTCAAACCGATCATAGTATGTAATGACGACGACTGAGGTGTTGTACTTTGAACAATTGTCTTTCAAGACGATGTCATTGTTTTGTACTTTGATGACGTCATTACACTGAAAATTGTGATTAAAGGCAAGGTATCAAAACCAGCCGATTATAGGTTTTATGTCTGCGGGACGTATTTTTCCCAAGTTGCCAGAAATGGCATAGCGACCTCAGTCGTTACAAGGCCGCTTTTCCGTCTAGCAATGCAATAGATGTTCACACGGCCACGTTAGTTAAGTGGGCATTGACATTCCCCCTGTTATATCTATACATTGTTGTTCTTTTTTTTGTCTTACCATTTCCGTGGATGACCCGTGGCCGAGTGGTTACAGAAACGGTTTCGCATGCACGATCAATATAACTTCAAGGTGCCTATATCACATTCTTTTCTTTGTCGATCACAGATGACTGTCATCTGATGACCACAAGCGTATCACCTAACTCGTCCTCAATGTGACGAGTTTTCATGTCTCGTTCTTCTTTCTTTCTGGACAATTTTGTGTCATCAATATCTCAAGAATGACATTACGGAATAACATGACATTTTCAGGGAACATGTCTCATGACAATATCTAGCCACAATAAGGTTTTCATGACAGTAACATATCTATGACGTCATCTACGCGCCATTTTGTGATTTTCGGACAATGTTACATGATCGATCATAACTTCATAACTAAAGATCATTTCTGTATCATTTTCGGTGGACAATAAGTTCAGGTCACGCTCTATCTTACATTTTAATGCTAATTACCTAGGACGTTATTACGCGCGCGTACGCGCGCGTCAAACTTTTAAAAGGCTCAAAACAACTTACCAATGGGAAATCTCGAAGTTTCAGACAATTTTAAGCGTTTCGCGCGTTCGCGTCCGTCCGCACATTTTCGCGCGTAGTGCGCGTAAGCAAAATGAAAATGCACAATTTTGACAGATTTGGATTCCTGATACATTAAGTAACAATATCCATTGATTTCCGATCAATTTTGACCTATAACAAAGGAATGCGCTGGCGTCAAAGTTGAAATTTCGTGTGCGCGTCTATGTGCAAATATAGCGAAAAACATGTCTTTGTTTATTTCGCCATATCTCTTTAAAACGTCCGGTGACCCTATGTTTTTATTGCATATTACAAAAACATATGAATTGGAAATAACGTTTCAAGTATCAATATCTCCATAAATACATTATGACGTCATCATATCATCATCTGAAATAAAAAAAAAGTGGAATTGGTTTTTTTTTAAGTAGAAATTCAAAGAGCACGAAACACAAATTTGATAAGAAAATATTGAATTTGAATATCTGTCCTAGGTGTACACAAAATATCGAGAGAAAAGAACAATCCCAACTATTTTTTATTAATTATTGAAATCGGGCGAAAAAGTGAACCCGAAATGCCCCGATGAACGGTCTGCCGAGACCCCTTCCAGATGACGTCACGCACTGGATTCGTACTCTGAAAGTACACGTTCGCTCCATAGACAACTACCGTGAATTGTTTTCAGTGTTGCGTTTAGGGACCTCGCAAGTCCAATTATTATTTAGTTTATTAGCAGTTTTCTTGGATGTCTCCTTGTAGTTCAGAGTTTTTCCTTACATTTCATCCACATAAAGTATGAAATTTGTGAATGCTAGCGGCGCATAAAAGAGATTTCTTTCAGACGTTTTTGTCCGCATTTCGGTTCCGTGCCTTCAAAAAGTAGATCCGGTCACAGCAAGCTGGATGGTACGTCTCGCTCTCAGCTGGTCTCAGCCGTTCATGCACTGTGCTGGTGTGTGGTTCGCACTGCGTTGTGTGTGTTTGCGTGTGTGTGAATATATTAGTGTGTGTGCTGTGATTTGTTCCTCGGTCTAGTGAGAGCTGTGCGTAAACACGTGTGTGTATGGGAACATGTACTATTGTACGTACTGCGAACACGTGCGCCAGCTCCATGCCCCCTCGACGTTCTACGCAAGACTCCCTGATCACTCGCTCTCTATGCATGTTTTTGTTTGTAACGATAATGGATGAACATAAACTCAATACTGTACGAGTAATGTTCGCCACACGTAATCTGTGTATTTCGTATACTGTTCTACGAAGCGAATTGCTACTGACAGGGTGGAAGAATGAGCCGTGAGGAAGTACAAATGATCTCTTCTTTTTCCACATTTTTTTTTTTGTCTAGACCGCCGCGCCGCCGTCATTCATCGTACATACCGATCGTCGAGACTCTAAACCGTACGGAGACGAATATTATACTGCTTTTCTTTTTTTTTTTTTGAACGTCAAGGCAGACATCAGACATTTACTTTACCATCAAACGCAGCTGAATGTTACTGTTATTCATTTCGAAATGTTATAGCAAACATCCGACATTTATTTTAGCATCATATGGAGCAGAATGTTGCTGCTATTCACTTCCAAACGTAAAAGTAATCATCTGACATTTATTTTGGCATCTTCTGGAGCCGAATGTTATTCCTATTTACTTTCGAAGGTTAAAGCAAACATCCGACATTTATTTAATCATCGTATGGAGTTGAAAATTATTGTTATTCATTTTCGAACGTCAAAGGAATCAATCGACATTTATTTTAGCATCTTCCGGAGCTGAATGTTATTGCTATTCACTTTCGAATGTAAAAGCAAAATTCCGGCATTTATTTTATCATCGTACGGAATTGAATACTATTGTTATTCATTTCCAAACGTCAAAGCAAACATCAAACATTAATAACTATTTTACCATCGAACGCAGCTAAATATTACTGTTATTCATTTCGAAATCTTAAAGCAAACATCCGACAGTTATTTCAGCATCGTATGGAGCAGAATATTACTGCTATTCACTTCCGAACGTAAAAGCAATAATCTGACATTTATTTTAGCATCTTCCAAAGCCGCATGTTATTGCTATTTACTTTCGAAAGTAAAGACAGACATCCGACATTTACCTAATCATCCTACGGAGTTGAATATTATTGTTATTTATTTCCGAACGTTACAAGGGATCATTCGACATTTACTTTAGCATCTTCCTGAGCCGAATGTTATCCTTATTCATTTCCGAACGCAAAATCAAATATCTGACATTAATTTTAGCTCCGCATATATATGGGGCTGAATCTTATACCGTTATTCATTTCCAATTATTTTAGCATCTTACGGAGCCGATTGTTACCGCTGTTCATTTCCAACAGTAAAGGCAAACATCTGAGTTTTTCGGTGGCCCGATCGGGCCACCAAAATCTTCATTTCTGAAATATTGTCAGCCCGACATGCGTTTTTCGGTGGCCCCGGGCCACCGGGCCACAGTTAGTGTCGAGCCCTGCCTAATGAATATAGATGATCGCAAGTGTAAAAATGAAATATGATTCGTCCCCCCCCCCCAAAAAAAAAAACCAAAAAAAAACCAAAAAAAAAAAAAACATGCAAGAATGTTTGTGCCTAGCTGCGTTTATCCGGACATGAATCTAAAAAGGAATTTCAAAACCTCTTTATTATTATTATTGTTATTATTAACGAACCATCAGAAAATCAAAGCTAATCTTACGTTCAGATTAACATCTATTTTTCTTTTTTCATTGTCGAATTAGCAAACCTTCAGAGTATCGACTCTCGAGCAAGCTTGTTTCATTTTCGGATAAACGAACTTTCACAGTAACGTGCAAATATTACTTTTTTAGTCGGGCATTAGGAAATGTTCAGAAAACGTGTATAGACGGGTGGTAAAAAAAAGAGAGAAAAAAACAGGTTTGGATTTTAGTTTGGCATCGCGTATCTCTTTGCGTGGTGCTCGTTATTCCGAAAATGAATAAGATTCACTATCCCGATGGGCAGTTATTTCGAAACACGCATATTGCATGTGCGGATGTTTGTTAATCTGACAAATTTAATTATGGTTTGTTTAACTTGATTTGTGATTCGAAAAGTTCGTTTATCTGAAATTGAATTACGCGGCAAGAAATTACTTATTTCGTTTTCGGATAAACGAACATTCAAGAATATGGAACGTTTTTGAGCGAACAGGACTTCGAAATAACGAAACTTAATTTTCATCTTTTTCTCTTTTCGATTTACGAACCCCCTTTTTTGTTAGTTTTTGGATAATTGAACCCTCGGGAGTGACGATCTTTTAGAGTAACGACCAGTAACTTTTTTTCCCTCTCTCTCATAAGTTTATGTCCTAGTTTGACATCTTTAATTTTTTGTTTGTCCGTTATACATTATTCCTAAAATAATGAAAAAAAGAAGAAGACATGAGATACATTTGTACGTATTCTATGATAATTCATTATTAAAAAATATGAAACACGCAATATCCCTGTGCCAATGTTTTTCTTCCGAAAATATAAGAGGGTTTGTTAATCCAAACATTTGTAGCATTATTCTGAAGTTTGGTTAATGTGAAAATGGGGAAAAGGCTTATTAATCTGAAAACGAATTGAATTTGTTCCCAGATTAAATTTTTTATTTCTTATAAGTTTTAGATTTAGCGAACCTTCGGAATAAACAACTTTTAGAGTAACAATCAGCAACATGCTTTTCTTTTTTTTTTCATAACTCAGAATAGAAATAATGTGCAAAATGGAGAAGTATTTTAAAGCAGGAAAATAAGGCATTTCAAGTTTAACACTGTTTATTTTATTTTTCTATATCGGTAAGTACAAATGTGACAATGCACCTCAAAACAAACAAAAAGTCGCCAGACATGGATTTTTAGTTGAGACCATATTCTGAAAGAGCAGACTTTAAGCTTTAAAATGATGTATAACTCAAATCAAATGGACTCTCCTAACCTATCTAAATATTGGAAAGAAAGCACAAACTCAGGAAAAGCGTGAACTGAGAAAAGAGGCTCTGAAGTACAGTGTCTATTCAAGCGCTTAATCTTTACCAAACCGTGCTGGCTGTGTGATGAATGGGACAAAAAACAGGAAGTAAACCACCAGAGTAACAACAATGAAGAGATTATCAGATTAAACTGAAATTAGGCATGCCTCATTAACACATTCTGTCTATAGTTAATGCCAACTTTCAAAGCAGTAGCCCTATCCTTGCAAAAGTTATTAGAGTTGAAAGTGAAGAGTATGGACAAGGTTTTTTTCAGAAATGAAAAAGGGATTCTAAAGACACACCTAATCACACTATTCTACCAAAAATGTTCGAGATAAACTGCTGAAAAACCACACTTTCCTGCCCGTTTTATGGTACCAAATTTTAGCATAATGTAAAAGAAGACCTGCTCTTTCAGAAAATATGAAGAAATCAAGTTCGGCTAGGTTGACCCATTTCACTTATTTTCAGTCCTCACGCAAAATCAGTGTGTGCGACTTTATGTTCGTTTTGAGGTGCACGGTCACAAATAATTCTTACAAGAAATAGAAAAGGAAATAGAGAGAAAGAGAGAGAGAGAGAGAGAGAGATAGCCCTATTTTAGGCAAATTAAATGAGAGAAATAAAGAATCATTTCGTTTATAATCCTGGCTGGGTCTTCGACTTGTCAAACATTTTCCCTGTTCATTCCTCCAGGCCCCAGACTGTTCATGACCGCCAAGAATGCGCCTGTACGCGCGGTTTCTGTTTTTTGTCAAATGGTCTCTCTTGATCCTCTACCCCCCCCCCCCATCCCCAAGTCAGGCACCTTGCCATCGTGGAATTTTTATTGTTTCTTGGTAAACTTGGTGTTCACTTTTGAATCACGCACTGTGCTCGATATCCACATGGAGCACGCACAACCAGTGACTACCCGACTCACCTGTAGGTAGCTAACGGCAAGCAGAAAATGGCACAGTTTTTCTGCTACCGCTATTTTTTACTTCCAAAATGGGCTAATACATCGTAGTGGAATAAAAACGAACTTTGTTCGATATCGATGAGCGTTGATGTGGCATCGCAATGCAATATCCGGGCTTCTTCAAGTAAGTCAGTGTTCGACAGTTGTTGAAATCGTGACATCGCTAAACAGTTGTTAGTTTTGGGCTTGCGTGTGCATGATTTCATGGTTTTTTGAATGGAAAATGTGGAGAAAGAAGGTGGCTTCAAAAATTATTTGTTTGCCCGATTCGCGGGCAAGCATTTTTCTCCTTGTTGAGAACACTTGCACGACTTTGATTTTCACTTGCCCGAGCAATCGGGAAGTGCTTATGTCCGCCCTGCTATTAGACCTTACCATAGTCACAGCATTCAAAGCTAGCCTAGTATTGTACCTCCTTGGTCTGACCGGTTTGAGGTCAGCAACTAGGCAGGCGCAATGGCGTGATAGCTATCTTAGCAGATGTCATTTACGGAAGTTTTACCAGCGAGTGCACACTGGTGAAGCAGTGATATAATTACTTGCGAAAACACCGAACCCTGTCGATGTCGAAGATTCCACCACTCCTTCTCTTCCCACCTCCCTGGTTAGACCCTATCGGGCGCAAACGTAAACAAACACATGTGGCTAAATGCAAAGCATGGCAAGTACGAGTAGTTCACGTCTAAATTTCTACGCCAATGAAAGTACTTCCGTGACTTGGCTATCACGTAACAGGCCAGGCACGCAGGCAGTGATGATGGTGGTGCGGCGAGCGGCTACCAATGCGGATCGGAGCAGCAGAGCCACTTCACCGCGGATTAGTTATACAAGTTTATACATGTATTGCATGCGAGCGATCGCGAGCTTACGAGACTGGGCTGCACAAGTTATCTCGATCCTCGTTTTAAAATCTCTCCTATTTTGATATTTCGCCATTTTTCGTAAGTCTGCTTGTTATTGTCAACATCACCATGTCTTAAATTATCAATCCTGTCACGGACATCCTCATGATTTCAAATTAAACGCTTTATATGACCAGCGAAACGTGAACGCGGTAACATTACAGACGTAAGAAAAATAAGATTACCTAAGTAGCTTGAATTCCTGAATATTGACGAAAATATTTGTAAGAATTACAAAAACTCGAGAGAGAAATGTTTCTTCATTACTATTAAACCATGAAAAGTTATATTTCATTCAATTCGACTTTTACATAAGGAAATAGAATGCAAAGGAATCAGGTTGTACCTCCGTTAACATTGTACACACATTCACCGGGCAGAGTCCGCAAATCCAGTGCGTGACGTCAGGCGAAACGGGCATCTTTCCTGACGAATTGGCCCTTATCAGGCTCCAAAAAACCGCAGTTTTTCGTGAGCGTTTACTTCTTTCTAGCAACGCGATAGCGAAGTAACAAAATTCCATTGCCTTCTATGTCTTCTGAGCTTTCTAATGATGCCTAAATTGCAGAATTTAATGATCTCTTTGAATGTCTACTTTAAGGTACTGTTTCTGACATTCATTTGCTCGTATCTCTGTTGTTTAAGCTCAATATTATCCCCAATTCAGATATGTTGTACTTTGAACATTTGCCTTTCAAGTCCACGTCATAGTTTTGACATTTGATGACGGCATCATGCTTAAAATTGTGTTTAAAGGTAAAGACGCAAAATCGGACAAGTTTACGTGTTAAGTCTATGGGAGGTGATTTTTTTAAAAACCATGCATTGACTTGACAACGTTTAAGCACCTTTATCTCAGCTGATTTTGCTTCATTTCCTCTGAAACCTAAGTATGTTGTTCCTGAGACAATAAGCTGCAGTCATCATGCATTTCATATTTTCAAATCTCCTCATCAGGTCGACAATTTTGTAGTAAAAAACTGAAAATGAGAATGCAATCTGTACGGAACGATTAACGATTGTTCTTTGCAACTTTGTATTGGTGAATCCACGCGGCCACTTGTGGGAAGTTGAATAGCGCCATCACAAGTCAACACTGTGACGACAGTATTATTATAAATTTAAGTTTCACAATCGGTCTTCAGGACAGTCGTGTGGCGTAATCGCTTAGCGCGCTGGGTGTTCATGACGCCATACCGGAAGGCGAGATGTTCGACTCCCGCAGGAGTTTTCTCTTTCTTTCTTTTTCTTTTTTTTTCGGCAGTTCAGCTTTACTCCGATGTCATTTATCGTATTATTTTATCAAGTATACGTATCCCATGAACACGGCTGCCCTTGTTTTGTATTGGAGTTTGGAGATTGGGTTTGCTTCATTAATTTTGTCACACTTAATGTTGTAAATTGCCCCTTGTTACAGTGTCCCGCTTGCCACCTTTCGTTTGCTCTTTCCTTTTCTCTTCATTGGTTCTTGTTATATTGTAACAGGATAGGTAGGAACATGTAGGTTTAGATAACTGGCAGGAATGGGAGCTGAATTGATTAACTCTAGTCCAGGTGTATGGCGTCTCGCTCATCTCTTTGAAATTCCAGGTTGTTATTGTTTGTCCCAAAAACGGACTTGTAGACAGGTTTTATGTTGCTATAGAGGTATCTTGTGCCACATGAATGGAAGGCATCACTGTTTAGTAGTAGTAATGAACTTTTTCATGTTGTAAATGATATAAAGATATGAATTTCACATCCAATCTTCGGGACAGCCGTGTGGCTTTATAGTCGCTTAGCGCGCTGCATGGTCATTATGCACTACCTTAGGACGAGATATTCGGGACCCGCAGGACGCTATTATTTTTTTTTCTCTATCTCTTTCTTTGTTTTTCTTTTGGTAGTTCAGCTTCATTCCGATGTCATTACCCCACGACACACAGTAACTCAAGTTCCCTTTTTTTTGGTCGGAGGCTGGAGGTTGAATTTGCTTCATTTATCATATTACGCAATGTTGTAAATTGCCCTTGGTATACAGTGCCCCGCTTGCCACCTTTCGTTTTCTCTTTCCTTTTCTCTACGTTTGTTCCTGTTACACTGCACAAGACAGGTCGGAAAATAATTCACATAAGTCAACTGGAGCAGGAATGGCAACTGAATAAATTAACTCTAGGCCAGGTGTATGGCGTCTCGCTCGTCTCTTTGAAATTCCAGGTTGTTATTGTTTGACCCAATAACGGAATTGTAGACAGGTTTTATGTTGCTATAGAGGTATCTTGTGCCACATGAGTAGAAGGCATCACTGTTTAGTAGTAGTAATGAACTTTTTCATGTCCCTTTATGTCAATTATAGTGTGTTCAAAGGGGTTGTGTGTCTATCTGCCAAAGAAAAGGAAAACCTTATTTTCGTCATGGCTATTTCTCTATACGTAACCGTAGGTGATGAGTGTTGTTGGTATCTGAGCAGTGAATAACACAGCATCAGGCTAAAATCCCCCTTAGTTATACGCGCTAAGCGTTCAATTTGATATATCTTTATTTATGTAGTCAATCACTGCTAATGGAGTTACAGAATTATGTTCATTCATTCATTCATTCATTCATTTATTTTTCATTTCCAACAAAAACATATAAATATATTACAAAAATTGAATACAGTGGATACATTTCATCATACAAAGTAAAGGATAAATTTACAGAAAACTTGTAGGTATAGGAAAATGTTGGAAATGGGGAGGAATGCTAAAAAGCTGAGCTTGTAGGCTGCATTCCCCCCACACGTAATGCAAAAAAATCATATGATCGATAGACTCATAAGCATTGAAAATGGGTGAAACAAAGAAACTTTACTAAGACAAGAACACCTATAACCTAACTTATCCGAAACAAAAACCCTGAACAAATCCCTACACTAAGTCGCTGTCATGCCGGAAAAGAGAGGAGAGAAACAAAATAGTGTGTGTGTGTGTGTGTGTGTGTGTGAGTGAGTGTGTGTGTGTGTGTGTGTGTGTATGAGAGAGAGACAGGGGGGGGGGAGAAAGCAGCTTAATGCGTGGAGTGAAAATAAAAGACAAAAAAAAAAAATAGAAGGACACGAGAGGTAGTGGATGGATGGAGCCGCTTAGCTGTAATTCCAATAGAATATAAAGGTTGGATTTTACACTTCTTTGCAACCAATAAAGAATCAATAATTCTTATAACTATTCAAAATATTTTTCTTCAGATTACTCTTAAAAGAACTTAAACTTGGAGATGTCCTATAACTGTTAGAAAGGTTGTTCCAATATTTAGGTCCAGCAAACGTAAATATAGATTGTGTAAACATTGTTCTAGTTAAAGGCAGATGGAATTCATCTGAGTGACGAGTTGGATATTTATGGAACGAGCGGTTTCTCGCAAACATGCTTGTGAAGACAGACGGCAACAAATTATTAGAAAGTTTATACATAAATTGGCCAAGACAATAATAATAAATATCAGTTATCTTTAAAATCTTGTTTTCAGAAAATAACACATCGGTGTGGGCTCTCCAAGAAACATGACAAATTATTCGAAGAGCTTTTTTCTGGAGACGGGACAGTCTGTCGAGATATGTTGGATGTGTGTTCCCCCAAGCTATGATGCCATAATTCAAATAAGGTAAAATCAGAGCTGAATATAACATTAAAAGGGTGGGAATAGAAAAATAATATTTAACTCTATTAATAACACCAATATTTCGAGATATTGTGTGACAAATGCTATCAATATGTGACTTCCATGAAAGTTTATTGTCAATAACCAAACCTAAAAACTTCATTGATGCAACTTCGTCTATAACTATATCATCTATTTTTATATTATTAGGAAGATTATTTAGAGTATTACTAAATAATATACATTTAGTTTTAAGAAGATTTATAGACAACTTATTTGACCTTATCCAACATAACAATTTCTTTAATTCAGAATTTAACAAATCCACCAAAATATGAGGATCTGAATGAGAAAGAAAAACATTAGAGTCATCAGCAAAAAGTACAAAAGATAAAATATTAGAAGCATTTATTATATCATTTATATACAAAATGAATAAAAGAGGTCCCAGTAAACTACCCTGAGGAACACCACAGGTGACAGATTGGTTGCAGGAGTTTAGACCAGATAGAAAAACGTACTGTTTACGATCAGAGAGGTAACTCCTGAACCACTCCAAGGCCTTGCCACGTATACCATAGTGACATAATTTATGAAGTAATATTTTATGATCAATCGTATCGAAGGCCTTGGAGAGGTCCAGGAAGACACCCACTGTGTGATGAGCCCTATCTACTGCTTTGGCTACTTTTTCAATAAAGGAGAGAATTGCTTGAGAAGTGCTATGTCCTTTGCGGAAACCAAATTGTGAATCAGAAATGATATCATAAAAATCAAGAAATTTAAGGAGTCTAGAATAAACAACTTTTTCTAACAATTTTGAAAACGATGACAACAATGAAATTGGTCTGTAATTACTAATATCTTCCTTATTACCTTTCTTATAAATTGGGATTACTTTAGCAATTTTCATTCGTAGCGGAACAACACCACTGCTTAATGACAAATTAAAAATGTAAGTTAAAGGTTCAACAATATTCTCAGCTATATTTTTCAAAATAACATTATCAATACAATCAGGTCCCGAGCTTCTTTTACTTTCCAAACTCATAATGATATCTTTTACTTCATAACTAATAATCGGATCAAAAAAGAATGAATTTGAGTTGGGTAATTTAAGAAATTCATAGAATTTTTTTTTGACAAACAGGAGTTTTATTAGCAAGATCATGTCCAATCTGCGAAAAGTAAAGGTTAAATGCATCTGCAATCATCACAGGGTCTGTTATTTCCTTGTCACCAGAAACAACTCTTGTAATACAAAACTTATCATTTTCTTTATTTATAGCACTGTTTATTATTTTCCAAGTTTTACTCATGTCATGCTTACAAAAGGATATCTGATCCGCGTAATACTTCTTTTTTTCATAACGCAATATTCTTGTAAGAGTGTTTTTATACATAATATATTTACGATGAGATTGTTCAGTACGTTTGATTTTGTCTGCATAATACAAATTGTTTTTCCGGTTTATAGATCGTAGAAGAGATTTTGTTATCCATGGTGATCTAGGATACTTTTTGTAATCACGTTTAACTTCTTCCAAAGGAACATATTTCTCTAAATGAGAATTCAAAATATTCATAAAAACATTAAATGATAAATCCGTATCATGAGTGCTATATACTTCTCTCCAAGTTTCTTCATTCAGACTATTCTTCAAATTCTGTAAGTTATCCTGTGTGACTTTTCTAAATGTTATGACACCTTTCACTGAAAGTTTGTAAAGCAAAGTTTATGGACAAGGCAAGCAATTGTACATGAATAATACCAATGATTTCAGAGGGAAATTATGGTATACCTAAATGTAAGGGTATCATTGCTTTGGAATTGCTGAGACAATATCTTGGCACGAGGGCTTCCACCTTTAATAACTGATCCCTTTGAAGATGTGTCGGTCACGGGTGATCGTCATGATTCATCTTTCAAGTAGAAGCTTTCGTTCCACACTCTTAGTTCGAGAAGACTTACCATCATACTTTAAATTGTGATTAAAGGTAAAGACTCAAAATCAGACAAGTTGACGTGTTATGTCTATGGGAGGTGATTTTTTTTTTTAACCATGCATTGACTTGACAACGTTTAAGCACCTTTATTTCAGTTGATTTTGCTTCATTTCTTCTGAAACTTAAGTATGTGGTAGCTCAGACAATAAGCTGCAGTAACCATGCATTTTATTTTTTCAAATCTCCTCATCAGGTTGATAATTTGTTTGAAAAGATTTTATTTTCTGCATTTCATATTTTCTTTCAGAATACAAAAATAACAAAGGCAGGTTCAATTACACAAATACAATTCTGAAAATTATTGACATATTACATAGTAAGTCATATTTTGTATATAAAGACAAATGAAACGTTAAATAACATACAAAATGTTTATATGGCCAATAATGACTTGATTCACAGTACAATATATAATACATACATATGCAGAGGGCCGCCGTTATAAGCCGTGCTTGAACAGACGGACAGCCAGAGTTAAATTACCATTTTTTATTGTAGTACTTGAACACTAATACGGATGGGCCATGTTAAAGTGCGTGTAAATCCAGTTTTATACAATTACTTGGTAAACAGGAGTGGTGCCTGTGAGTGCGTGTGCAGGTGATGAAGCGCGAAAGTGTTGATGGTCAGCACTTCTAAGAAAATGATTGAATATGTTATAATATGGGCGAAGGGTCAAGCAGCAAAGTAAAAGAAAAGGAAAAGGGGTGGACCAAAATATTGCCTTGTTGTTGAGTATAAGAGGTACATGTTTAATGATTACTGTACCGTATGATATTGTGCCAAGAAATATTTGTTTGTATTTGCCTTAAAGGAATAGAGAGATGTGCACTGTTTTATGTGGAGAGGGAGTGAATTCCAAATATCAGGCCCGTTATGCCGAATTGATTTTTTAGCTAATAGGAGTTTAGGGTTATTCAAATGGAAATCATTACGATGGCGCGTGGGGTAAGCATGGACATCCCTGTTAAGGGAAAATGCGTTGTGGAAGAGTGGGAGTAGATTTTGCGTGTATTTGAACATAAATATTGCTGTTTGAAATGTGTGTATATCGTCAACTTTAAGAACTTTTAGTCTAAGGAATAATGGATCAGTATGTTCTAAATAATGTGAGTTGGTACATATTCTTATTGCCTTTTTCTGTAAAAGAAAAATAACATTTACTTTTACTTTTTTACTTTTATTTTGCAGCTAAAAACTGAAAATGAGAAAGGAATGTGGACCAAACGATTCCTGAACCATCTTTCACATATAAGCTTACGTTCCTCATATTTGTGACCCGCTACAACAAAATGGTCCTAAAGTCGCGCAAGATCGAAGCCGTGAAAATTGAGTTTGAAGTCAGAGCATCAAAATTGGTCAAAACCTACGATTTTCTGAATTTGACAAATTATTAGAGTCTGACATGTCTTCTATCATCTGTCGAAATTTTGAAGCAAAATGATGAAAGGAAAGACCAAAAAATAGCGTTTTTCTAGGCCATGTTTTTTGGCGTTTCAACGAAGCAGAAACTGGTTCGAACATTTTGGATTGAGCACCACACATAGGCTCCGCCCCTTACATAGACCTGAGTGATCTCATTGGTCAGTTTGCTGCTTGCCGCTAACCGAAGCGTGAAGTTCGCACACTGCCCAGTCGACTGGTGCGTGCTAGCTAGCGGGGTGCGCTATGCCCTGCCGCTTCTCCTGGCATCCTGGTCACTGATTGGTCGGTGAGGAGACCGCCGACGCTGTGTTTGAATGAGCATTTCGGGGGTTGCTAGGGCTTACCTTCTATTGTCCGGAGGTGAATACTGACTTGCGTGTCCCTTGATCGTGATTGCGTCGCAAGGAGAACTTTTAGGGCGCTTTTCTCGAAACAGTGATTTCTCAGACGTCTCGACATGCTCTCTTTTAAACATCAATATCTCCGCAGCCGATTATTTTTATGAGATGTGTTATGTATCAATTTAAAGCAGAAAGATTAGGAAATTGTGTCATGCAATTTTCAAATAATTGACCTCGCCCGACTTTAGGATCATTTTGTTGTAGCGGGTCACATTTTCTTGTCAAGACGTACATGGCCGAGAGGATAAAGGCGACGTCACAAGAGACGTGAGGTTGCACACGTACGGGTTCGAACCCCATAAGAGCACGAAGCAAAATACTTATATCTTTTGCTTTTTTTTTCTTTTATGGAGTATTCACCTTCGTCCATGTAGAAATCACGTTTTCATGTAAACGTACACACACACACAGGCACACACACACACACAGACACACACAATAGCCCTTTGTTTTGTGTTGGAGACCACATTGCTTTGACTGGCAACTTGGACTTGAAATTACAAATGTTAAAGTGAAGATTACTCTTAAAAGACCGCATGGCCATGTTTGATTTTCTTTTACAATATAAAGACCTATTGGTAAATATTCATTCACATATCCTTTCCAATCAACTTACATGGACACGCCGACACCACACGAAATTTTCAATTGGTTGCATGACAGAAACAATTTCATCTGAATTATTTCATCTGAAGGTTAAATAAACCTGAAACCTGAAATTATGTAGGACTGTATAAAGAATTGGACTTCACGAATATTTCTCAATATTACTTCAAGTCGCTACTTAACATTATTTTCGTCGTCGATCACTGAAAATGAGAATGGAATCTGGTCGAAACGATTCCCGATTTATCTTTGCAACTGTATATGTCTATCTATTATAAACGGTAACACATTCATTACAGAGGACAAAATCTCACCTTTGATCGTGAAGCTAGAGTAGCCATTGCTGTGAAGAAGTCTTCATCCAACATGACATCATGCAGCTTTAACGATTTGAGCTTGGAGAGTACGTCAATACTTCGAAAAGCAACTTGAGAGTCAGAATTGACGTTTGTCGCGTCAGGAGGATCTAAACGCTTTGCTGCCTTTTAATGGAAGCATTTAAAAATGGTAAATATGGGAGGAAATTCTCAATAGCATTCGTGAATATGTGTGTACAGTGTATCCCAGAAAAACAAACAAAACCGGGCTTTCATGCAACTTTTTACAATCGAAATCATACATTCTTTTTACGAGCTATATATCAACGGAAAGATAAACTTTTCTTCTTTCATTTGACGGCAAGTCGGGCAGGCGTCGGGAAAGCTTACTGACTCCGAAATTACTATCCATCTTTCTAAGTAAAATGGAAGCATGTTTTCAAATAATTAAGTTTTCTCGAGCAGGCGTAGATCATTTTTACGCAAGGAAAAAGAGTGGATATGCCTATTAAGGCCATTAATTAATTTTTACAAAGGATTGCCGCAAAAGCCTTAAAAACTAATCCAAAGTCGCCATTTGCTCGTGCAAATGAAAATTTAGTAGAATTATTTTCTATTGTTCTAACTGAGCCATGCATGAATTATGAACAATGAGGTGTGCATCAAATGAAAAAAGAGAAGTTAATATTTTCATCCATGCATATCTCATAAAACAAATATATGATTATAATCGCAAAAAAAGATGCAATGAAACTCGGTTTCGGTTTTTTTTTTTCTGGGACACGCTGAATATAATGTAAGCGTTCTCGCACATACAATTATGAAGAAAAATAACAGTTTATATTTTGATTTCTATAAGGGAAAGAGAGCACCAGGGTATTTACAGAGGCCGAATTCAAATAAGCATTTCAGATATGGCTGTATTAATGACAAACGTTTGGCATCCTGATAATATCATAGCCACTTTTCAACGTAAACAGCTAATGTGTTTTCATTTCATTTCATTTTATTTCATTCTCCTTTTTCCAACAAAACACAACACAGTATGAATTAAGTTATTATCACAATCGTATACACACAACTTACAAATGATATCAAATGATACAATAATAAAGTAACATTTTATGTATACGCAAAATAATACAAGTCTTTGTTTCAGTTGAAAAAAAGGAGAACTGAGAGGTCCACTAAAAAGCAAGCTTGTAGATTGTGAACCACTCAAGAAACTCTAACTAAATACTTATTTGTATATGCTGGACACAAGTATGATTTACACAAGACGGAAACAAACGGGAGACACACAATAACATGACACGACTAGACAGAAAGGTGGAAAATGAAATGAAGGAAGGAAGAAAGAAAGAGAATGCCTACACGCTGATCAAAGAAGCGAAAGAGAGAATTGAAGAGGGAATTGAAGAAATTCTTTAAACAGCCGGTGGTTGCATACAGCTGTGTAGAAATTATAATGACTATTTCATGAATTAATGGATTCAGAAATCAATTGATTGATGGTTGGATGATAAACCATGTGGTTGTTGGAACTTGATTAACAAAAACGAACATCAGAGAGGGTTTAACAGAAAGGATTTCAACTTACGCTTAAAGGAATACAAAGGAGGAAATTTTTTTTATTTCGCTACTTAATAAATTCCAGAATCTAGGGCCTGTGTATATAAATGTACTCTGAGCCAATAATGTTCTCAGAAGAGGTAGATGAAACTCAGAAGATTGTCTGGTGGGATAATTATGGAAAAATTGATTCCTTGCAAACATTGAATTGAATATACAGGGAAGTGCATTTGTGTTGAAATTAAACATAAACTCTCCAAGTTGAAAAAAATACAAATCTTTAATTTTTAAAATCTTATATTTAGTGAATAATGGATCTGTATGGGAACGTGGCGGGACGCCACAAATAACACGAAGTGCCTTTTTTTGTAATACCAGTAATCTATCTAGTACAGTTTGATGAGCGTTACCCCATGCTAAAAGACCGTAGTTAAGATAAGGTAAAATTAAAGAAAAATATAACGTCAGCAAAGAAGACAATGGAATATGAAACTTAAGTCTATTGATGATTCCAATATTACGTGATATTATTGTACTTATGTTAATAATATGTGGCCTCCATGAAAATTTATCGTCTACTGTAATCCCCAGGAATTCTATATGAGATACGCGTTCTATTTGAATGTCATCAAAAATAATCTCTTTACGTAAAACTTCTGTAGAGTTACTAAATAACATATACTTAGTTTTCAAAAGATTACGAGATAATTTGTTAGCTCTTATCCATTGGGTCACTTTTTTTAATTCGGAATTAACAATGTGCACGAGTTCATCTGGATTTTGATGTGAAAAGAAAACATTTGAATCATCAGCAAAAAGTATAAATGACAACACGTCGGATGATCTGCAAAAATCATTGATATAAATAATAAAAAGTAAAGGACCTAATAAGCTACCTTGTGGGACGCCACACGTAATGAATTCGAGACTTGAAACGTTCTCGTTCAGAGATACGTATTGTTTGCGGTTTTGCAGGTAGCTCCTGAACCACTCCAAGGCCTTCCCCCTTATCCCATAATGAGACAACTTGTAAAATAAGATTTCATGATTTATTGTGTCAAAGGCCTTGGAGAAGTCCAGGAATATACCAATAAAGTGAGAATGATTATCAATAGTATGCGCTGCGTGGTCGATAAACTTCAAAAGGGCATGAATGGTACTGTGTTTTTGTCGAAACCCAAATTGAGAATTTGTAAAAACGTTATGAAAAGTTAAAAAATTAATTGTTCTTAAAAAAAAAAATTGTTCTTAAAAAATTAATTGTTCTAAAAAATTAATGTGTTTTAGACATGGATCACCACAAATCGAGATGTTCGTGTCAAAAAAAAAAATAGATCAACGGTTTACAACAAGACTCATGGTTTAATGTACACAGATGTATAATATGTAAGAATTACGTTAAATCCCATTCACACACGCACGATTTTTCAAAATAAAAAAGCAAGCCCATTGCAGAGGGAGAGTAACGTGTGAGTTTTCAATATCTGTGTGTCTAATTCAGGTATTATGGAAAGTGCATACAGAACAAACGTAAAATAGTGGTGATATTACGAATGTGCCGTGATGGGTAGGTACTTACAAAGTAACCACAAGCCTTATACACAAAGATCAATCCCTGAGCTGTGTGATCAGAGCCTTTAATCACCAACGACGACAATTCGTTTAGGAGAGGGATCATAGGCTCAAGAGCATCCATTTCGTGGCATTCAAAAGCGACATCAATGAGGAAAGCAAACTCTGTCCGATATGGGATGTCGACCAAGGAACGAATGACAACTCTTCCGACGTCCTTGTTCTGCGCTACAGTAAAGTAAAGAAGGTGTCTAAAGCACGTGTAGTCCGTCATCATCTGAAAATTCATTCTGTGGAATTCTTTCCTATTGCTCTCGTAGAGTGATGCCAGATGCACACCTGCCAGATATTCTTCAAGTAACTTATGGGTAATTGTGTAATAGATACTAGTACCTGTTGCCCTTCTGCCCTCTCTAGTGCACGAAAGATTAATCCTAACTTTTTCTAACACTGCGAAGTCGGAGACGGTTTCCAGACTAACTCCACTTCTCTCGAAGTCCCTTTCTTGAAACCCATGCCTATGTTCGAGTAGAATGTCAACTGCAACTTTGCCCAGCTGTTTGAAACAGTCATCGATTTGCTCTAGTTTTTCATCTAGCCGTTCTTGGGTTTTCTCCTTTGCAGCACAATGGATCTTCAGATGATGAGCTGATTCTTCTAAGAGTTGGGCCAATGTTTCAACTTTCTTTTCATGAATCCTCGTGTGCCTTTCTTCGTTCGGCCAAATGTAACAAAGCATGCTGCAGTACATAGGAAAAGGTTCCATGTGTTTTGCTACATAACTATCCTTGTTTGTCATCAACCAGATGAGATAATCTCTTGCCTTTACATTGTTTGGGAAGAATTTTGAAATGTAGATCTCCATATGTTTTTTCTCGAAACCCTTAATTTTGACAAGTCTGAAATTCTTGTTGTCTTGTAGTTGCTCAGCGCCTTGCATTGTAGCAGTAACAACAACTGAGGAGGACTTGAACTTCTCACATCTGATCACTTGTAAGGTATCGCTGTATAATGAACACTTTCTCCATTTATCGTCTTTTTCGCCCCTGAGTCCAAGATCATAAAGAAACAACACTTTTGTTTGGTTCGTACGAATGTACTCTTCTACTTTTGATTCATCAATGTTCACATCATCGGATATTTTGTCTTTGACTATTTCCCCTAAGCTTTTATTTCTTTCGATGTCAACAGGATGTATTAGAAGAAGGAGATCAATATCCTTTAAACATCTGTCCATGGTCCAGTCCAGTGTGAGTTTAGCAAGAAAGGTTGTCTTGCCTACCCCAGTTTCTCCATATAATGCAATACGACTGTTCCGCTTTCTATTAGCGGAAATGTCTTGCAGTTGTTTAATGAAAGCATCATAGTCCATGAATTCGTTTCCTTGTGTCATTGCTGGATTTGTATATATGTCCTCCAGTTTTACTAATGATTCGGGATGACGTGGAGAAATGCGAAAGTCGCTGTACATGCACAAATAAAATTTCCGTAGCTCTTCTTTCAATTTGAGTACTTCGTCATAACTGAGATTTCCCGCATTTTCCTCTGCATCGCCGGCTACTTCCCGATCTGAGAAAACAAGAAAAGAAAACTAGGTAAGATAGATTAATGTCACCTGCTGTAGGAATGTAATTTCCTAGTCGATATACACATTTTGACCTAATCAACGGAGGTATAAATTCATTAAAAAGCCCAAACAAATTCTTGACCTTAGTATTTACCTTAATTGTAGTGGTGCATATTTGGACTACCAAGAAGCACGATAACACACACACACACACACACAAATGATGGAAAGGTAATGATAAGTAATTTGTGACCCTGCTCCACAAAACAAACAGAAAGTCGCAAGACATGGATATTTAGAACGGGGAGAATCTGAAAGAGCAGACTCTAAGCTTTGAAATGATGTATAACTCAAATGGATTCTCCTAACCTATATGAATACTGGAAAAGAAAGCACACACTGTGGAAAGTGTGAACTGAGAAAAGAGGCTCTGAAGTGCAGGGTCTATTCAAGTGCTTAATCTTTACTAAGCCATGCTACCTATCTTATCAATGGCACAAAAGCATTATGTTAAAAACCTCGCACCAACAATTAAAGGATTATCAGATTAAGCAGAAATTGGGCATGGTCTACTACGGCATTCTGACCATGATAAATGTCAATTTTCAGAGCAGTAGTATAATCTTTTCAAAAGTTATTAGAGTTGAAAGTGAAGAGGGAGCAAAGGATTTTCCATGAAATGAAAGGTGCCTCTAAGAAAAACCTGATCACAATCAATACTCTACAAAAAAAAAGGGGTTGTAGAAAACTGCTGGAAACCCATTTTCTCACTGAATTTATGATTCTAAACTCAAGAATAATGTAGAAGAAGACTAGCTCTCCAGAAAAATATGTAAAGCTCAAAATTGACTCGATTCACCCATTTCATGTTTCTTGAATCCTCATGTAAAATCAAGTAATGCAACTTTTTGTTCATTCTGTGATGGAGTTTAGTCCATTTGGTCCATTCAAATTCCATAAAATAGTATTATTATAAGTCGTTGTTGACTTTCGATCCGACAAATAATATCATTAAATCTTTGTAAGTTCTGAATTCGTATTTGAATCATACGGAGTTTGAGAAGTATTCTTGAAAAGCCCGGTGAACACTTTCATGAATACGCCAAAAAGTGGTTTGAATGTAACCAAGCGCGCCGGAACACTTCTGTTTGTTGTTGTTGTTTGTTTGTTTGTTTATTTGTTTTTGTGTTTGTTTGTTTGTTTGGCTTTTTTAGGGGGGCTTTCGACGGGGAAACATTTATGTGACGAAGTGTGATCCTCGGCGAGGGAGCGAAGCGACCGAGTGGGAGGGGGAGGGATGGAAGGGGAGAACCCCCTTCCCCAACACACACACACACCTCCCACGGTAGGGACCTTTTGTAAAACAGAGTACAAATTCGCGTGTGTAAAGCATTTAAAAGTAATTTTGAAAGAATTACACATGGTGACAAAAACAGTGCGAAGGGCTATGATTATTACAAACGGGAGTATAAAATCCTAAGCTAGGGAGGGTGTGAGAAGGGGGATACCCCCTCCAACGGTAGGAACTTTTTTTGTTAAAACAGAGTACAAAAATTGCGTTTATCGAGCATTTAAAAGCACATTTCTAGAGAATAAACATAATTAAAAATTCAGTTGGAAGGACTATGTTAAAAATAGGGGAGAGTTGGACATTATGTAACGTACAATGTATGAGATCTTCGGTGAGGGAGTGGGGAGGTTGTGGCAGGGGGATAACCCCTCCCACACCCTCAAAACCCCTGAAAAAATATATCAACCCTGATACCCCCTGCCCCTAAACCTGCCCCCCCCCCTCCATGGTCCCCCATGCCCCCTCCCGCTTCCGGCGCCTTGAATGAATTTTTTTAGTTGTAGTTGTTTCCGTGCAGCATCAGCAACCGGAAATTCATGCGGTAGACATGCTGTTATAACATTTTTTTCTCGAAGCTAAGTTGACTTCCTATGTAGTGTTCATGAGGCTTTCTAGAGTACTTGACCCTGATAATTAAGATCGTGGAGGAGATACTTCTGGTAATTCATATTGAATTATTCTCGGGAGAAAATACCTGGAAGGATAAGTTTCTTTTCTTGTATTTACGACATAATTATTTTCTTCTGGTAACTCCAGCAATAATAACCGATGACCTCATGAGGCAGGTATCAATGTATTCTTCGGTATCGACATTACAGAAACACAGACGTTTTTATGAATAGTAATAATAAACCTTTTAAAGTATCGTTGGAATAAAAGTTTCCTTTTCATATTAAAGGGACTGTACAGCTCTGGTTGAGGTGGGGATTTATGTTTTGAACATTCCTAAGTGAGAAAATTAAAAGCCTCTCATGAAATATGATAGAGCATGTAATTTTAAGAAGGATTCAACGTTTATTGAATGAAAATCAGTTTTCAAATGGCTGAGATATCCAAAACAGTGCTAATAATGAAAGGCGACATGCCCCAACTTTATTAGTATCTCTTTGTTTCACTTTGTTTTTGGATATCTCAGCCATTTCAAAACCGATTTTCATCGAATACACTTTTGATACCCCTTAGAACTGCATGCTCTTTGACATCTCATAGAGTAGTTTCTGAATATCTCACAAAACGTTAAAAGCTAAATCTCCACCTCGACCAGAACTGTACACACCCTTTAATAGCCTTAGTTACACAAACTTGAAATTCCTTGTAACTTTAATGTTTTAACAAAATTAATCCATTCCTTACTTGAACACGGTGACAATGGCGTTAAATGGTATACTTGAGCCCAGGTATACCAGATTTCCAAAATTTTCACAAAAGGCCTGCATTAGTGGTGTAAAGTTGTATTATTGCTGTTATGCTGCCCAGAAAAAAAAAGAAACAGCTTTTGTAGAAATATTAGAGCTTTTTCTTCTCAATATCTGTTTTCCCGCTTCATTTACTAAACGAACAAATAAATAAAGGTACGATCCACGCTCTCATTCAACGTTAATCAAATGTGTACATCCATATCATGAAGGGATGATAATTATAGTGGGGAAGACGTGGAGCAAAAATTGAACGAGATGCTCACAGCCAGCGGGGAGCGCAACATTTTACATATAGGGGTATTTTGGGGCGCTGATATCGAAAATTGCCGGATCCAAGATAACTGACAACTGGGTTTTTTCCAACATGGCCGCCATCACGAAATGTTTAGACATCCCCTTCATGGATTCTGAATGAGCTGTGGCACCAGCATTGGGTATTCATGTTTTTACGTGTTAAATTCAGTGACGGAATAATTTGAAGTGTCTGGCAAACATTGAATGACGGCCATTTTGAATTTTTCCAATATGGTGTCCTCGACGAAATGATTAACATCCATACATCGAGTTTCAAATAACTATTGACGTTGAATTTTGTTGCAAATAGGTGATTTAACATTCTAGGTATAAAAAAATGAACAATGTGATGTGGCTGACAAACGCTATGGCCGTCAATTCCAATATCGCTGCCAAGACAAGGATTCCGATAACGTTCACTGGCGTGCACAAAAAAAAAAGCAACAAACGTAAAGCCTAATACACTTTCATTGACGTCAAAACGTACACTCAGCAAAAAAAAAAAAAGAGAAAAGAAAGAAAGTTAATACTTTTTCCAGTTTACATTTTTCATGGAAGATTTTGATAGAAATTTATGTGTCATATACAATATGAAAAATTATTCAATCGGCTATCAACTTGGTAGGTTTATACAAGGGGAAATTTTACGTATGAGTGAACACTTCGTTTTTGTCCTCTAAGGCAGAAAAGTAAAAATTGCAGAATTGGACATATTGAAATTCAATTGCAAATGCCCTCCAATAAGCCAAATGATAATAAAGACCAATGTAACGCAATGAGAAACATACATGAAACAGTAAAAATAAGTTTCCGTTTCCTTGATTCCCTTTATAATATTAACAAAAACATAGTTCGGAACCTTTTAATTAAAAACATTTAAGAATGCACGAGACAAATTCACTAACCAAATTTCATCATTTAAAAATTTTCTTAGTTTGGAATAAAGTTTCAAATTTAATTTCCTTTGTTAACACACTTTTTCTCTCATGTCTTTGACTGCGGATTTGACAGAAGATTCTTCGTTTTCCTCCATTATTTTTGCCTTTCTTTATCTTCGGAGGGCTACAGAGACATTATTGCGATCATAGGTTGACTTTTGTAAATTCATTTGCATTTCTATATTTTTGAATTTCTTTTGTTCTCATAATTATACGGAAGAGCAAATACCCTTTAATAACAGTTTGTCCATGGTGCACTTTTTACTTGTGTGCCTTTGAAGAGAAAAACGAATTTCTTCATTCATGCGTTAAGGTTACTTTTTCATTGACCTACTAGGTTGATAAATATGAATTACAATTATCTTATTATAAAACAACATTTTCAGCACGAAAGCCTATGAGAAAGATGAACTTGTTAAAGTGTTCAATTTCTTTTCTTGTTCTTTTTTTTTGCCGAGTGTACATAGAGCAAGACACATTCAATGAGTTACAAATGCGCGCTCAACTATGTAGACTAATTTAGTAACCCGAGATAGAGATTTCCAGCACTCCAACATTGCAACGACATGCCTCACATATTATATACATAATTTCATTCTGTCATTCATTTACAAATGCCTTGAAGAAAGCAATGATAACAAAAGGTCAATTTCACAAGACACTCATGAAAGTAAAAGCAGCTCTATTTATATCCTCAAAACAAAAACTTAGTTGTGAAACTAAAGGGAAACATATGAATTAATTTTCTGTCCACTCAAACTTTAAATGACGAAGGGAGTATCCGCAGAGGTCATGAAATGTACGTAATTTCTTCATGTTTTGTTTTAATTTAGAACTTTAAAAATTCATGAACCAAATATTATTTTTATAATTATTAATTATCGTTTGTTTGGAATAGTGTTTCATATTTCGTCCGTCATGCTTACTATAGCTTCTCTTTATGTCTTTTGAATATGGATGTGACAGAAGGAAACCTTTAACTGTGCAGCAACTACAGACAATCAGCCTCATCAGCCACGCCAGCAAAGTGATGTTGAAGGTCCTCCTCAACAGACTGAAACCACAGGCTGAAGAAATCATAGCCGAGGAGCAAGCAGGATTCCGCAGCAAAGGAAACACCACAGAACAGATTTTCAATCTACGAGTTCTGTGCGAGAAATACTCACAACATCAACAAGACATCTTCCATGTGTTCATAGACTTCAAAAAGGCATTTGACAGAGTATGGCACGACGCACTGTGGGCCACTATGAAGAGATATAACATGGGGAAAAAACTGATCATGACCATCCAACAACTGTATACAAAAGCAACCAGTGCAGTACTCGTACAAGGCCATATTGGGATATGGTTTCTGACATCAGTGGGTGTGAGACAAGGCTGCTTGCTGTCACCCACGCTCTTCAATATTTTCCTTGAGAGGATCATGACGGGAGCCCTTCTTGACCACCAGGGCACAGTCAGCATCGGAGGAAGGATCATCACAAACCTCCGATTTGCAGACGACATCGATGGCCTCGGCGGAACAGAGGAAGAGCTTGGGAAATTGGTGAAATGCTTTGATGACACATCTTCAGAGTTTGGCATGGAAATCAACGCTGAGAAAACGAAGCTGATGACCAACACCAGTCAATCTCTAACAAACAAAATCACAGTGAACGGACAGGATCTCGAAGCGGTGAGCCAGTTCAAATACCTGGGAGCCATCGTGAATGAGAAGGGATCACATACTGAAGTCATTTCAAGAGCCGCACAGACAGCAAAAAGCAATGGCCAAACTCAAGCCAGTGTGGAAAGACAAGAAGATCAGTCTGAAGACCAAACGTACACTATTGTGCACTCGGGTCACGTCAATCTTCCTGTACGCACGTAAGTCCTGGACATTAACAGCCGACCTGCAGAGGAGGATCCAAGCAGTGGAGATGAGAAGAATTCTCGGCATCTCTTAAAAAGATCATGTCACAAATGAATCAGTGCTGAAAACCATCAGGCAAACCATTGACCACTACGAAGACCTCCTCACGATCGTCAAGAAGAAGAAACTAAAGTGGTATGGCCACGTCACACGATCGGACGGCCTCTCAAAGATCATACTGCAGGGCACAGTCCAGGGAGGAAGAAGAAAAGGCAGTCAGAAGAAGAAATGGGCTGACAACATCGCAGAGTGGACGGGAAAACCTTTTGCAGAGACCCAAGCATTGGCCCAAGATAGACAAAGATGGAGGATACTGGTGTCCACGTCATTGCAGCGCCCCCACGACCACGCCCGGTCAAGGGACCGGTAAGACAAAGACGGTAAGTGACAGAAGATTCTTCATTTTCCTCCAATATTATTTTTCTTCGCTTCTTCATCGTTGATGGGCTACAGTGATATCGTAGAGATGAAAGGCTGATTTTGCAAATTGATTGGCATTTGTTATTGTATAAAATCTTCATGACATATTTCAATATTAAATATTTATATGAAAGGGCACCTATGCATGGATGACAATTTGTCCACTTTTGCAATTTACGTTTGTTTACTTGAGAATAAAAAACACGAATGTGTTCACTCATGCGTTGAGTTCCCTCTTTATTGACCTACCAGGTTGATAGCGAATCAAATTATCTTCATTATGGCAATTGAAGATCAATATTAGCCAAATAATCTAGGACCTTGATATATGAACTTGAATCCGCGATTCACTTTCTTTTTCTGCCTAGTTTATATGTGACCAGCCACAACATAAGGATTCTTAGTTCCCTGACGGCTGAGCCGAGAGAATTTGGTTTGAAGAGAGATCATCAAAATTTGTCAGAAAGATATGATTTTTCTTTTTTTTTTGGCGGAGGGAGGATAATATTGTATTCTAAAGTCTATCACCTTCCCAAATTTAGAAGCTAAATGATCAAAGGAAAACAAAGAAGTTAGCGTTTTTCTGGGCCCATGATTTGCTCACTTTCAACAAAACATACATGCGTCTACAAATTTTGATTTCGCACCACGGATAGACTCCGCCCCTAGCAACGAGTGTGTGATATTATTAATCAGAGTTTGGTACCTTTGTTACTGGTTGGTCGTGCGAAGACCACTGGCTCTAAGCTTGAATGAATATCGCGAAGGTTGCTACGAGCAGACCTTCTATCGTCAAGGCGTAAGAAGTATCATACCTCACCATGATCACGATTGTTTCGGGGAAAAAATGAAGGCGGTTTTCTCGCAACGCTGATTTCCAAGTACATTCAACATGGTCTCAAAAAGTTACTAATTTATCTCCGCAACCGAATTCTTTTATGAGTCGTCTTATATCCGGAATAATATACAGAATAATGTCATGTCAATTTCAGAAAACCATCCTCCCCCGTCTTTCAGATCTTTTTGTTGTAGCGGGTCACAGATATGTGATCTTCTCGTTCGAAAAGCCTCACGTTCAAAATCTCCTTCTTGATAAACCATTGACAATTGCAAACAAATTTAATGAGTATTTTGTCGGAATTGGTAAAAATCAAGCTAAGAAAATTGATAGGAATAGAATTGATTTTCGGGATTTCTTGAGTAGAAGTTTTTATAAAACGTTACTCTTTTATCCTGTAAGTGGTAATGAGATATCAAAAATCACTTAATCATTGCAAGATAGTTAAGCAACTGGTTATGATGAAATCAGCTCATATCAATTGAAGAAAATGATAGGATGTATTTTGATACCACTGGTATATATTTTCAACCTTTCATTATCTATAGGTCGATTTAAAGTAGCTTAGGTGGTACCAATACATAAAACAGATGATCCTTCAAATATATCCAATTACCGCCCCATTTCTATTTTGCCTGCCTTTTCAAAGATTCTTGAAGAAAAAGTGTGTTTATCAGAGTTCATAATTTTATCACAAGCAATAATTTGCGTAATCCTGATCAGAATGATTTCCGTAAAGCCCATTCCACTCATGCTGCACTCTTGAAACTGTACGACAGAGTATCGAGCGCCTTGGCGGACCATGAGCTCGTGATAGGCGTGTTTATGGACCTCATCAAGGCGTTCGATACTCTAGATCATGGTATCTTACTTTCCAAATTGCAGTATTATGAAGCACGGGGCGTCGCTCTTGATTGGTTTCTTAGCTACTTATCAAATAGATATCAATATACTATTCACGATTCTCACTTATCTACTTTGCTTACGTTAAGCTTGTGGTGTCCCCCAGGATCCATTTTAGGCCCGCTTGTATTCCTAATATATGTAAATGATTTGGTTAATGTGTCAGCTTCATTGCAATCATATTCTCTTTGCCGATGATACCAATGTACTTTTTTCCCCATGCTGACTACAATAATCTTATTTCGAAACTGAATACCGAACTATCGAAAGTTTCACTTTGGTTCCTTAGCAACGTGTTATCTCTCAACTTGTCGGAAACGAGTTTATTCATTTTAAAGGTTGCAGAAGAACAAATCATGATCTAGAAAATAATGTGTTACCCATAGATGATATTGCAATTGAACAAAAATCATGTATAAAATGTGACCCGCTACAACAAAATGATCCTGAAGTCGGGCGAGGTCAATTATTTGAAAATTACATGGCTTAATTTCCTAATCTTTGTGCTTTAAATTGATATATAACGCATCTTATAAAAATAATCGGCTGCGGAGATATCGATGTTTAGAAGAGAGCATGTCCAGACGTCTGGGAAATCACTGTTTCGAGAAAAGCACCCTAAAAGTTTTCCTTGCGACGCAATCGCGATCAAGGGACACGCAAGTCAGTTTGCACCTCCGGACAATAGAAGGCAAGCCCTAGCAACTCCCGAAATGTTCATTCAAGCACAGCGTCGGCGGTCTCCTCACCGACCAATCAGTGACCAATCAGTGAAGGGGCTGGGCATAGCACACTCCGCCTGCACGCACCAGTCGACTGGGCACTGTGTGAGCTTCACGCTTCGGTTAGCGGCAAGCAGCAAACTGACCAATGAGATCACTCTGGTCGTTGTTAGGGGCGGAGCCTATCTGTGGCGCTCAATCCAAATTTTGGAACCAGTTTCTGTTCGTTGAAACGCCAAAAAACATGGCCCAGAAAAACGCTATTTTTTGGTCTTTCCTTTCACCATTTTGCTTCAAAATTTCGACAGATGATAGAAGATATGTCAGACTACAATAATATGTCAACATCAGAAAATCGTAAGTTTTGACCAATTTTGATGCTCTGACTTCAAACTCGATTTTCACGGCTTCGACCGTGCGCGACTTTAGGACCGGTTTGTTGTAGCGGGTCACAAATTGTTAGGTGTTGTTATTAATGAATATTTAAAATTGTCTGATCATGTCAAAACAAATCCTATTGCACGCAATATCGGTGTTCTACGTAAATTACGGTATTTTCTTCCGGTAGAAGCTCCTTTTGTATTGTATAACTCACTCACTCACTGGCCCAACCGTATGGAATTATGTACCATCTCAGTTCCGTGCAATTCGCTCGATTAGTTCCTTTAAAAGATTTGTTAAACATATGCTTGTTGCTAAATATCAGTGACTTAATTTACATATCCAGAACTTGAATTCTTTTGTTACTTGAAGCATTTTCATTCCATAATTATGGATCATGTGTTTATTTCTGAAAGTGATCAGAATTGATTATAATAATAGATACCATACAGGACAATAAAATAAATGAAATAACTTGTATGTTACACTTGACAAATAAACAAATAGAGTTGACATTTGTATTTTTTGTTTTTGCATTTGTTTTTGCATTGTCTCTCAGATGACTTTCTTTGATGAAAAATATAGTGAACGTAATTCCTGAATTTCGGAATTTTGTCTTTGGTATTTTTTTTAAATGATATTCCAACAATATTTTTTCGTATTGTATACTATCGAGAATATCATGACAATTATGTCAAGTTTTAAGTTGGCCTTATTAATCTGTCATTAAATGGATATGAATCCATCCGTATAGTTAAGGAAGGTACAATATACACGAAATACACGAAAATTATGCTCAAATTATTCCTGGAACAGAAACTCATTTTACTAAATTTTTATGCCAGCGCATCTCTGAATCTGTAATTTTTACACCAATAGATTTGAAATTATTGATATAATTCCTCTTTACAGAACAAACAAAGTGCTGGTTATGATGAGACAGATAATTTTATACTTAAGGGTGTTATTTCCACGAATGCTGATCCACTTGTTCATATATTTAATTTGTCAATCCTTAACGGTGTGTTTCCGGATAAAATTAAATTGTCTAAAGTAATGCCAATATTTAAGAAAGGTGATAAACTTGTAGTCAGTAATTATCGCCCAATTTCAGTATTGTCCTCACTGTCTAAGGTTTTAGAAAAACTTATTTGTAAGAGAATGATCATGTTTTTGAAGGTACATGAAGTTTTTACGAACTCTCAGTTTGGTTTTTGTGAGAAATGTAGTACTTCGCATGCTCTTTTACATTACGTTGACAGAGTAGTTCATGCCATTGATAATCAATCTCATTTAGTTAGTATTTTCTCGGGCTTTATAGATAATCACATTATGGAGTACGTAGGAAGGCCTTGGAGTGGTTCAAGATTTATTTAGTCGATAGAAAACAATTTGATACAATTAAAAATAATGATTCAGTTATCAGAAAAGTTAAATGTGGCGTCCCACAGGGAGATCTTTTAGGGTCGTTCATGTTCATTATTTATATAAATGATTTTATCGTGTATCTGATGATCTCTCTTTTATCTATTTTGCAGATGATACAAACTTTTTTTTTGCCCATAATGATATTGATTTTCTCGTTCACAAAATCAATAAAGTAACAAATTATGTCAGAGCTAATAAGTTATCGCTCAATGCTCAAAAAACGAAATATATGATTTTTAGTAATAGCGTTGATAGTTTAAACACAAATATAGTTTAAGATGATTCTCATCTACAAAGAGTATACGAATAATTTATGAGTTGTGAGTGCATAGGGCACGAATATCGCACGAGGCGCGAGATAAGCCACTGGTCTATTTAACAAGGCGCGTAGCGCCGCGTTGAATAGACCAGTGGCGAACACTCACGCCGACTTCTGTATTACGTGCCCCAATGCACGAGCAAAATCATAAATTATTCGTTTTATACAACACCTTGTCCACAATCACAGTACTAAATTAGTGACCGCCAACTCATGAAGGCCCAAAAATAAATGTAACAATTAGGCCGAGAATTGTAAACCACCCTGTGTACTGCTTTCAAACACTCGTCATGATTCGACCACACAGTCACAGGAATCACAAACTCCGCAGGGTCTATACCCATTCTACGCTAACGTTAGATCGAGTTAGGCCTGACTGTTAGGCCGATCTGAGATGTCGGTAGATCTAGTAGTAGGTCTAGACTTTGTCTATTTCCGAAAATGATTGTGTATAAAAACACAGAAATATAATCAAATTACGGTTTCTCAACTTGAAATGAAGTTTTGATTTGGGGATCACTGTGGTCCACGTAGCAGATCAGAGTCAAAAGTAAAAACACAGCAGTAGGTATAAAGGCCGCAATACATGCAACTAGCTAGGTAAAGTAGCTGCGCGTACAGCGTACACGTTAACGTAGCAGTACTCCGCCGCGCCTGGTCTGTGAGACTTACCGCAGCGCAGCGCAGCCGGTCAGCACGTACAATGTAGTTTGCTGGCGCTTTGCTGCTGTGAGCCACAGAACTCTGTGAGCGGCCATGCATTAGTAGCCCCCCGCGAAGCCATGCTATAGTACCTTCGAGCCGCGCAATAGGCCCATGCCAGGGGCCTATTGTATGGCTGTCACTCTCAATGAGTTTGATTCTATTGAATGTCATGTGACATGTTCTTGGCCAATCACAATTCTACATCATTCTGAGGTGTTGTATAATAACAAATATTACATGTTTTGGGGGGTCATTGTAGACGATAAACTTTCGTGGAAATAACATGTTGATCATATTTGTAGGGTCTAGGAACAGTACCCCCTGGAAAACCACCCTCCGGATAACTACCACCCGGATAATTACCCCCCAGGACAATACCCCCCTAGGGCAACTACCCCCCGGACAACTACCCTCCAAGGGCAATTACCCTCCAGGGTAATTACCCCCTAGGACAACTACCCCCCGGACAACTACCCTCCTAGGGCAATCACCCCCCCAGGGCAATTCCCCCTTAGGAAAACTATCCCTGGATAACTACCCCTCGGATAACTACCCCTGGATAACTACCCCCGCGGATAACTACCCCCTGGATAATTACCCCCCGGAAAACTACCCCCTGGATAACTACCCCCCGGAAAACTACCCCCTGGGTAACTACCCATAGGAGAACTACCCCCTGGGTAACTACCCCCAGGATAACTACCCCCCGGATAACTACCCCTCGGATAACTACCCCCCGGATAATTACCCCACGGATAATTACCCCCCGGATAATTACCCCCCCCCCCCCGATAATTACCCCCCGGATAACTACCCCCCCCCCATAATTACCACCAGGATAATTATCCCCAGGTTATTTACCCCCTCCTCCGATAACTAGACCCCAGATAACTTCCACCCGATAACTCCCCCCTCCGATAACCCCCCCATGGATGATTACCCCGGATAAGTAGGCCTACAACTCGCCCTCCCCTATAACTATTAAGAGGAAAATTACCCCCAGGACAGTGCACCACGTCAATTACTCCCTGGGTAACTACCTCCCGGGTCACTGCCCCCACCCCACCCCCGACTGTTACTTTTAATAAAAAGGATATCATTACTACAGAAAACGAAGTCCTTTGTATTATTTGCCAGGAATCACGGAGATCAGTCTACCGGCAGCGTTCGCTCGCACTGTGCAAAACGTGAACATTTTATTTTTCGTCTCGCGAAGTCTCGCGTGCAGATTTCGGTGCACGAGATTATGAGAGAAGGCAACAGGCTTTGCGAGATCAATTGCTGATGTCTTCTAGAAGTACACTGCTCGCATTATTTTTAGACAAATATTGAAATAATACCTTACAGAATATGCACATCTTTTTTAAAAAAATATTATCAAAACTAAAACAATTTATGTGAGGAAGAAAACTGGCTTTCTTTTTTTTTTCTGCATTTTGTAAGGTGTCAGACTTTGCTGGATCCTGACCCTTCTACAAATTGGACGATAACACCAATTGCATCGTTGGAAAGCCAAAACTCTAGCGAACATTTGGATAGCAGTCTCGTTTGGGCTCAAAAATAAAACATTTTCGCTATTTGTCTTCAAAGTGACGGAAATTTTGTGAAACGACGCGGACTCCGAAACCGGCTTCCACTGTTACTCTACGGTACGTGTCCATATTACGTCACTTTATCGTTATTTTTTAGTTGTGCGACGCAGTGCATTCTGTGCGACTGTAGTCCCGTACATAAAGAACCATGGGGGATTATTAAATCTAATACAGCTGTAACTATCGTAGCTTAAAGTCAGTGTAGATAACACACTGTCAGTTGTCTATTAAAAGTCTAAAAACCGTAGAACGGAAGTTCTACACACTTGTAGATTAGCTGTAAGTGTAACTGGTAACAGTAACCTACAATTTGTAGGTTGCACTCGTAATTCGTGCATGTTTGTTTCTGACTTGCATGAAATACATTTGTATCTATAAATTTACAGATCTAAGGCGTGTTGAATACAGTCAGTAACCTTTAGATAGATCTTATAAAAAAAAAGTTGTAAATTTAGTAGGTTGTAGCCGATACTCTTGAGTCTTATTATAAAACCGATGCATCAAGTTTATTATGTAGGGCTAGGGGGCCTAGTTAAATGTTTAAATTTGTGGAAGTCCGGTAAGATAAAGAATGCAAATGGTAACTTTTAAAAAAGTTTTTGGTCTGTCTGTTTATTTCATACTATTAATCTGCGCATCGCGCATGCCTTTCTTTGAAGTTTGATCTACAGTTGTACAAGATCTACCCACCCACATGTGATATTTCTTACAGTGCTATAATTATCCATGAATCATGATCAAGCAAAATAAAGTAGTAGTACTAGTACCAAGAGTTATTAATCGTGAATTACATGTGGTTCAATCATAAAAATTGTACGGTCCTTGGCGTAATATTTTCTTAGAGTTAGACCATCGGTATCCGTCTCTTCACTGTGGGATTCTTAATAAATTACTGACATTCATCACTGTCATTGGGACGCGTACAGCTGACCATACATGTCCCAATGTAAGATAAGAAGTCTGTCGTGAAGAGACAGATACTGTCGGTCTAACTTTTTTTGGTACCTCACCAAATGATAGTTTCATCCCAATCGCAACAAACAAAAATTGTTTTATGTTAACTTTTACAAAGTGATATATACCACATATAGAAGAAGAAGAAGAAGAAGAAGAAGAAGAAGAACTGAATGTACAACTGTAGTAAAGGCACACGGCTGGGCCTACATGTACAAATGTAGCACATTGATTGACTGTTTTCAGAGTTTATTTTTCATCAAATTAATTTTTGTTTTATTTTCCTGGCTGTACACAGGTTGTTATGTACAAACAGCTGTACACTGTTGTCGCATTGCATCTGTTCAGGCTAATGTGTACATGTAGACCTTGGTTTTCAATTAGGCTAACTACAAGTATGTCCGCGTTAAAAAATTTTAGGGTGTCTATATTTACCCGTCAATTCGAAGCTTTAGGCTATCATTGTACATTTATATAAGTATTAGAGAATAGATCAGTAACCATGGTAACTGGAATCTATCATACATTGTATTTTGATTGTTTAACATCTTCTTTCTGAATTCCTTGCAGTCAAAATACTGGACATTCAAGGAAAGTTCCTGGCTTCGAACTTCATCATGTAGCACATTCCACTTACTGAGTCGGTTCCCAGAAATGCAGAAACTCCACTGTGGGATAGCTCCTTCAAGCAAAATGACTGAGTAAGTAAATCCATGTTCTGATCTTTCTTTTTTTCCTCCTTTTTTTCTTCTGCAGATTTAAGTCCCTCCTTCAGACTCCAGTTCTGAAGATTCTTGCAGTAGTCTGGGTTGTCATATGAAGATATAATATGTATAACGCTGTATAGTGTACTACTCCACCTGGGGTTTTCACCCTGATCTTCACAAATAGTGTTGTTCATCTTTTAATGTCCTATGTACAATTTGTAGGCACACTGTATGTAAAAGAAAGTCTATAGTACTGTAACTTATGTCCTTAAATAATGAAATAAAATAATTATACTTTTGTAGGGTTTTGTTTGTTTATGCATGTCAACATTAATGTCCATAGCACTTGAAGATGGCTGGTACCATTAGCATAACAGTGGGGAAAGGGGGTGTCAACCCCCCCCCCCCCATCATTTTCCTGAATGATACTCACTAAACAAAAGGGTAATAATTCTGACATTTGTTGTGTGTGTGTGTTGGCGGGTATTGAGCAAAATCCTGTGAGAATTTATCTCTCTCTTTCTGTCTTTTCTGTTTTTGTTTTTGTTTTGTTTTTGTTTTGTTTTTGTTTTTTTTTTTTTTGGGGGGGGGAGGGGTCCAATCATTTGCACTGGAATTTAAAACTATGAAATTCATTAAAATCTTTTCCTGAAATATAAAATTTGTTCTTTATCTTTGCTTGTATAGCATTTATAGATTCATTGAAACATTTTTTTTTTTGAAAATATTTTTCTTGAGTTTCTTTGATGTTTAACAGTGCAGTCATGATGTTTATTTTCTTTCCTTTTCTGCATTTCTTTTATAGATGGCTGAAGGTTCACATCTATGGTGTTTCAATGGTACAGAATCTGGAACTGGATCGGAATGATGCACAAGTATTTGTTACCCTGGAGCAAAAAATCTCTTATTTAGTGGAAAAGATTGAACTGTGTGACATTGACACTAGTGGAGGTGATGCAGCACATTTACTGTACGCGTATGTAGGTACAAACGGCCTTTCGTCAAGTGTGCGGAATATTGATAGACATTCTTCTCAGAAGTTATATAACTTAGCACGTGAAAAGTACCCAACAATAAAAATCCTTTTGAGTGGAATTCTTGCCAGGTTGGGCTGTGATTGTTTGCACGATAGATACCCGGGTTTACCGGTACATATGATAATACGTTGCAACCAAATTGTTCAACTGCTCTTGCATCAACTTGTGTAAAATTTTACTTTGTTCATTACAGCAAATACAAAGGCTGTTCATGAAAAGGCAACCTTTAGGAAGCGTGAAAGAAGAAACTTTAAAAAAAATCGCAAACTAACAAA
The DNA here is from genome assembly GCF_964275005.1 of Diadema setosum. NCBI lineage: Eukaryota > Metazoa > Echinodermata > Echinoidea > Diadematoida > Diadematidae > Diadema > Diadema setosum. The sequence goes on from NC_092687.1 coordinate 5,189,755, forward strand.
CAAAAATGGAAAAAACGTAAGAGTGGCCGGTGAAGAAGGATGGCCCCTCTTCTAAAGCCTCCCGATTTCCAACTCAGCCACCCAACCCCTTCAAGGGGTTTACATCCCGTATGAGTACAACTGTATATTTCATCTGGAGACGGATGCTGACACAGTAATGGAACGTGAGACAGTGAAAGAAAGTATGTGTTTGTTACACTTTTCCTGTTTAAGCCATTGTAAAAATAAACATTCTTGCTTTTAATCATTTGCTATGTTCGAGAAGATTCTATAGGCACCCACAGGTATGCCTGTATAATGTACAAAATATAAGCCGGAAGTCCGTTTCAGTAAAGTTAGATATAATACATGTATGTACATGTACAATGCACATTGAGCTTCCTAAAAATGCAATTAACATTATCAAGATTTCATTACAAAAGTTTACCGATTTTGAAAAACTGTTAGTTTTCTAAGTGTTGCATGATTAAGCAAAATGATAAGTGCATACAGTATTTTGGTGCATTGTATTTGCATTTGATTTTTTTTTTTTTCTGAAAGAGAAGCAGTTATTGGCACAATGTATGTGATTTTGTTTTCACATATATTATTAAACATAAGTTATGTTGGGATTCATGTGTGCTGTCTCTATGTTATTTTGTGATGATTGGAAGGACTTGCTTCTTGTGTTTTATATGAGCATGTTTCTTTTGGGGAAAAAAGTGTGTTGCATGTCTCCAATGCAGAATGAGAATATCAGTTTGTATGTTGATAAATTCCCTGAAGACTTCGACCACCTCCACCGCCAGCACTACCTGGTATAGGCTTATCCCTTCATAAACTGTACATGTACCATCAAATGTTATTATTCACAAATGTACATTGTATAAAGTGTGACAAGGGTGTGATTATATTTTGCCCATTTAAAGCTGTGTATATTTACAGTCACACATTTTTATTTAAGTATAATCTCAATGAAATGATCTACATAGATTTTTTTTTTCTAATCAGCGGTTGAAATTTAGAAGCCTATTAATAAATAACAACAATTCAACACGCAATATAACAAAGAATCACAACTATCAAAAAAAAAAGCTTGTCAAAATTCAAGACAAACAAATAATTATATGTGAGGCTAGGAAATGAACGGCGTTGTAGCCACACATTTTTGATGTATTTTTTTGTAATACTAGTACATTGTATGTCTATTCAGATGCCTTGTTTTCTCTATACACCTCATTCTCCTTCTCTCTCCACCTCTCTCGCTCTTTTTGTAAATATGTACCATTTATATGTTATGTGCCATGTGTGTTGAATTAGTGACCAGGAGTGCATGTTGCACTCCCACAGACATTAGTACATCCTAGCACCCATCGAGGGGATGAAGAAGCAAGGTCAGTTTGACCAAAATCATAGGTGGTCTCGGTAACTCCACTCCCCGACTTTCTCTATACCATAAACAATGTGGTAAGGCTTTGCTCGAGACATTATGACAAACAATGGACCACTTCTTCCCCATCGAAGAGGTAGGATTCATTCCACATTCTGCACTCACAAGAGGAGGAGGTGTCTCAGCCTGCATAGAGCTGGTTAACATACTATTTTGTGGAATCATGCTGCTGGTCGCCGACTAATCGTAAGTTTAACCATGTTATACATAATTATGTTGGTGTATACGCATTAATCAACCCCATCATGTTGTATTTTCAATTTACACAAGGGTTGGGATAGCCCAAACTTTTAGGTCACTCTTTGTTTAAATACATAAAGTTTGGATGTGAAAAGCAACTTCAGTTCATCTGAAAGTGCTGGTCTGTTAGGCATGTTGTGAACCAAGGCTGGTTCTTATTCTTATATGTATTAAACATTCGCACATATTGTGTGCTGTTGTATCATTCATTTTGCTGTTGATATTAGTGAGATGATCTTGGGTATAGTAAACTTTGTTTGTTTTCTTTGTTTGTTCATATAGTTTACGGACAAGTCCTGTACATGGCTCATATTATGTGTTTTGTATTTAAGATATACATTAGGGTCTAGCTTGTAGACTAGTGTGAAAACAACTGGGATGTTAAGATGTACAGTGCACTTGGTGTGGTCAGTCGCCAATGGTAGCTGAAGGGTTAAAGTAAACAATGAGCCTGTGTGTGGGCAGGCTGCATCAGTGACGGTCAGTTGTTTTTTTGGGCAAAAGGGGGATCCCCATCACTATACCAGTTGTCTGTTAACTCCCCTAACCTTGTTCACATTTGTTTGGGCCTCTTTTTATGTTGCTGTTGCCATGACAACTGGAGCTCATAGTTTATTTGGGGATTTTGTATGTATGTATACCTGTTGCACTCATTTGGTTTACCATATTATACAATTTGATTTGTTCTCTCTATAGCTGAATACTTACTCTTATCGACTAGTCTGAGCCCAAAGGCGAGGTACTGCTGGGTACTGTCCGAATAAGGAGGTAAATCTTGCCTGTAATTAGTCCACATCATTTCTTATCCTTTTTATATGTCTAATTTCATGTAAATTTCAAATAGCTTATGCATGGTATAAGTCATTGTGATCTCTAGGAATAATTAAATACATGCCTTTCATTGTGTATCTCGAAAGTACAAAAGTCGTGTACACGATTTGGTCGGACCTTTAAGTTTATTGAGAAATTATTAGAAGAACATATATATAGTTGATGTGATACATGTGGTTTTGAGGAGTGAATGTTTAAGAAGGAACAATGTTGAAGGAAGGACAGAATTTTCTTATAAACTGTTTTAATGTCAAGGGCGAGCGTATTATTAAGGCTCTTGGTATGTATCATTATAATCCCGGTTTCATTTCTTTGGTTATTGTTAACAGGGATAGCAACAAAAGGAATTATGTCATCACCCCAGGAGTAATCAAACACAATATGTAGGAGTAGTTCGTGAAGTAAGAGTGTCATGAACATTTAATCAACATTTTGGAACGAAGTGGAATGTTAAGCAATGTTAAGCAAACAATGCCATATGTAGATTCAACTCATATTTTTGCACTTTTCGACATTTTATGGAGTAAAGTAATATATTATTAGAAGATTGTTTGTCTATGGTTAGATTGTAAGAAAGTGCGCGTACGGTTCTAGTTGCATTAGAGTACACTAATTTGTAGTTGGTATGAGCCCTTTGTACATAGTGTATATTGATTCATGTTTTCTTTTGTTCATTGCCCACAGCACATGTACACCTAACGGCGTGCACCGGACGGTGCTGTGTTGGTTTAGTTAGTTATTTTGGTCCTTTTTCCTTCTTTTTTTGTTGGTATTTCAGGGGTTGTTCTTAGTCTTGAAGCAACTCATTTTGTTTAGTGTTCTGTGATATCAATGGTAAGACAGAGATTCTTCACAATCGAATCTCACATTCATGATAACTTCCCTAATAAATCTGCATTACACTTTATAATTTGAACTGGCTTGCCCCTATGTGTCTTCTCTTTCCACCTGATCTTCGAGTGTTGAGCCTAGGCCTCTTTAGTCCCGAATTCAGTCTTACTGCTTTACCCATTTTGGTTTTCATTTTCATTATCATCATTTATTTTATTTTCATTATTTACAAATACCTGTGTACACATTCCACGGGTCACATAATTTTGGTGCCGAAACCCGGGATAGATCAGGCAAAGGAAGACACAGAGGCCTGATCTAAGATTTTTGATATAAGATTACATATAGGAGATAATTAGATTTAATATTAAGTGTGTACACTTGTATAAAGTTCAACTTTTTAAGGACCAAACCAACACAGCACCCAACGATGGATGTTTCCGGTATGGGCACCCCAGTACCACGTGACCTCCTGACTCCAGAGGGCGCCAACTCGATGCTTGCGGAAACTCCTAGACGTGGATATAGTCCAGTTCGGCAGGCGGTGACCCCCCTCCAGATGGCTGGCTTAGATCCAATGCCAGAACACTCAGCCAATGCCAATGCCAATGTCCAGTGTGTAACATCTTACCAATTTAGAAATGTTTCTATGTTTTCTGGTACGAATAAGCAGGGTCCTAGGGTCGAGGATTGGGTGAGGGACATGCGACATCTCCTCCAGTTGAAGGGCCGTACCACACCTGCAATTGCCTTCAACGACATTGTGAGGCATACCAGTGGAAGGGCGAGGGACCTGGTCCTTAACCTGGAGAGCCGTCAGGGCGAAGTCCCAGCTCCGGAGACTGTTTTCACCGAACTGCTGGAAGAATACGGAGAGTCGCCCTTGACGATCTCTCCAATGGCGGCATTTTATGCTCGGACGCAGGTACCCAACGAGTCCCCCACCGAGTATGCCATTGCCTTGGAAGCACTCTTGCGGAAAGCGGTGAATTGTGGGGAAAAGGTAGAGGTAACCTCTAGGGACCAGATGCTGGCCACACAGTTCATGTGCGGTCTGCGGGACCGGACAGTGAAGAGCAGGCTGGCACCAATGCGACCACGGGACATGACCTTCAAGGAGTTGCGTCGGGAGCTCCACATCATCCAGGAGGAGAACCGAAAGCTGAGGGAATGCGACGGGCCAGTGACAGTTTACGAGCAGTCCGAGGCAAAGGTCAGCAGAAAAGAGGACAAGACCAATGACCTTCTAGAGTCCCTGCGCCTGCAGATGGCCCAAATACAGCTGGCCCAACAGCAACAACTGGACACCATCCAGCACCTGATGGATGGGCAAGCCCAGCTGGGGAATAGGTTGGTTAGTGTCGAGAGCAATATTGTGCCAATGAGAGGAGGTCCTCCACGGGGACAAGGCCCGCCAAGATGCTACAATTGTGGACAGATAGGTCACCTGGCTAGAGGATGCCCCCTCCGTTCCACTCCTCAGGCCCCCCAAAGGGATTTAAACCAGTAAGACCCACAGAGGAAGGGCACTCTGTGGGAGAGTCACATCAATTCGGCCCACATATTCAACCACATCACATCAATAGTAGCCCTGTATCTAATATGCCAAACGCGGTGGAGGGACTAATCGGCCCTGTAAATAGCACCCAGATATCTGTCTGCGGCATGGAATGTTCTGCACTCCTCGACACTGGATCACAGGTGACAACGATTTCTTCGGAATTTGTTAAATCCCATCCTACTTTGAGAGCGCAGAGTATCCACAATGCTAATGTCACGATTCAAGGTGCTGGTGGGCAAGCTGTGCCACACATAGGCTTTGTTTTGGTTGATATTGAGGTGCGTGACCTTGGAATATCGCTAATCTCTGTGCCAGCGCTTGTTGTACCAAGGACAGCAGATGATGGAAGGATGCCGTGTCTCCTGGGGACCAATGTCCTACGCGCGGCCAGAGACAGACTGCACCAGGAATATGGACGACAATTCATGGCCAAGGTGAAATCCTACTCGACAACATGGTTCCTCGCTTGTAAGGCCATGAACAGTGATGGACTTGACCTGGCAGATAAGAGTGGGACCGTAGGGACACTGCGGTATGTGGGTGGCAGACCCATTGCGATCCCACCGGGACACCAACGGATGGTGCCCCTCCAGGCTCCCAAGGTGGTAGGCAATCGAACATTTGTAGGGTTGGTAGAGGAGTTCTCCCCACACAATTCTCTCAATGTAGAAACATGTTTTGCTTTGGTCAGCGAGCAGAAGGCCATGGTTATGGTTACTAACCACACAGGAGAGATGATCCGTCTAAGGAGAAACTGCCCACTAGCAAAGCTGCAGATAGCCACGCTGCTGGACACACCACCCTTGGAAGAAGCAGGACATGACCCTCTTAATGATCCTACTGATGAGGAGGTGGGCCCTCAACCTGTCATCCCTGGATTAGAGATTCCCACTGTGGAACTTTCCGCTGACCAGAGGAATGCCCTGGAGCAATTGCTTTCTATGAACAGCGATGTCTTCTCGACTGGTCCACAGGACTTTGGTCATACAAGGACCATTTCTCACGAAATACCGTTAGTCGACCCAACGCCTTTTCGCATGCCGTATAGGAGGATCCATCCTAACGACTTCAAAGAAGTACGGGACCACCTCAAGGAGCTCCAAGAGGCAGGGGTCATCAGGCCGAGCAAAAGTCCCTTCGCGTCCCCCATTGTCATAGTCCGGAAGAAGGACGGGCAAATCAGGATGTGTGTGGACTACCGCAAGTTGAATTCAAGAACAACGCGGGACGCCTACCCAATCCCACGCATTGAAGAGTCCCTAGATGCGCTTGGTGGAGCAAAATACTTTTCTAGCCTGGACCTCATGTCAGGGTATTTGCAGGTGGAGATGACAGAGGCTGACCAGGCTAAAACAGCATTCACTACTCCACTGGGCCTATTTGAATACACCCGGATGCCCTTTGGGCTCATGAACGCCCCGGCAACATTCCAGCGTCTCATGAACACAGTGCTCGGAGACTTGAACCTGTCAGAGGTACTCATTTACCTCGATGACATAATTGTCTTCAGTGACACCATCGAGGAGCACATAGTCCGTTTGGAACGTGTATTCAGTCGCCTCCGTCAGCACGGTTTGAAACTCAAGCCAAGCAAATGCCATCTGCTTGTGGAGGAGGTTCGTTATCTAGGCCATATTGTCTCCAAAGAGGGAATCGCAACGGATCCGGAGAAGATTGTCGCGGTGGAAGCATGGCCAGTACCCAAGACAGTGAAGGAGGTTCGGAGCTTCTTGGGGTTTGCCGGCTATTATCGTCGCTTCATCCCAAAGTATGCAGCCGTAGCCAGACCCTTGTTTCAGCTACTTGGTGGGAAACGTACTACAGGGAAACATGTACCAGCAGGCCCATTCCAGTGGACAGGCGATTGCCAGAATGCCTTTGAAAATCTAAAAGGTGCCCTCACTTCTGCCCCAGTACTAGCCTACCCCGACTTCTCCAAGCCATTCATCCTTCAAACAGACGCATCTCTGGATGGCCTGGGGGCTGTCCTAGCCCAGGAGCAAGATGGCCAGGAGAGGGTGGTGGCTTTTGCTAGCAGGAGCCTACAACAGGGGGAACGGAAATACCCTGCCCATAAGCTGGAGTTTAAGGCGTTACACTGGGCAGTGACCATAAAGTTCAGAGATTATGTGTATGGACAGCGGGTAGTAGCAGTTACTGACAACAACCCGCTGACTTATGTCCTGAAGACAGCTAAACTGGATGCCCATGGTCAGCGTTGGGTTAATGATCTCTCCCAGTGTAACCTTGAGATAACCTACCGACCTGGAAAGGCAAACGACAACGCTGATGGCCTATCCAGGATACCAGTTGAGGAAGTACATAGAATCTTTGATCGAGCAGCAGGAGAGGAGTCTCGGGCAAATGTGAGCAGCCTTCAGACTTCAGCTACGCAGAATGATGTCAGGACCCAGGCGGAGAATGGCCAGACTCACGACAATAACCGATCTGATCTTGCACTCAGGTCAACCCCCCTCTCCTCCAATAACCTGGCCCAAGCCCAATCGAGGGACAAGGCAATCATGAGGGTCATAGAGCTGAAAGAGAAGGGACATAAGCCGACCAGACGACAGGCCAGCAAGGAAGCTAATCTTGTGCGCAAGATCCTGAGGAGGTGGGACCGTCTGTCTTTAGTACAGGGTGTGTTGTACTACAACCTAGGCAGAGACAATGCAGGTCAGGTGCCAGTTGTCCCACGGAACTTCCGGAAGAATGTCCTTGATGGTACTCACGACAGGATGGGCCATTTGGGGTATGAGCGTACCCTTGATCTGGCAAGGCGTCGATACTACTGGGTAGGGATGGCATCAGATGTCAAACGGCATATCCACCGGTGCAAAAGGTGCACATTAAGAAAGTCGGCCGACCCCCAAGGCAAGACTCCACTAACCAATATTCGCACATCCCGTCCATTGGAGCTGGTCTGCATGGACTTTTTAAGTTTGGAGACTTCAGCCGGAGGAATTGAGAACATTCTAGTGGTGACTGACCACTTCACCCGTCATGCCCAGGCTTTCCCCACGCGGGACCAGACGGCGGTAACAGTAGCTCGTACTCTGTGGAAGAAGTATATCCTTCACTATGGTATCCCGGAGAGGATACACTCCGACCAGGGAAAATGTTTCCAAGCAGCAGTTATCCAAGAGTTGTGCACTCTCTTGGGTATGGAGAAGAGCAGAACAACGCCCTACCATCCCCAAGGGAATGGCATGACGGAGAGGTTCAACAGCACACTGTTGAATATGCTTGGGACCCTTCAACCTTCACAGAAGCTGGATTGGAAAGAGCATGTAGAGACGTTAACACATGCGTACAACTGCACCAAACATTCATCCACCGGGTTCTCCCCATTCTACTTGATGTTTATGAGAGAACCCCGTATCCCACTTGACATCGCCCATCCAAGGGAGGAGGATGACCGAAGTGGTGATGAGGCAGACTACGTGGTACGGTTGCGCCACTCGCTAGAAGAGGCCCACAAGCAAGCTGAGGCCAACGCTGAGGAAGCACGAAAGAAACAGAAATCTCAGCATGACAAGAAGACACGCCTGGCAAAATTTACTGTCGGTGATCGAGTGCTTGTAGCCAACAAGGGCCTCCGTGGCAGGCAGAAGATAGCTGACCGTTGGGAGACAGATCCATACACAGTGGTTCGCAAGATTGAGGGTTCGCCAGTGTATGTTGTAAAGGAATGCACTTCGGGGAGGGAGCGCACCCTACATCAAGATCTACTAACGTTATGCACTTTCCCGTCAAGCGAGAGCGAAGACATCGCGGAACCGAATGATCCACATGTGGATGCCGATGACGAATCTAGCTCTGTGTGCAGCGGAGGTACCGATGTCCCTGCCCAATCCTCTTAGTTCCAGGTTAGCACTAATCCCTTGACGGTATACCAATCCCATTGCCGAGGGCGGCAACAGGTTTAGCGGGGGGTGAGTGTGAGGCTAGGAAATGAACGGCGTTGTAGCCACACATTTTTGATGTATTTTTTTGTAATACTAGTACATTGTATGTCTATTCAGATGCCTTGTTTTCTCTATACACCTCATTCTCCTTCTCTCTCCACCTCTCTCGCTCTTTTTGTAAATATGTACCATTTATATGTTATGTGCCATGTGTGTTGAATTAGTGACCAGGAGTGCATGTTGCACTCCCACAGACATTAGTACATCCTAGCACCCATCGAGGGGATGAAGAAGCAAGGTCAGTTTGACCAAAATCATAGGTGGTCTCGGTAACTCCACTCCCCGACTTTCTCTATAACATAAACAATGTGGTAAGGCTTTGCTCGAGACATTATGACAAACAATGGACCACTTCTTCCCCATCGAAGAGGTAGGATTCATTCCACATTCTGCACTCACAAGAGGAGGAGGTGTCTCAGCCTGCATAGAGCTGGTTAACATACTATTTTGTGGAATCATGCTGCTGGTCGCCGACTAATCGTAAGTTTAACCATGTTATACATAATTATGTTGGTGTATACGCATTAATCAACCCCATCATGTTGTATTTTCAATTTACACAAGGGTTGGGATAGCCCAAACTTTTAGGTCACTCTTTGTTTAAATACATAAAGTTTGGATGTGAAAAGCAACTTCAGTTCATCTGAAAGTGCTGGTCTGTTAGGCATGTTGTGAACCAAGGCTGGTTCTTATTCTTATATGTATTAAACATTCGCACATATTGTGTGCTGTTGTATCATTCATTTTGCTGTTGATATTAGTGAGATGATCTTGGGTATAGTAAACTTTGTTTGTTTTCTTTGTTTGTTCATATAGTTTACGGACAAGTCCTGTACATGGCTCATATTATGTGTTTTGTATTTAAGATATACATTAGGGTCTAGCTTGTAGACTAGTGTGAAAACAACTGGGATGTTAAGATGTACAGTGCACTTGGTGTGGTCAGTCGCCAATGGTAGCTGAAGGGTTAAAGTAAACAATGAGCCTGTGTGTGGGCAGGCTGCATCAGTGACGGTCAGTTGTTTTTTGGGCAAAAGGGGGATCCCCATCACTATACCAGTTGTCTGTTAACTCCCCTAACCTTGTTCACATTTGTTTGGGCCTCTTTTTATGTTGCTGTTGCCATGACAACTGGAGCTCATAGTTTATTTGGGGATTTTGTATGTATGTATACCTGTTGCACTCATTTGGTTTACCATATTATACAATTTGATTTGTTCTCTCTATAGCTGAATACTTACTCTTATCGACTAGTCTGAGCCCAAAGGCGAGGTACTGCTGGGTACTGTCCGAATAAGGAGGTAAATCTTGCCTGTAATTAGTCCACATCATTTCTTATCCTTTTTATATGTCTAATTTCATGTAAATTTCAAATAGCTTATGCATGGTATAAGTCATTGTGATCTCTAGGAATAATTAAATACATGCCTTTCATTGTGTATCTCGAAAGTACAAAAGTCGTGTACACGATTTGGTCGGACCTTTAAGTTTATTGAGAAATTATTAGAAGAACATATATATAGTTGATGTGATACATGTGGTTTTGAGGAGTGAATGTTTAAGAAGGAACAATGTTGAAGGAAGGACAGAATTTTCTTATAAACTGTTTTAATGTCAAGGGCGAGCGTATTATTAAGGCTCTTGGTATGTATCATTATAATCCCGGTTTCATTTCTTTGGTTATTGTTAACAGGGATAGCAACAAAAGGAATTATGTCATCACCCCAGGAGTAATCAAACACAATATGTAGGAGTAGTTCGTGAAGTAAGAGTGTCATGAACATTTAATCAACATTTTGGAACGAAGTGGAATGTTAAGCAATGTTAAGCAAACAATGCCATATGTAGATTCAACTCATATTTTTGCACTTTTCGACATTTTATGGAGTAAAGTAATATATTATTAGAAGATTGTTTGTCTATGGTTAGATTGTAAGAAAGTGCGCGTACGGTTCTAGTTGCATTAGAGTACACTAATTTGTAGTTGGTATGAGCCCTTTGTACATAGTGTATATTGATTCATGTTTTCTTTTGTTCATTGCCCACAGCACATGTACACCTAACGGCGTGCACCGGACGGTGCTGTGTTGGTTTAGTTAGTTATTTTGGTCCTTTTTCCTTCTTTTTTTGTTGGTATTTCAGGGGTTGTTCTTAGTCTTGAAGCAACTCATTTTGTTTAGTGTTCTGTGATATCAATGGTAAGACAGAGATTCTTCACAATCGAATCTCACATTCATGATAACTTCCCTAATAAATCTGCATTACACTTTATAATTTGAACTGGCTTGCCCCTATGTGTCTTCTCTTTCCACCTGATCTTCGAGTGTTGAGCCTAGGCCTCTTTAGTCCCGAATTCAGTCTTACTGCTTTACCCATTTTGGTTTTCATTTTCATTATCATCATTTATTTTATTTTCATTATTTACAAATACCTGTGTACACATTCCACGGGTCACATATAACCAGAATACAGTTCCTATATACATGTGTAATTTGAAGAAAACTTGTTTAATCAACACATTGAATAGCACAGCTATGCTTGTTCAGTATTTTCTCAACTACGGTAGTCGTCATTAACTCGATTACAGGACAATTAGTTACCCTTGTGTGTGTGTGTGTGTGTGTGTGTGTGTGTGTGTGTGTGATATGCATGCTTCTACCGAATTTGATATGTTGTATGTTTCTTGTGCAGATGTGTCGGTAAATTCCCTAAAGATGCTAACCATTCCCCCACCGACTCTACATACCGGTACCATATAACTCATAACAAACGATTCATTCACAAAAAGTATAAAAGTCTGACAGGGTTTATAACCTGTAAGTTTTATCTTGGCCACTGTTAATTTTTGTGTAGAATCAGATACCCGTTTTAACTAGATATATCAAAACAACAATTACATGGCAACACTTGTATCTTGTCAACAAGTCGTGATGTACACGATCACACGACCAAGGCCGAGCTATACAGTAGGTATGGCCCCCTGGTAGTGCAACTGAACAGCACAATTTTCAATATGTGGGACTGATGTAAGTTTTTGTGGACGTGAGTCATTTTCTCTCATTTACGACAGTGATATAAGAAAAGAAAAGACAGAAAATATCATTCTGATAATTGTTACACAAAAAAGCAACAATGAACAGAATTTGAAGCGATTCTAGCGTTTTTGGAGTGCTTCGAGTTGCCCTCGTTCATTCAGCAGAATCGCCATGCCAATGATGTCACAGCGCGGGGTTGTGATTGGCTAACTAAGGTCGTCTGCGACTTCGCCAAGTTTTGAGCATTTTTGGATGTGTACATGGATGCTATTTTGCTGGATCCTGACCCTTCTACAAGCAATGGTTAAAAAATAATGGTATTTCTGAAAACCTAGAGAAATTTCGCTTCGAATGATGTATGATTTTAGTGGGCTCAGAAGCAAATGATATTGAAATATACAGTCCTTTCTCAATTTTTGATCTTGTGATTTTGATCTCACTTTTATCCTCCATTTACTATATTTTTCTGAGTGAGGAAAATTTTTATTTTTGCATGTCTAGTACATTTTGTCCTTAAACATAAAGATGCAAAAGAAATCGTTGAAAAGCATTGATTAGTCATGGCGATATCGCAGTTTGAAAAGGGGATGTTTTCTTCGGTTCGAGACGTCATGCGAAGGTCACCGCGACCGCGCTGAAAATAAAATAAGCGTCTTTTCGGAGGCCTGCCGTTTGACTGGAGATGCCATACTGAGACATCATCTTATGAAAACAACATCTTAAGGATTTACGATTTGTATCGTTTGCATTTAGGACGATTTATGTACAAGCTTAATTTCTCCCTCTGTATTTTGACTCTATGTTCATAAAACACGAAGCTGTCCCTTCATATCCTACCCGGTAATCCAGTAAATGTCAATGCCTTTAACCAAAACTATTTTCGCTAAATCTGTATTTTCTTTTACTGTTCCGAAATTTCGGATTTCTCTTGATAGTATAGTATAAAAGAAGTTTTAAGTTTGAATGCCTTTACCATTGAATTAAAGACATTTTGAAGAAATGTTACACTTCGGAATGAGTTATACTTTTTGCAATATTTTTTTTAACCACAATCGTCTATCGTTTACCACCACTCCATGTAACACTTCTTTATTTTGAGGAGCTTATATCTCATGCCTCATACATACCACGTGCCCTGGTTTTGACCCATCATCTTCCTCTTCCCTCTCGCTTTTCTCTGATCACCGTGAAGGTAGTCTATTCCTGTCATTCATTACTCACCTTTCCTCTTTCTCTCATTACAAGGGACTTATCTCGTGTGTGTTCATGTGCAATGCACTCCCGTTAAAACGAAATGCTCAGGACCGGCAGTTTTTTGTTTTTTGTTTTTGTTTTTTTTTTGTTTTAACGAAATTTCATTACAACCGAACAAATATAACATGCAATGTATAAGGAAAAGAAGGAAACCACGCATAAAAAATTCTATTTGTTGAATCCTCATCATACGCTGGAAAGCTATGTGAGATGGGAGAATACCTTTTTAATTTCGTTTAAATATTACATTTTAAAAAGAGCATAAAGTTGTTTGTGTTGTCACACATGTGTAGAAAATGACGGTGTAGGATTTGGTTACAGTTCGCTATTCCAAAGGTTCTTTTCTTACTAAAGTACGTTACTCCGAAGGCTCCTTATTCCGAAGTTTCGCCATTCCCGGGATTCCGATGGTTTGTTTATCTGAAGGTTCGCATTTCTGAAGAATCATTATTCCGAAAGTTCATGATTTAGATCAAAATAATATATTGTTCATTTTCTGAAGGTTCGTTGATCTGAAAATGAAATGAGGTTCGTCATTTTGAAGGTTTATAAATCAAAAAGTGAGAAAGGTTCACTATTCAGAAAGTCCGTTGTTCCGAAGGCTTTTTCATCCGAAAATGAAATAAGGTTCGTTATTCCGAAGAAATTTTGTTAATGAAAAAAAAATGAGAAAGGTTAGTTATTTCGAAGATTTATTTATCTTAAGACGATTATAAGGATTGCAGTTCTTAAGTTTTGTTAGTGTACTCTCCTTTTTTCACCATAGATTAACGATATGTTTGTAATGTTCCGATTAACGAACGTTTTAATTTCCTATCATGTTCGGACTAACGAACCGTATAAGAATGAGAATAAGGACCATATTTTATTATCGGATTAACGAACCTTTGTTATGGAATAACGCCAAGATGTGCTTAATATTTCATTTCCGAACTATTACGGACATTTAGTTGTATCAGAATATGTGTGTTTTGTATTAAAGGACTTCGGAACAAGAAAACAAACCTTATCTGAATTCAGATTATTGTATTACAATAATGCAAGTTCCCCTCAGAATCTGTGCGTGATACACGGAGTGATCATTCAATGATGCATTCACTCATGCAGAGACGCTTTAAAAATGCTTGTTCCGCTACGCATTTTCGAATGCGATCCGCATTTCGTTATAATGGAGCACATTTCCTTTGTTTTTCTTTGTCAGTGGTGCTCAGAAAAGACTTCGTGATAACGAAAATTTTGTTATAACCGTCTTCGTTATAAGCGAATTTTGTACCATAGACTTTAATGGCGATAATTTTGGGACCAGAAGTTTTGCTTCGTTATAACGAAGTTTCGTTATAACCGTGTTCGTTGTAACGGGAGTGCACTGTATCTTTATTTGTGTTCTTCGTCTCTGTCTTGATTTGCTTTCTTTGCATTGTTTCATCAATTTTGTAACTATTTTACTGTTATACCGTTAACGCTCATTTCAGAATTGCCCTACTGCATCATTGGGCATGAACAACTAGTATATCAAGAATGTGGGAAGAGATTGTCACCTCCTTGGTATGATCACCGCAGAGCATTACCTCCCTTGACAATTACTCCTTATTGAAATTAGGCTCCAAACAGTCACCCCTCTTACAATAACTCTCCCCCAGAAAATTACGTTTCTCATTGTTATTTTCGAACAACGTTTGCTATTTGAATTGAAAAAAAAAACATTTTTTCACTACATATCGTCTGGTTTTGGTCGAGACCAACTTCAGGTTTTAAACATCTTTTGGGTGAGAAAATTAGAAACCCCCTACGAAATATTAAAGAGCATGTTATTCCAAGAAGGATTCAAGTTTTTGTGAAAAAAAAAAACTCTTGAAATGGCCGGGATAAAACAGAGCAGCCCTATAATGTAAAAAGGATTCTGTCAACTACAACTCTCTATAGATCTATTAAAGAAGAGGGTGCAGGACAAAAGACTTCGTTAACAACTAGGGGTGTTTTGTAAAAAAAAAAAAGAAATACCGTTAAACTCGCAATATTTTACTCTTTCTAATCAGACTAACTTATATTTGAACTGGATTTCCCCTTAAAGTGTCGAGAACATTTAATTTGAAAACTAGCACAATTCTACTTGTATGTAAAACAAGCTGTAATCTTACTCTTATGACAGATTAGGGCACCGTTTGATAAAAGTTGCCAGTTATGACATCTTGTTAGTCTCTAATAATTTCAATAAGACCATGGGTTCTGCTTGATTGATAAGCTCGAGTCACCGACTTGTTACCATGGACCTGCTTTGATCGACCTACAACGATTGGTAATTGTGTGGAACTGACAGCTTGTCAGGACTGACTTCATAAAACCGTGCCCGGATCCTATCAGAAATTATGGCTTTATATCGAAGGGTCCCTCGCTAATGTTAAGGAAATATGAATTGAAGTGAAATCAACTCTCCTTTTCTTATGTTTATCTTCTAATGTGTTATAACAGTAGAAAATGACAAGCCAAAAGAGTAAATGATGACAGTGTAAGAGAAAGGTGCACCTTCTGATATGGTGTTATGAACTTATGGAAAAATCACAAAGGGCGGTACTTCTTTCGGGGGGCGGGGAGGGAGGGTTGTCCAGTAGGTAAGTATCAGGAGGGGGCGGGGGGGGGTCGGGGTAGGGTTATGGGGGGGGGGTAGTAATCCGGGTGGTAGTTATCCGGGGGGTAGTTATCCGGGGGGTAGTTATCCGGGTGGTAGTTATCCTGGGGGTAGTTATCCGGGGGGTAGTTACCCAGGGGGTAGTTCTCCGGGGGGTAGTTATCCAAGGGGTAGTTATCCGGGGGGTAGTTATCCAGGGGGTAGTTATCCGGGTGGTAGTTATCTGGGGGGTAGTTATCCGGGGGGTAGTCATCCAGGGGGTAGTTACCCAGGGGGTAGTTATACGGGGGGTAGATGTCCTAAGGGTAATTGCCCTTGGGGGCAGTTGCCCTAGGAGGGTAGATGACCGGGTGGTAGTTGTCCTAGGGAGTAATGGCCCTGGAGGGTGATTGCCCTAGGAGGGTAGTTGTCCGGGGGGTTGTTGCCCTAAAGGGGGAATAGACCTGGGGGGTAATTATCCGGGTGGTAGTTATCCGGAGGGTAGTTGCCCAGGGGGTAAGTGCCCGGATACGATATTTGTAATATGATATCGCGTAATACATGTGTTACAAATAGATTGGAATTTCATATTCCATTAAAAGAACATTACTTATGTTATATTCGTCCTTAATATTGCCTCATTTGAATTATGGAGTTTTAGTTTGGGGCAACACGCATCAGAATTTACTTGATGAGTGTCCCTCTTGCAAAAGAAAGCCCTCCGCGTTATCTGCCATTCCCCTGTACGTTCTCATACAAACACGTTGTTTGCCTCTAACAAGCTCGTAAAAAATAAAGATCTGTTTTTGTACAATTTAGGCCAATTCATGTACAAGTTTTGTAATAATTTACTTCCCTCTATTTTTGATTCTATGTTCCTCAAAAACCAATCATTTCATGAATATCCCACTATGCATTCCAATGAATTTCATTCATCCCTTTTACGCACGATCCTTGCTAAAAAAAATACACGTATTTATATAGGCCCAAATTTATTGGAATTCTTTTAATCATGATATAAGAAACGCCCCATCCATATGTGACCGTGCATCACAAAACGTACAAAAAGTAGCACACACTGATTTTGAGTGAGGACTGAAAATAGGTGAAATGGGTCAATCTAGCCGATCTTGACTTTTTCGTATTTTCTAAAAGAACAAGGGTTTAGTCTTCTACACTGTGTTAAAATTTGGGATCATAAAACGTTAAGGAAAGTGTGTTATTTTTTTGGTAGAATACTGCGTGATTAGCTGTGTCTTTACAATCCAATTTACATTTCTGAGAAACCTTGTGCACACCCTTCACTGTCAACTCTAATAACTTTTGAAAAGATGTTGCTACTGCTTTTACAGTTGGCAATAATCATGGGCAGAGTGTGTTAATAAGGCATTTTCAATTTCAGTTCAATTTGATAATCCCTTCATTGTTGTTACTCCGGTGGTTTACTTCCTGTTTTTTTTTTTTGTCCCATTCATCGCACAGGCAGTACAGCTTGGTAAAGATTAAGCGCAGACTGTACTTCAGAGTCTCTTTTCTCATTTCACACTTTTCCTGAGTGTGTGCTTTCTTTCCAATATTCATACAGGTTAAAAGAATCCAATCGAATTAAGTTATACATCATTTTAAAGCTTAGAGTGTGCTCTTTCAGAATCTGCCCTCAACTAAAAATCCTTGTCTGGCGACTTTTTGTTTGTTTTGTGGTGCAAGGTCACATATATTCTATCAAGAGGAAACTGAAGTCCTTTCTATTGCAATCGTATGACTCTACAGTACTGAACTAGCCATTTGGCCTTCTTTCTGACATCATCACTTTTTCGCCTCTTTGAAGAATAAATTGTAATGTTTTTGATGTCTGCTAATATCTACGCTATCGCCTTAAGAGTGAAAGACTTGAATTTCTGTCTTATTCCTGTTCATACGTCCCTTCATTTCCTTGCTTTTCTCCTTTCAGGCGTTACAATATCACTTTTTTTTTTCCTCCACAACTATTATCTGTTTCTCTTGACACGCTTCTGTCGAAGATCACTGTCTCTGTTGCGCATTTTCATTTGCTATTTTGTCTTCTGTTTGTTAGTCTTGAAGGCTATCACAAAGGTGAAGGAGACCATCATCAGAGACTTCTTGTTTGCCGACGACTGTGCACTCAATGCTAATGTGAGAACGTAATGCAGATGCAGATGGACATATTCTCCTCTGCCTGTGACAACTTCGGCCTTACCATCAGCACCTAGAAGACTGAGGTGATGTTCCAACCAGCTCCAGGGAGCCAGTACCACAAACCACAAATCCAGGTGAATGGACAGTCTTTCCAGGCAGCAAAGACCTTCACCTATCTGGGCAGCACCCTCTCCAATTGTGTCACAATTGATGCTGAGCTGGATCTCTAAAGCCAGCAGTGCTTTCGGGAGACTCAGAAGAAATGTTTGGGAGAGGAGAGGGATCAGCCTTTCAACAAAGCTGAAAGTCTACTGCACAGTTGTCCTCACCATGCTTCTCTATGGCTTCGAAACTTGGACTTTGTACCGGAGACATGAGAGGCGAATCAACCACTTCAATATGCGATGCCTCCGCAACCTCCTTCGCATCCGCTGGGAGGACAAAGTTCCGGACACTGAGGTACTGAAGCAGGCAGGTATCCCTAGCATCATTACAAAAGTCCGCAAGGCCCAGGTGAGATTGGCAGGCCACGTCTCCCGCATGTCTGACGACCGCATCCCGAAAAAAGCTCTTCTATTGAGAACTCGTTGATGGGAAGCGCAAGAGGGAGGACAAAAGAATCGCTTCAAAGACAACCTGAAGCTCTACCTAAAAGACTTCTCCATCAACACCTAGTCCTGGGAGACACTTGCCGCAGATCGCCCTTCCTGGCGCCATGCTATTGCTGTAGGGGCCCGCAGGGCAGAGGAGCAGCGTGTCAAACAGGCAGAACACAAACGCCAGATGCGAAAAGCTAGAGCAGCCAACCCCAGCAGTGTAGCCCCTACCCACTTCTGCCCGACCTGTGGGAGAGGCTTTATTTCCCAGATTGGCCTCATCAGCCACCTACGGACCCATCGAGCCAATTGATGTCATTGGTCATCCTCGAGAACGAGGGACGAACAAATACGTACTATCCATTCCGTTTTATCCCATTCAGCCTTTTCTTCAGTAGTTGTTTTGTTGTCTAGTCTTGTTTGTTTGTTTGTTTGTGTTTGTTTGCTTCTTTATTCATCGTAAAAAAATAACAATGATACAATACAACTGGAATATATAAGAACAAAAACGGATGGATTGCCCTTCTCAGCTCGGCCTTCATGGCCGTGCTGGTCTTCCGAGAGTTCCAACTTCACATGAAAAAAAAATACAATGGTCGAAACTCCATACAATAAAAACTATGTACACACACTTACTTACACATAATGATATGATGCGAAAAAAAATGATACATCAGTGAACAAAATCAACTAAGACAACATTACCGAAAAAAAAAATGTGAAAACAATACCCCCATGCCGACTACCAAAATACAATATTCCCTCCCTCACCCACAACCCTCCCCATGTGACATAATCTTTTACATAATACAGAGATACGTGATCATTATCATAACATCCAGCGTAAAACATAATTATGTATTGCTTTCTTTAGGGAATTACATGATGATGAAGATATTATATCCAAGGGAACAGTATTGTACATTGATGCCCCACGGTACGCGAACATACGTCTAACAGTATTCTGTTTTAGGCTTTGACAGCGTCAATCTTCCATAAGATCGTAAAGAATATTGATGAGATACAAAATTAAACCGGTCCAATAAATAAGGAGCGCTGAAATCATTTAGAGTTTTAAATACCATTAACAAAATATGCTTTAAACGGCGTGTTTTTAAAGATTCCCAATTTAGTGTCTGATGAATAACGTGATTTGAAACATGCATATGGGTGAGAATTTTGAACGATGTACAATTGCCAATTTTCGTACCTTATGACATTCTTTCCCTTAGAACACGCCAGGATGATCTAAGAAACCAGATTTTTTCATGTCATCTCAAAGTATGGTAGCTGCCGTCTCAAACAGAACACATCCAGTTTTGGTCTCCATAACGGACGTTCGCTGTAATTGTCATGGTATTAAATGCCTTAATTCATTCTTATTTCTCTCTTCATGACGAATTTTCTCTCATTCCCTCAATAGCCTGAACATGCTGCGACCAAATAGAAAACAAAAAAAAAAAACAAAACAAAACAAACCAAAACAAATCCGAGAAGTGCTACGCAATCACATTCAGGATAATGACGGAAGAAGTCAGTAATGAGCATGTGTTGAATAAGAAACGGAAAAGTTTCAAAAGGACGTGGAAGCAGTTGAATGAAAATGACTGAGAAACAGAGAAGGGATCGAGCTCCAACACACAGAGAAAAGAATTGCCAGTGCACTCCCGTTATACCAAATTCCTCTGGAGAAGTTTTTGTTTGTTTGCTTATGTTTTTTATTCATCGAAATGCCGTCACAAGCGAACAAAAATCATGCAGTATACAATTATTGTCTGATGAAAACACACAAATCCTCCGCTTATCATCACATGGTGTTGGTTTATACTCATCAATGAAATGCAATATTCATTTGTAGTTTTTTCCAAGATTTGTTTTTTTTTTTCATTTTACATTTAAGAGACAGAGAGATCGTCAATTTGTTTGTGCATTTGTGCTTACTTTGAAAACACATGTTTTAAAAAGTAATGATTAAGAATAGGTTTAAGGTTGCACTTTGATACGTTCGGTCTTCCAAAGATTCGTTACTCCGATGTCCAAAGGTTTGTTATTCCAAAATGAAAAAAAAAAAAAAAATTGTAGTTAATTCAGGAGGTTTGTCATTAGAAATGTTCTTCGAAAAATAGATATTAAGGATCATTATTTTTAGGTCCGTTCTTCTAAAAGTGGAATGGGCCTAATATTCGTTTAGGTGAAAACGGTTATTATGAGGTTTTGAAATTGGAGGATTTTAGTTGTTAACTTGTTTCTCCACATTTGGATAAGCGAACATAATATTTCATGTTCCAATTAATAAACCTTTCGGTTAGCCTTCGGAGATTCCTATCATTTACCGAATAAAAATGCTTCATAATTATACGAACTCTATCAATTTTCGTATTGACAAATTGTATGAATAACGAGCCTCCGAAATGACGCGCTACAAAAGGTTTGTTATAACAAACCATATCGTATAAAATCGAAGTCACAAACATCCATCCAAGTTATATGGACTTATTATGGACTTGTTATGACGAAACTTCGCAGTATCGAACCAATTATCATTTCTGACTAATATTATAACACAAATTCTCCTCGGTAACAGTGTGTAACACAAGGAGCAAACACGGAGGGATTTCTTCCTAACGTATTCGTTTGCCCTCCCCAGCTAAACTTCGTATTTCTATAACGGAGCACATTTCTGTTGTTTTTCTAGATTAATTCTTTGTCATAATTTTAGCTGTGACCATGTTCGTTATATAAAAAGAAAATTTTGCATTGTAGACTTTATATAACAACTTTAGGACCTGAATATTTACTCCATGATAACAAAATTTTGATAAATATATTCGTTCTCAAGAATGGACTACGTCACTGAGATTACACGCACGTTTGTACGTTCATTTACGAGAGATGGAAAAATTGTTTTCTTTGATTCCCCAGTATGAGAAGATAAACAAGCTTATATAATTGAGAATTGGTAATATCTATTCAGGATTTTGCAGAGGAGTTTGTTCTCGACATGAAATTGCTGTTTGTTGCGAGTAGAATGCGTTTCCAACTCAAGAGAGCTGCATTGTTCAACATCTTGTTTGTTCCGAACGTCCGTGAGCTACATGCGAACCTCCGTGATGAAAACTATGCTATGTTTGTTGGGTTATAGAGACTGCCCAGATGAGATACATCTTAAAAAGGTATGTTATTATTTGGGAGTGAGAATTAAAGTATGGGATAGTGAAATAAGAGGTGGAAATATTGAGTTTCTGTAAAATGCGCATAAAGTTAAGAAAGCGTTTAGCGGAAGAGCAATATTTCAACAGAAATGACGAATTTAGTTAAATCATCAGTTGTCTACCATTACGTACAGGTTAAGAGTACAAGCTTAATATTCTGTAATCACGTACACATGTTCCTTAAGATATTTCGTTAGGATTTTGAACTGAATCAGATCTTTGGAAACTATGTTAAATGGTATTCAAATGTATGTGCAGTACTATTCCTCACGGACGTTCGCTGCTCTGGACATGGTAAACTTCAGCGGTGAATAAAAACTTGTTCCTCTGGAAAAATCCTAGTATAATTAGGTTCATATTAAAGCTTGAGTTATACTCTTTCAGGTAAGATGAATGTTTTGGAGAATTTCCTTCTTTTTAAATTTTGCCTTGTTTTGGCTCAATTGTACATCGTTCAAAATTCTGACCCATATACGGACTGACTCTCAGGATCATTCTCCCCGCTCTATTCTGTAATTTCTGTAATCGATCAGTATACTTCTTATGGGCAGAATCATAAAGTACATCTGCCTAATCAAACAAAGGTTTGATTATAGAATTATAAATTATCCTCATACTTTGTTCATTTGAATTAAAACGAAGACGACCCAAAAACCTTATCAAATTACCTATCTTCAAACACAATGTTTCTATATGAATATTCCATTTTAATTCTTGATCAATTATAACTCCGAGATGTTTCATGTTTGTTCGCGTCTGTTAGTCTTGTCCATCCCGTTTTGTCCCGTACAGCCTTTTCTCCAGCATTTGTTTTGTTGTCTAGTCTTGCCCTTTGTTGTTCACGTCTATGAAAGTAAGTGTATTTATCTTTGAATCTAAATATCAGTGGGCTTCCAGATTTCTTCCTCTTCTTTTTTTTCTTTTTTCTCCTTTTGTATTTATGATGCTTCAATTAATCTTCCCATTGATGTTATTTTTCCAGAGGGGTCCACATTTTACAAGCTCTGTCTTTTTAGTGGATCCCTCCAGTTTTCGCACTTTAAACAAAGTTATATATGTACTTCATTTCGATCACTTCTGTTTCTTTTTTTACTGCATTATACAATTACTATAAGGTCTTCAATTGTTGTACATTCTTTTCGATACATAATGTTCTATTTACCTCATTCTCCGTTGTCAAAAGAAATGTAACTTCAATATATGTTTTGTCGAAAAATGAAATAAACTTTGAATTGAATTGAATTGAATAAAACCCATTCACTGTTGAGTAAAATCCCCTTTACTATTTACCCCACCCCCCCCCCAAAAAAAATAGCTTACAAATCGGTAGCCACATTCTTCAAAAATCACAAATATATGACCCTGCATCACAAATCGAACAAAGTTCAAAAGTTGTACAGTTTATCAAAGCGTCTAATCTTACCCAAGTGAACCAACAGTACAATGAAAGAACCGGAAAAAAAACCCACAAACAAATACAAAAGACATACCACGCCTTCCATCACTGTATAAAATGCGACATGCGACATGTTTATGAACTAAACACAGTGTTGAAGATCTAAACACTTTGTTTAACACCTAAACACCCGGTGTGTATAGCACGTGTAAAGTATTGAGAGTTAAAGTGTTTAGCTTGGAGTGTTTAGTTGGAGTGTTTATTCTGGTTATGCTATGTTAATCTCAATATGTCCATATATATATGGAGAAGTGTTGAAAATGGTGTGTAAATTGCAATTTCTAGTTCCCTTTTATCGTGAGAAAGTGGTAACTGTTACGACATCAAGATGCACGATGAAATAATTCATGTTTTAGGCCTTTCATGGAAATGCCTAATCAATAAGGAAAAAGGATAACCTAAAATATGTTATACGACCGTTATAGATTTATATTTTGGTTTCGCATGGACAGTCCTATATTTTAACTGCTAGAAAAAATGGGAGTTGCCTTTGTTAATGATTTCGTTCATGGTTTAGGACATTATCCAAATGTTTGTTGGTTAGGCCTATAAAAAACACTTCTACTGTCAGGGTAAACAGACGCGTTTAAATTTAGAACGCCTCATAAACACGTTCTAAACACCGCACATGTTTAGCATAAACGCTGTGTTATACTCGTACTCTACAAGTCAGCAGCGCATGTGACATGACGGCCGCGGCCACAACGCACGCAGTGGTGCTCTCTGCGTGCGCTTCTAGCGCACGCTCGTGCTATGCATAATTATGACCATAATCAATGCACATTTGGCGGGAAAGGTGATGTGCGCGTACCATAGAGATGTATACTAATAATATACTAGAGCGCGGACTGCGTGTGGCGCGTACGCAGTGTTCGTGTGCCGAGATGAAGAGGCCGCGCGCCATCTTTGTCCGGGCAAAAACAAGCATCGCGTCCGGGCAGCGCAGTAGTGGTGGACACGTGAACACGTATACAACAAGCGCTCAAACACGTATTGCCTTTCACAAAAAGATGAGGGGGTCGGAGATGAGAGAAGGAAACAACTCAAAAAGTTAAGTTGCTAGCAATCTCTTATTATGAGTGGTAAAGAAAATGAAAATTAAAAAAACATTACTTTATTCTCAACGAGGTAATACTTTCAAGCCGACCAACACGACCATGGTCCATGCAATACAAAGGGTTCTCTTGGTCTCTAGACTGCCGGATGCCCCTTGTGATACAGTATACTGCGTCAATTTTTGTATTTTTGTATTTTTTTTTTTTGCAGTTGTTTTTTTTTTCTGTATGAGGGGACTGCATTCTATAGTCCTATCTGTGTATACGAGTGTTTCATTGTATTTCTATTTTTTTTTTTTCTGGTGGTGGTGGAAATGAAATGAATCATTTTTATAAGTACGTGTAGGCATATTGGTTCCATGACATATTGATGTTCAAGCTCGAAATGCTAATGTTGAAGCTTACATAATCCCTAACCCAAATCATAACACCCACGGTGACCCTAATCCTAATCCTCACCCTGCCTTTCTTACAAGAACCAAAAGCCCAATCAGACCCATGATGGTAATTCTATTTTCAGAAAGATATCAATGCCGGAGCATATGTCCTGTAACCAGGCATATATTACGTATTCTGAGCTTTTCTCACACTGTCTTAGTGAAATTAACTGCTGGTATAGCAAAGGGTGGAGGAACGATTTTTTTTTTTTTTTTTTTGGGGGGGGGGGCTCAAGGGCCAAATAGGGCACTTAGAAATGAGCACTTTTTTAACTTAAAAAGGGGAGTTTTTGTTTTTGTTTGTTTGTTTTTTGAAATGGGGCAAATGCCCCCTCCCCGTTCCGCCGACCTTGCATATCTGCATATAGTTATGTACTGTATTAGCTATCTATATTATAGTAGCAATAGATCGAGAATAGCTGAGGGAGGGCGGAGTGCCCCTGACGAATTTTGCAAGACCTTTTCTTTTCTTTTTCCTTCTTTTTTTTTTGCCTTGAATCAATCTGTTTAACACACACTATAAATGTAATTTTAGTTACTTGTGAAAGGAAACTCCGCTCCCCTTCTTTTCTCCTGTTTCTACATCCAAAAGCAGCACATGAACCAGGCATTTTGCAACATAGATCTATGCTACTTTAAGTAGAATTTGCGAATTTAAGAACATTTTTCGATTTCCAAACTCCAATGGAGACCTTGGCATAGATGCTAGCCTACTGCCGTTGCATCCCGTCGTCGATCTCCCTGCATGCTCCGCTAGCGCTACACGTTAACGGTACGGTCGCTAGTCGAAATTTGCCCGGACCAAAATGGCGAACGCCTCCTTCTATCGGTCACAGGGATTTTACGGAGTCCGCCCTCTAGTGTTCTTAGTATACATCTCTATGGCGCGTACGTACCTGTACGGATGGATCTGTCTGATTAGCTCGCTGGTGCTGCCCTAGCAGCGTGATTCGCCTCGGCCTACACAGTACGTTCGCATTCGTTCTAGGCTTGGTACACTACTGTACTTACGACTCTTATCGACTGCACTGACTGTTGTATTATGTACTACATAAAGCTAAGTAAAGGAGCGGATTTAGCTAAGATGGCGTCAAAGCGATAAAGTTTTAGCCTGGCCGGCCTGCATGAAAGCGGTATGTCTGCTAAGTCTGCTCAGTCTGTGAATAACAAGATTTATTGCAAAAATGCTCTCGTTTAACGTAAAACGGTAGTAGGCGTAGAAATAGGCTACGCCCTTTGGATTTCCCTTCGTGCGCGCGCACCTTGCAGAGGTTGTCCCACCGAGTGCTCTGAAATTCTGTCATTTTTGTGACTTACTTGGTTGTGTTTCAACTAGTATTATATGACAGAACCTTGTTTTATTATCCAGGATTACACAGGACTTTTTTGAGGACCATTATCATTGTGCCTGTACCAAGATTTTAAGCCAACAGTCCTCACCTTCGCCTAGCCTGCGACTTGGCTCGAGGGAATGTTCTCCATGTGGTATAACGGAACGCAAGCCACAATATGCACTGTCAAGACTGCACCTAGGCCTACATGTTCTGTGTACGGACTAGACTCACACAACCATCGCATTACGTAAGTGACTTTTATACTCCGCCATCTTTGCTGTAGCCTGTCACGGTCAACGAGTGGGTAGGCTCTACCTACCCTGCTACTACAGAGGATATGTATACAATGTACCCGTGTTCGTCATCTCTCAACAAACAACCAGTTTTATTACAATCCTGGCTAAACTGGCTTTATTTGAGACTTCGTACCTGCTCAAAATTTACAACTCACTGAACTCAGCACTGTGCCACTGGCACTGAGGCGAGCTTTGCCTGAACCCACCCATTTCAAGTATTATTACATCCGTAGAGTGGGATCTGTTGTGCCGCACTCATCGATGTTTCGAACTTGGCCCATCGTATTATTTCTTTTGTTATCTGTTTATGCACACACAAGTGCTGAGAGCAACTTCAACACAAAATCAAAGTTACCGCAATGTCAGCTGAAACGATTGAATTTTTTAGGGGCTCGCATACAATACTATGCAAACACGAGAGCAACATTTCAACTGTCTCTTACCATCTGTGGAGACATAGAACCAAATCCAGGACCTCAACGTCAAAACATCAGTCATCGTAGTTGTACAAAAAACTGCTTATAATTGGCCGTCCGCAGACGGTGTTTCGGCTAAGCATGGATGGAATTCCACAACTTCCAGTCATCAGCTTCATGTGCACGAGTACCCAGGACTCCATGCGTGTACCTCTTCGCCATATTTGCATTCAACACTCCCTCATCAATATTTCAACACTGAACAGACAACGTGCCTCGCTGGTTTTAAGATGTCGCTAGACTCCACGCTTTCCTCAGCATTTGCCCAAACTACAATATACGGTGTGGAAACGAATTCATGATCTAGGAATATCGCGAAAAAGAAAGACCCACCGGGGAAGTAAAGGAAATGGAAGGAAAACAAATAAATTCAACAGAATTTGTACTACAGGTATTCCTCGAAAGTCGATTGTCCAACCAATACCAGTGTTATTATCAAGAACACGTGTGATTTTTAGAAAGGAAAGATCAAGTTATGGGAAAAAAATAATCTTTATAAAACCGGTTTCACAGTTGAATAAAGAGGTAAGATATGATCTACCAAATGTTTATTTAGCAAATGTACGTTCTCTTAGAAACAAATTTGACGAGATAGGTGTTACTGTAGAAAAACACGATGTTCATACCCTGGTTTTGACAGAAACATGGCTTGATGAAAATACACCGATTGAGTATTTTCCCCTTTCTGGTTTTATTTCTTTTTCTCAATCACGTATGAACAAAAAGGGTGGTGGAGTCGCAGCATATATAAAACAAAGTTTTCAACCGACAAGTCTCTCTGTTTCAGTCCCTGTTGGTGTAGAAATTATTTGGATTTATATGCGACCTCCTCGTCTCCCTCGGTCAATTTCAAGTATTATTTTGTGTACAGTTTATTTTCCTCCCAAAAACCCAAACTCTGAATTATATATTGACCCTATTTTAACTAGTTTGGATTTTTTAGCTACAAAGTACCCAAATGCAGGCTTCGTTATAGCTGGATATTTCAATGATTTGGATGTTACTCAAATACTTTTATTAGAGAATTTTAAGCAAGTTGTGAATAAACCCACAAGAGGTCAGAATATTTTAGATAAGATTATCACTAATATCAGTCATGTTCATGATTCAGTTGAGATTTTATCACCCCTTGGGATGAGTGACCACAATTGTATCCTCTTGTGTCCTTTACACCAACAAGTCTGAATATTCAGGTAATAGGAAGAAAAAAAAAAGAATTGTTCGACCCTTAACTGATAGTGGTATTCGTGAGTTTGGCAGCTGGATAACACAGCGCACTTGGGAAGAACTTTACATTACCACTGATGCTTCTGAAATATGCAATATGTTTTTGCAGGTTTTAAAGCACCGAATAGATAAGTTTTTACCTGTGAAAGAAATAAGTATTCATGAGAATGATAAACCATGGATAAACTGTGAAATTGAAATATTGATGAAAAAAAGACAAAAAAGCATTTATTAATAAGAATGTTAAATTATGGAAATATTTAACGAACAAAGTGCAAAGAGCAGTAAAAGTAGCCAAGGATAAATTTCATAATGAAAGAATACAAAGGTTGACAATCAACAATCCTGCTGATTGGTATAAACATATTAAATTGATGACTCATGGAGTTCAATGTCAAATGCAGATTGATGTACCTGATATTAGTGAGAAAGAACATCACAATTCGAAGTATGTAGCAAATTAATTAATTAATTGTTTTTATCTGTAACAACCGATTTTTATAAACTGGACAAATCACAGTTACCTGCATATCTGCCTTCACCTTATGAATGCCCAGTCATACAACTAGATGATGTTTTCAATAAGTTACGTAAGTTGAGTTTACGAAAATCAACTGTGTCTTATGATTTGCCAGTGAGAATAATCCGTGAATTTGCTTATGAGATATGTTTTCCTTTATGTCACATTATTAATATTACTTTTAAGCAGGGTACTTTCCCAAAAATGTGGAAATATGCTGAAATTATTCCAATTCCCAAATGTTTTCCCCCAGTAGTATCTGAGTTAAGACCAATAGCTCTGACCTCTTATTTTGCTAAGATTGCTGAGTCTTTCATAGTTAAATGGCTGTTAGAAGACATTAGGGACCAAATCGATGTCAATCAGTTTGGTAACCGCCCTTGCCTTTCAACTTGTCATTATTTGATTGCAATGCTTCATAACCTGTATAAAAATGCTGATAAGCAAAGCAATGTATCAACTATGGTTTTAACAGATTTTTCGAAAGCATTTGACCGAATTGATCATAATATTCTGATTCATTAATTCGTATTTATGAATGTGCGTCCATTTGTTATTTCATTAGTTGTGGATTTTTTATATTGCAGACAACAGGTTGTTAAATACAATGGCAGTATCTCTAATATTAGAGAATGCAATGTAGGGGTTCCACAGGGAACACAACTTGGACCGGTTTTGTTTTTGATTATGATAAATGATGCTTGCAAAGATTGCCCTTTTTCATTTTATAAATATGTTGATGATTTGACTATTGTAGAGGCTAGGAATAGAAATCAGCCATCTCAGATACAAAGAGAAATTAACGCACTGGCAAGTTGGTCATTGTTGAACAATATGAAACTTAATCCTCAGAAATGTGTTTTTATGACAATTTCTTTCATGAAGCAATCAATTTAGCAAAGTTTGTGTATCAACGAAATTTTTTTGAAAGAAACAAGCACTGTTAAGATTCTAGGAGTGTATTTTCAGCAGAATCTCAAATGGGATACACATGTTTCTGAAATGGTGAAAAGATGCAATAGGAGATTGTTTATGTTAAGCAAATTGAAACATTCTAATTCATCAATAGTTGATCTTATTACAGTGTATACAGGATACATCAGACCAATTCTAGAATATTGTGCCCCACTTTATCATTCGAGTCTTACAAAAAAAACACACAGAGGTAATAGAAAAGATTCAAAAACGTGTATTGAAAATCATATTAGGTTGTAATTATGTTACATATGATGTGGCCTTACAAGTGTGCAATTTATTATCTTTAAAAGAAAGGAGAAGTAAATTGTGTTTAGATTTTGCTCTGCAGTTAGAAAAGCACCCCAATCATTCATTGTGGTTACCGGATCAAAGAGAGGTTAAAATCAATTTAAGAAATGTTACAAAATATTCTCAACTCTATTGTAAAACTGATCGGTTTAAGAAAAGTGCAATACCGTATTTTATTGATATACTGAATGATTATTATTGCAGTGACTCTTAGTAGAGTTTTTTATTCTTGGTACTGTCTAATGTGTTGGTAAATTTATTTTTATAGTTATATGTATAGGAGTTTGCAGAGTGGTGGGTAGAGAAGACAAAATAATAATGATACATTTGATTAAGAAATTTCTATGTATTATATGCATGTTAGGAAACCCCATCTTTTCCACACTGCACTCAAAGTTAAATTTTTGTGGGTAATTTCATTGTAATTATATGTGACCGTGCACCTCAAAACGAACATAAGGTTGCACACACTGATTTTGCTTGAGGACTGAAAATAAGTGAAATGAGTCAACCTAGCGGAACTTGACTTTTTAATATTTTCTGAAAGAGCGGGTCTTCTTTTACATTATGCTAAGATTTTGTATTATAAAAGGGGCAGGAGAGTGTGTTTTTTTAGCAGTTTATCTCGAACATTTTTGGTAGAATAGTGTGATTAGGTGTGTCTTTAGAATCCCTTTTTCATTTCTGGAAAACCTTGTCCACACTCTTCACTTTCAACTCTAATAACTTTTGAAAGGATAGTGCTACTGCTGTTAAATTTGGCATTAATTATGGACAGAATGTGTTAATGAGGCATACTTAATTTCGATTTAATCTAATAATCCCTTCATTGTTGTTACTCCGGTGGTTTACTTCCTGTTTTTGTCCCATTCATCGCACAGCCAGCACGGTTTGGTATAGATTAAGCGCTTGAATATACGCTATACTTCAGAGCCTCTTTTCTCAGTTCACACTTTTCCTGACTTTGTGCTTTCTTTCCAATATTTAGATAAGTTAGGAGAGTCCCTTTGATTTGAGTTATACATCATTTTAAAGCTTAAAGTCTGCTCTTTCAGAATATGGTCTTAACTAAAAATTCATGTCTGGCGACTTTTTGTTTGTTTTGAGGTGCAAGGTCACATATTGTAATTAAAAGACTGCGGTATTTTAAGGCATACCCGGCTGTAAAGAGTGGAGATTTGTTTGTTCACAGCTGTAATGAGGTGATACATTGTATTTTTTTAGTTGTTGGGATACTGCTTAGTAGTCGCTAGACATTCACACAATGTATAATAGGTGGGCCTGCTTTTAAACGTGCACTTAGCACAGGTACAAGAATTTCTTTTGTATGGGCGTGTGTTGGGTGTTGTCTTGTGGGGATGACGGTGCTTGTGTGTGTGTGTGGGTTGTGTGTGTGTGTGTGTGCTTGTAGCTGCAATGCGTGTGTGTGTGTTTTCCCTGTGTGTACGTGTCTGTATCTAAATGTGTGCGCGTGAATGTATGTGTGAGTGTGTACATATTGTACATTGAGCATGTGCACTGAATATGTACACTGTACATATCGTCGGTGAAAAGATGAACCGACGTATCTGAATAATTTTTTTTTCAATTTTATCGAAAATTAGATTTTCGCCTTATTCCACTGTTCTCACTTGCACCTATCATCGTAGCAAGTTGTGGACTTCAAATTACAGCCAAAAGCTACGATTGATGCACACGCCGTATATTATTTTGTCACTGCTATTGTCGCACTGACTGCATGAAGTGACGCATCCGCATGCGTCTGTTCATGAACTAGCGCGTATTTTGCATGTGCGTGAACGAACCGACGCATCGCATAGGATCGCTCGTTATAACTTCGGGGGAGAAACGCCGGTCCTCTGCTTTCATCGAATCCTTAGTGAATGGATGAAGTGGCGTATTGTCAGTGATCAAGATGACAAACAGGTAAAGAAAAATAAATTTCTGTTAAAATTCACTTATGAGGTGTATATCACAGCCTATTTCACATTCACATTTGTTTTTGGAGGCCTATATCGTGGAAATATAACCAAGTTTGTAATTTTCATAGTTTTATGTAACCTAGTTGCCGTCTCAATTATTGTAGTCCCATTCATTAGTAACCGTGTAAGAACAATCAGCAAGAATTTAATTCTTTGTGTTCTTTGTAGCCTTTATCTAACACTAACAAATTCTGTATCTGAACACCTCTCACTAAAAACTTATTTTCGCTTTAGAATTCCCTAAAACTCTCCTATTAACCCGTTCCTTCCTCAATTCTCTGAGTGCCTTTAATGCCCCCAAACGAGATTCTTTTCGCCCGTCGACAGAGAGGCACACAGGTTGGTATTCCAGCTGTGTGAAGGCAGTCAAGCGGTTCATTGTGTCCCCCTTTCTACGGTCAACTACTACCTGTGCCCGTGAACGATGGAAATATCGATCAGGTGCGAGGTATGAATAGAGCGTGCGCTGATGAGCTCTCAGAATCTTTTGTTCTACACAAAACCAGGTACCTGAATGAGGTGACTGGGGTCAGCGAACCCGCATTTCTACCTGATCTCAGCTTTGATCATTATGTACATGTTCGTACGAGTTTACAGCAGAACAAGCAAAAAACTACATCAGGAAAAGGTATATAATACTGTAAACCCCCCCCCCCTTTTTTTAAACAGCAGGAGAACAAATCCTGATAGAATAAACTCTGATCTTTTTATCGAACCCACTTTTCTGAGCATTTTAACACAAAGAAACATGAATTTAGGCCACTGAAGCAGGCACCCTTGTCTTCATTTTGGGAACCTGGTAAACCAGGTTCCCGTACATATCAGTTGCTCCCACGGGAACCTGGTAAACCAGGTTCCCGTAAGGAACGGGTTAATTGCGTGAGAGAAATTTTCCGTTCATGTAGATATCTTCATCTAAAAGACACATAGAGCTACAATTGTTTTAATTGTACTTTCTATTTGTATCAATGTAGGAAACTAGGATCTAGAACAGGCGTATAGATATCAAAACTCTGTCCAGCCTAGCCTAGGCTAGTTGTAGTAGCAGTAGTTCTACTAGGTTGGTAGGAGCCTAGTACTTGTACTACGCCTATTTTGTGGCTATGTTGTTTTTTTCCCTCCAAGTCCAAGCCAAAAAAAGGGAAAAAAATCCACTCATATTAATCAGATTTTAGAACTGAAATGGCTCTTCTTGGAACCTTGCCTGAACAAGCAATACAACGAAATACTGTCCGCTGTCACATGGAAATAAACATGGACTCCAATGGAGGCATTTGAAAACATGCAAAGTCTATGGTAGAGTGATTTTTGCGAAGCTGATATTTGGTGTGTGAAGTACTATACTAACAAGAGAGGGAGGAAGAGAGAGAGAACAGTGCGTGTAGAAGAAATGTATCTCTTAGTCATGGTGAGTGGTTATTGCAAAAAAACCACAACTGCTAAGATTGAGAGACATTGTTCAGATTCCAGAGTTATCAAGTTGTATGAAAAGATTGATGGTCTGGTTGGACCCTAAAATCAATCAGGGTATTGTCTTTTAACTTGTTTGCATTCAAGATCATACATTTTACAGAGGTCCATTTGCATAAGAAATATGTAGATTACAACTTCAGTGTCATTGTAGTTCATACAGTCAAATAATTTATGTAGGAAGCAAATATCAATGATCAGAACTTGGTTTAGTAATGGGTTTTATCTTAATGATGATGTTAGGTATTTATCTTTACATATCTTGCGCTGTTCTAGTGTCAGTATACTTACATAAATGGATATAGATTATTACAAAACTTGTACTCTTAGGCCTGAATTCACGAAGGTGGTTTAAATTTAGACCATGGTTTATGCAATTCCCTCTGCGTAAATGCATGTGACAGCGTGCATACACTGGCAGATGCTCAATAACAATCGCTCGTTGATCTGCACTTGTCAAAGGTACACCCATTTTCCGCTTATTTTGTACCATGGTCTAAATTTAATCCACCTTAGTGAATTTCGGCCTTAGAGCCAAAAATCAACTTTTCTATCAAAATGAAAGAGCACTTGACTAACCACATTCAGAAAGCAGGGGAAATAATTGCTACCCATAACATATGTCAGTATCAAGTTGATGGAATGTGTTATTTTCATTTTTTAATGAATTTTTGTAGTAGTCCCTTTATATTTTCTTGATACTGTTATCCACGTACATCATAAATCACATGTACATGTATAACATTCAGGCTCTTCTGCATGGGATTATACTATTTGTACAGCTTGTGCAAGCCGAACAGATCAGGGGCAGAGCAGCCAGTCAGAGGCAACAACAGCACCAATCGGCAACTGCCATGGCACTGGTTTTCAAGACCACAGTGCTTGGTCCCCACCGTGATACTTGTCTGCAAGGGCACAGCACCCCGTCAATGGCAGGAACAGTGCCACTTGCTCCCTACCATGGTACTCTGCAAGGGCACACCACCCCTCCACTGGCAGTGACAATGCCACTTGTTCCCAAGCAAGGTACTAGTCTTCAAGGGCAGAGCACCCCTTCAATGACAGCAACAGCATCATCATGTAAATTCCACTATGGCACTGGTCTACAAGGGCAGAGCACCCCTTCAATTTCAGGAATAGTACCACAAAAGGTATCCACCCAGATTCTATGGCAACAACTGCAGATAAGAAAAAAGAATGGTTTAGTGCTTCAAAAGAATTCTTAAATGTGAGCTAGGGATGAAAATCATGAACATTAAATGTTTATCTTTATTTCATGTTAAGTATTGGGTATTGTAAAATGGAAAAAATGTGGACAATAGTTTTATCAAAATTGTTACTAGAATTAACCATCACTGGGACAATATTGCAAACTACTTAAATGCTAGGGTGTTTTGCAATGCAACTGAAGCATACATGTGCATCAAATGTGATGATTTTAGCATATTTTTAACCACTGCGCCCAATGTTAAAAAGTGACTTTAATTGTCCCACTCAAGGTACTGGTCTTCATGTGGAGAGAACCCCTTCAATGGCAGCTACAGCACCACTTGGTCCCCACCACGGCACTGGTCTGCAAGGGCAGAGCACCCCTTCAATGGCAGGAACAGTACCACTTGGTGTCCACCCAGGTGCTGTTTTTTTTCATGTGCAGAGCACCTCTTCAATGGCACTTACAGCAACACTTAAAACACCTTGCTAACATTTGCAGATGAAGAAAACAAACTGTTGTCGTGCTTCAAAGTAGTTTCTAACTATGAGTCAGGGATAAAAAATCACCAACATGAAAATATTAATCTCTATTCAATCAGTGTTAAGGCACAACAGAAAAACTGTGTTAGGGAGATATCTTCGTCGCGACGATATGAGACAAAAGATCGTCGCCAATCGTCCCCGACGATCCAAATTTTGGGCCTCATGTGCTCATTACTGCGCTCTTTTTGGCTCATTATAAATATCAACAAAAGATGGTTCCGACGAGTCGGAACGAAGTCGTCTCTTTTCGTCGCGACTAATCAATTAAGGCGGTCTTTTGTCGATCGGCGAAGCGTTTCAGTGATTGTTCAAACGTCGCACATCGTCCCCGACGACTGCGTATGCAACTTGACTAACCGTTTTGTAAAGGTTTTGGTGATGGTTTCGCGTCGCTCATCGTCCCGACGATTGACCATTGAATTTAAATCACCGTTCCGTGGCGAGTTTGTTAATCCATAATTGTTCAAACGTCGCACTTATCGTCCCGACGATTGTCCATTCAACTTGAATCACTGGTCAGAGACGCGTTTAGTAATATTGTTAAAGCGTCGCGCATCGTCCCTAGGCTTGCCCATTGAACTTAAATCACCGTTTGATATGAGTTTGAAACGTCGCAAATCGTCCCGACGATTGCTCATTCAATAATAGAAATTGTTCGATGCTGAGGTGTTTATTTTTTCTAACATCGCGAGTGGTCCCGACGAATTGCCCATTGAATTGAAATTGTCGTTCAATGATTGCCACCAGGGTAATTCATCTTCTATGAAGCCTTGCTCTCATGTTTGCCATACTTGTCTGTAAACAATACAAAAACATCGTAACGAGATGCGATGGCTGTCAGACTCCTGAAATTCTTGAATGAATCATGAAAAAAAAAGTGATGAACGTACATTATTATCTTTCCACAAGTCCAGAGCTTGAAAGAAAACATCCGGCATTTATTTTATCATCGTACGGAGTTGAATATCATTGTTATTCATTTTCGAACGTCAAAGCAAATTTCCGACACTTATATTAACATCTTTCAGAGCTGAATGTTATTGCTATTTACTTTCGAACGCATAAGCAAATATCCGGCATTTATTTTATCATCGTACGGAGTTGTATATCATTAGTAGTCATTTCCGAACGTCAAAGCAAACATGCGATATTTATTTAATCACCGTACGGAGTCGAATATTACTGTTATTCATTTCCGAACGCAAAATCGAATTTCTGACATTAATTATAGCACCGTACGGAGCTGAATCTTACCGTTATTCAAATCCAAAAGTATAAGCATCCTTGGTATAAGCAAACATCCGACATTTATTTTAGTACCGCACGGAGTCGCATATTACCGTTATTCATTTCCAAAAATAAAAACAACATCTGACATTTATTTTAGCATCTTATACGGAGTCGACTTTTACCGCTGTCCATTTCCAAAAGTAAAGGCAAACATCCGACTTTTTTGGTGGCCCGACGTGCGTTTTTGGTGGCCCCGGTCCACCGAGCCACCGTTAGCGTCGAGCCCTGGTGTATACCTCACTAACCTCAGCTTGCTGGGGAAACTTATACTGCCATACGAGGGGAGATGCTTTCATCTCTTCTAGAGAGCTTCCCTATGAGCGAATGAAATCTTTGTTTGGCATTTTCATTTCTATACTCCATAATCATTCGTTGTTTCCAAACATTTTCATGATGTCGGTATTTCAATATCATAATATTTTTCTTAATGTATTCCATTTTCATTCCTTGACCAAAGTCAGTAAGTCCGCCACAAGTACGGTAATCGTTACGTTTCGCGCAGTGCAATATGTGCCGAAGTGCGAAACACGTGGTTATCAAGTTCAATGAAACACGCCGTCCATGCGTGCTTCTTGTTTGGTTTCATAGTAGCTCCATGGTTACGGCAAAGACAATAAACGGAGGAGGCACTCCGTGTAGTTTTTTCGTTTACGGTAAACAGTTTACATTCGATACAAATAAATAAATAGTCACGTCTTTTACTGTATGATGATCGCCAAGTCGGGAAGAAGTATCTAGAGGAACTTCTCAGTTGATATGTCCGTGATGTTCATTCTAATTTTCACACGCAGTGGTACGCAGATTTTATGAGTTTGAGATCGAAAGAAGTTTCAATATATGTTGCCATGATATTATATAGGCCTACTGATGTGTAATTGGGTAGGTATAGCTCTTACACTATAAACTTCAGCTTGTTGCAGCGGCATCTGGGAAAGCGATATTTTCTTCGGCATTCGGGACCTTTTTTATATTATCATTATTTTTTTTTTTTGACACGTGATTCGATTGTAAGTATGAAGCGACGAATAACCCCTTTGTTTTGTTTTAGTGTTAACATTAATGTGTAATACACCAATACTGTTCAACGTGTGTGTGTGTGTGTGTGTGTGTGTTTTTACTGTTAAAGAAGCCAAGATAAGGCTACATTTTAATAGAATTATGCCGTCCGTTCGTTCGGTTTACAGACTGCTTATAACCTGCAATAGTTGCAGTGCGCGCATTTTTTTTTTTGCCACCTGTTTTCGCAGAAATTTACACTAGAAAGGTTGTCAGTTTTTTTTTCTTCTGCCGTCATTTCCTCTGATATGATTTGTCGTGGCCATTAAGTTAGTTTCAACCTAAAAGATACGTGTCACGTAGGTCTATTGGTTGCCAGCACGCATTTATCTGACTATTTGTGCAGTTAAGTCTGTTGTTGTTGTTGTTGTTTTCATCATTCATGGGAGGGGGCAAACACGAGTGAGAAATGAGGGAGAGGTGAAATCAGAACAAGGGAACATCTGTTCATTTAGCTGTCACTTATGCCAGCAGTAGTAATTGTCATCACCATTGCTATTCAGATCAGTTTTAGTCATATCCTATAACATTCAATACACGACTATCATCATCATGACATGAGAGAGAGAGAGAGAGAGAGGGAAAAAAACCGTCACCCGTTCCGTTCAAGGCGTAAACAAAGCAAACGAATCGCAAAGTAGATTCAAGGGGGGGGGGGCGTTTCATCAACGAGTTCGTCGGAGGTTTTCATCGACAAATTTGCTATCAGCCAATCAGACGCAAGGATTTTAGTAGCTTTTAACAGTTGTCAGTGTAAATCACAGACAAAAAGTTTCATGAAACGGTCCCCAGGAAGGTGGATTCATGGTACAATATTCCGTATGGCATACCAGCAATACAAACAGACACGTTACTGCAAAATAAATGATAGAACACAGCAAGCGAGCAGGCTAGAATCAAACCTCCTTTTGTAGGAAAAGTCCAACAAAAGTCTTACAACATACCTGTAATAGGGGGTTCACACGTACACAAATTGGCATGTTACAGAACTTATTTTTTGTTCCCCTTTAGCAAACTCCAGTCTTTTGCACATGTGGACACACACACACGCACACACACACACACACACACACACACACACACAACAGAAAATGGTGTGAACCAGTAGCGCGATGCATAACCTCAGAAATCTTGCTGATATTTCTGAATGAGCGCGGTATTTGCCCCGGCAGTACTTGAACGGTCGGGTTTAGAAACTTGATTGAGTTCTTTTATTCCCATCATTAACAACAGCGTGCTCTCCATACCACTGTGAGGCACAAGAACAATAGTTTCATCGATTGGCAATTAGCGGGTTATTTTCTGTACGTGTGAACGGTTGCAAAAAAAAAACTCAAGTTTCCGAGGGTGGCTGGAGCGTCTGAGCCAAAAAGTGTACAATCCTCACGTGTACGCTCTTTTGTCTGAGAAGTTGGAAAAAAAAAAAAAAACTCGAGTATTGGAGCATGTTTAGTAACGCGCTATTTTGCACATGTGAAGGCGGGTACATATGTATTGATATATCAGACTCAGCATGGGGGGGGGGTGTGGGGGGGGGGCTGATGAAATCTAGCATTAAAAGAATGAACTACACTGACATACTAAAAATGATAAAACTGGACATGACGTTCATGACCTCTATCCGAGTGCCTCAGACACGGGAAGTACTATGCATGTATCTACAAGCTACATTAAAGTAAAGCATAATCATAAACGCTGCGATTCGAAGTGTTCTGCTGTTTTGCTTTCAGCAATAACCAAAACTGTATTTTTACGCTCGATTCACAGTGGAGCACTAAATAAATTGAGCGTATAATATCAATACTAACTTTTAAGAAGCAGACCTGTGATTTCTCTATTTAGTCTGTTGAAGTATCTCATTGATATGTTGTTGTTTTTTTCAGTCAATTGTGCTCCCCTGACTAAGCTATCAAGAGTATAGCTTTTGTGTTCGGAAACTGGATTCACGCAAAGCATACATTCACCATGTATAGTACAATGCTCCAATATTGATGAAAGCGGTTTCGTGTGTCATACGTATTCCTCTTTCGGGTGAGTGTGCTGTGAAATCCGGTCATTTTGTTTTATTTTCAATTTTTGCAATAGTCGGGTAACGGGAAAACAAAACGTAAGGATTTTGTGTTTGATTCGCACATATTCTCTTTATTTTACATATGTAGAGAAAGAAAGAAAGAAAGAAAGAAAGAAAGAAAGAAAGAAAGAAAGAAAATAATGATCCCATGCTCGTCTAAAGAAGTTTAAGCTTTTCACGCTGCAACCTACTAGGTGACGTCTATTCGGTGCACATGGCGCTCTCTCAAAATGAGTACTATGTCGCACGTGGAGTTTTCCTGTAATGAGCCAGAGATGAAGGGGTTGCACTACTCGGGTCAAATAGGGAAGTTATGTTATGACGGATAATGATTCCTTGGTGTTTTATTTATCTGTTCAGAAAATTTCAGTGTGAAAAAAATTAGTAAAAGTGTCCCAAATCACGGTTGCTTTGAGACATTTTTTTTTTTTCCGTTACAATTTTTTTTCCAACCATCGACTTTACGGTGCACTTTGCACCTATTGTTCTTGCCCGATCGTAGCCTTTTGTCAAGGCCCTCTCGCTGTAATGGGCGAGCGAAGCGAGCCCAGCCGACCGCGCCAGCGCGCAACCCCACTCAGCTACATTTGGGCTTTCTTCACCATACAGCGAGAGGGCCTTGACAAAAGGCTGGCCCGATCGAGACTCCGCTTCCGTTGTAGAGCATAAGATGCTAATGAGCATTGCTCTTGACCCCATTGAAGACAAAAGGCATAGAGCGTGCAGCGGCGAGGGCTTTAGAATTGCGCAATACTGATGAGCTGAGCAAGACTCTGATCGGCGATATACACGCACCACATTTCATGAAGTGGTGATTGGCATGACGCACAATGGCGATTGAAATGTGTAGACACAAAGTACGATATGTATGTATATGTATATATATATATATATATATATATATATATATATATATATAATGTGAGATATTTTAGAACAGCTAAAACACAAAATAGCGAACTTACGACAACTCTCTCGTGTGTACATTTACAAAGGTTATTGGCTTCATCAATAGATAATGCATTCAAATAATGATAATAATCAGCTGTTCCCTACCATGTGACAGGCTGTTCAAAGTTTATCTTTGGAGATATACAAGGTTAATTTCCTTTTCGCAAAGCCAAGTCGTGTAATAATTCATTCGCTGATTCGCCAAATGAATGTATGTGTACTTTTCCCAGTCCAAAGACTTATTGAATAAGTTATTGCCGGCAGGGAGAGAAATCGGAACAATAACTGATGCCCATTTTTAACTCGTGTTCTCTTTGTGAAATCTCTTCATCTGAACACTTTTAGAAGTAGGGCCTATTTGAGAAAATTACAGAAAGCTTTGTCGCTACACAAAATGTGTTTGTTCAATAAGAATGTTTTTCGTGTGTACGTGTACCTGACAGTTCAGAGGTTAAGTCTGCAAAGAATTTGCCTCAACAGCTTTGCGAAACTCGAATCAGTTGCCTGTATTGAAATGTGTAATCAAAATGAAAAGACTCGGACCTTCACGCCTTGTAACTGAGTACCACAGAACCACACACAACGAAACACACACACAAGAAAGGTGAGCTTCCTGCAATCTCAAGGAATGGATAATCAAGCAGCCATCATCCTTTCTTCGCCATTGATAGCAGGAAGTGACGTAATGGAGCGATGCTGTTGGAGAATCGGCATAAATGTCTGCTACAAGTACTATGTAAAAAAAAAAAAAATTCAGACCCCCTTTGTGCTCATGTTTTGCCAAAACAAAAGAACCACAGTCAGTGAGAGGCTAACTTACTTTATGTCCTATCATAAACTATGGTTACTATAAGTTGAACGTTGAAACTGCCTTTTGCCTCCAGGCTTTTATAATAGCATACAAAGCTTTTATTGTTTGCCTGTATAAAAAAGGCGGGAATACATGTACACCCTTCTTGCAATCATCCTGATCTGATAACGGAGTGATACATTTTTTTTTTTTATCTTTCCCCCGACCAAGACCGATGCCATTAAAAAAAAAAAACAAGATCAATGCCATTAAAATAATGACCAAACAAACAAATAAACAGATCCATGCATATAACGAACAAAATATGCGTGTGTTTCATGTTTGTATAGATTATCTCTTGATGTATAGTAGACAATTGTTTTTATACCGTTTCCTAATAAGTACCTCTAGCGAAAACCCGACTTTTTTTTTTCTTTTTCTGAAGGAGGAAAGTTAACTTCAACGTAAAGATAGCTTACAGCTACATGCAAATGGGGCAATCATACATTCGCATTGTCAATTGTACATTTGTCGGATGACGCTTATAAACGTTTGATGATTTTTGTCTCCTACGGCATTTTGGTTATGATTACAGACGTATCTATTTACAAGACATAAGTGATGGTTTAAAGAATTGATCTTCAATTTAGCAAGGATTAGTCTTATAAAGTCATGAATTCCCTTTACCCATCATGGTTAATGGAACTGCGACATCGTTGAGGTAACCACACCTTTCAATTTTCATAGTTCAAACCTAAATCGTAACATAATCAAAACACAAGCAAAATATCTCAAAATGCTCAGAAGATGGCATGAATCAAAACTTTTTACGGAGATTGGATATGGCAATCTTTATTGACCTATATTTAATACAGGTTTTCCACAGCTATAATTTCCGCCTATAATAGCATTCTGATGATTTCCATTGCGTTTTGAACTCGTACCGAGCTATACTATCGAAACAGCTTTGACCTTTATACATGTAGTTCAATATGAACGAGTGTTTCGGACTCATAACCAACGTTCGAAATCGTAACCACACAGTAACAAATCAAACGAATATTGAGTAACGACTATCTTTATACATAGGCTGCCTAACTGATCACATGGTTTGACTACTACTTCAAGCAGGCTGAAAATAAAAGAAGAATGAATACACTTTTAATAATGATACGATGCTTTACAGCGTATTCACAGTATAATGTTTGCTTGCGTTTCTGTGTGCAATACGGACGGAAAATAAAATGCAGATGGATGCTTTTAAATGCTAACACCCAACGCATCCAAATGTTTTTTAAATACATATTATTGTTTTACTATACTATTTGAAACGTCGAATTTGCGAGTCCTTTAAAGGGTTACTACCCATATTATCAGGCAAAAATAAAAGTATTAGGATTTTGATTTGCTCGCAAGACTAACGATGCTATGGCGATCGTTCGCAGCAGTGACAATCCGCTTCAATAGATCTATTCAATTACTCTGTTTTCATTGAAAGAGGAAGGAGAAGTCAACTTTAAACTTCATTAGCTTTCTCGCCTTTTAAACATGTTTTCATGTATCATGCGTGGTATCGCTATTCCTTCTCATGGTATAGTGCGTGAGATGGAGCGTGAACGCCGTCGCTAAGCAGGACTGCTATAGCGTTTCGTCCGAGAAAAGAATCAGGTTGTAAGCTTCTCTGATATACAATTCAATGCATGGTACGCGGCAGTTTCTTTTTGAATGGACTCCTTTATTATACTAGCTACTTTCAGGAGATTAAGATGGCCACGCGCTTAACGTTTCACATAATAAAAGAACCTTCTTCATCCCCATCCCGACAATAGAAGGCGTCGCCTAAGCAACCACATCCTGTGTACCACCGATGCTTTTCGTCCTGTCTCTTTCGCTTATACTACTGGGAATGTCTAGACCAAGACCAAGTCTTTATAGATCCGAGCATGAATCATAAGAGGGCTTGCTCCAGTCGATTTGAGCGACATCATTAGTCGTCTTTAAGATAACAATAGCCTTTCAAACACAAAGTTCAAAATTGATGCGCCCCTCTAGCCTGAAATAACTATCATTCTCATATTCTATATAGACACTGAGGTGTCCACCGCGTACAAAAAGGGGGAAATTTGGCTCTTGCATAAAAATTGGCAAATGGTGCTATTCTAAGCATACTAATTCTTAGTTGTAAACTTACTAGACATTTGATAGAATGCATGGTACTGAAGAAAAAAGCACTTTGAATATGTTTAATGTAACAAACCGTTGTCAAGAATAACTCTATTTAATATCTAAAGTCAAGAATAACTCTATTTAATATCTGAAATGGCGCATGTCCATTTTGATACATAATATATATACTGAAAGTTAACGTAAAAGACGAAAATCGCAAAATTATAATTAAAGATTACAGGTAACAGTGTATCGTATAAGACTCGATAACTTATTATGATAACATCCATAAGTCGGCTTTCATTGCACACTATTCCGCTGCTATCAAAAAGAAACTAATCTAAACATGTAAAAAATACAGCCTCAGTATTGCAGTTTCATCAAATCAATGTGCTACATGCTGATAAACTGTCCGCATTTTTTTTTTCGAGGGGCAGAGAAGCATATTCAAGGTGTTAAAGGGGATGGCTAGTAACTGATCAGTGGGAATGCTGGAGGATGATTGTTTCAATCCTTGTGGGGTTCATTTAAGAGTACATTATATATCACATTTCTTGTGCGAAAATTATTTGCCTCAGAATGGTCTCATATTCAAGTAATGTGCAGTTTAATGTTTCCAGGTGAGCCTGGTCAGTGACGGGGCATTAATCTGCACATTACTTGAATATGAGACCATTCTCAGGTAAATAGTTTTCACACAACAGTAGATATAATAATGTACTCTTAAATGAATCCCACAAGGATTGGAACAATCATCCCTCAGCATTCCCACTGATTCCCACTGATCGGTTACTAGCCATCCCCTAAGCATGAAATAGTATAATTGTTTGAGGTGAGGATTCAGCTATTAGCCTTTTTACAGATACAACGTACTTTGAAAAGAAAGAAATATTAAAGAGCATACAATTCTGACAGGAAATCAAATTTCATTTGGTGAAGATCGGCTCTGAAATGGTAGAGATATCCAGAAACAAAGTGAAACATCGCGATCCTTGTAAAAGGCGGGCACCTATATCTCAGCCATTTCAAATCGCACTTCTCTTTGGGTTTTGGATTCACGATGAGCCCTTCCTGTCATACTAAAAAAAATAATCATTGTCTGATTATGTCAATTACTATCGCAGTATTTCAAAGTGAAATGAATATCCCTAC
Organism: Diadema setosum; assembly: GCF_964275005.1. Lineage (NCBI taxonomy): Eukaryota > Metazoa > Echinodermata > Echinoidea > Diadematoida > Diadematidae > Diadema > Diadema setosum. Next base: position 5,234,224 of record NC_092687.1, read on the forward strand.
TAACTAGTTACTACCTGTAAAAGTGGAAATTTTCGCGGTGTTGAAATTTTCGCGAATTTCGAGGAACCAGAAACTAGCGTGAAAATAAAAGCACGTGAATATTTTTTGCTTGCTGTGCGTGCGTGATGTCTTTATTCCGCGGAATTAAAAACACGCGAATCTCTTCTTACCCGGCCAAACACGAAAAATTAGTCGCGCGAAAATATCCACTTTTACAGTACATGACACAAACATAATGATGTCTTGAAATGTGTTGTGAAGATGATAGATGAATGTTACAAAGAGATAGGAGGTAGAACAATCCTAACCGCATTCATGCAAGACTAATGATATTGTAGCAATAGTACCCCCCCCCCCCAAAAAAAAAAACCCGCAATAATCATAATAATAACAATAACGATAATAATGATGATAATTGCAAAAAAGTCTTCTCTATTTAGAGTAGCCTCTTCAATGCTATCAGTGCTCTAGCTGTCAGAGGGCCCGCCTGACATTATTGCCCTATATAGAGTTCCTATTTAGGACGGAATAGGACGTAATCGCTGCGGGGAGGGAATTGAACTCGGGTCCTTCGACTGGGAGTCGTGAAGCTTAAATATCCACCGTGCCACGGCGCCCTCGCCCCCCCCCCCCCCCCCAAAAAAAGGAGGAAAACCAAAAAACACCCAAACAAAAAAAAAAAGAAAAACAGAAAGAAAACAATGTTATTTGGCATAAAACAGTCATGATTATGCTTGATTTTTATGGTTCATCCCTGCAATACTGAAGGTTTGCGATTCTTAATATCATTAAAGTATCCGTGGCATAAATAATTATGCTTATTGTCGCTGGCATGCAATGCATATAGTGTAGGCAAGAACTTCCACTTGCATGCTAATCTCTTGGTTCTCGGGAAATTTGCAAAATTATCATGCACGCAATTATTCCTCGTTTTACAGTCAACCTTGTGTTTGCATGTTGCAACTTAAGCCGTAAAACAATACAAAACCAAAGGCAAGGTTAAACTTCGTCTTCTTTACACATCATTCTTAGGATGATCACTGACATGACAATTTTGTGTGTCCATCGCTTCAGAAAGATTAACTGTCTTATAATTAATTTTGATCGACATTGTGGGATTAACATCTGCAGGAAGAGAACCTGAAGCATATTCCAAAATTCGGTTCAAATATATTAGGCGCCAAATCTTCAAATTTCATTCTATGTTGACGAATTCATATACACGGACGAAAGGAGAATGGTTAGCAATGTATACAAATTTCCGTCAAACTTCCAATGGCCCATTTAAAATATTATGCAACATGTAGGTTAATTGTCAGATCATCAAGTGATCAGCAACAGTGTGAATACCGCTGTGCCAGCGTGTAGCCATCACAACAAGCAAGAATAGCTTTTTCGTATAATGTACAAGTACGTCAACAGTACGCGGCAGTTTCTTTCAGGAGATTAAGTTTGCTACGCTGAACGTTTCACGTTATAAAAGAACCTTCTTCATCCCCATCCGGACAATAGAAAGCGTCGCCTACATCATCATCCCCATCCCGACAATAGAAAGCGTCGCCTAAGCAACCACATCCTGTGTACCACCGATGCTGTTGTTGTTCTTTTAGTTTTGCGGAGCTCTCTGCCGGGTGTGCCGGGTGGGCAATTTACTCCAAAAAAAATATATTCAATTTAAATATACACTTAAATTCAATTATAAAAATCTACACTACTTCTAATTATTTACAAAATCTAATAATAATAATAATAATAATAATAATAATAATAATAATAATAATAATAATAATTATGATAATATATTATCATTATATATATATATATATATATATATACATATATATATATATATATATATATATATACATATATATATATATATATGTATCAACATTTACAAACGAGATATTTACAGAGAAAGAAAGGGGACACGTTTTAAGAAAAGATATCGCCTGCCTATACTCCTGCACCGACATGCAGGGTTACGCCGTTCCCGTCGGCAAGCAGGTAGAGGACCCGCCCGCCGACGCCGGTGAAGTCTCGGCCTTTCCCGGGGGCAGGCGCCTCTAGTGTTAGCCTATATGATAGGCGGGGACATCATGGAAGAGGACGGGGATGACAGAAGAATAGAGGAAAGGGTGAGGACAGAACAGAGAAAACAGCCACCGATGCTTTTCGTCCCGTCTCTTTGTTGGGTATGTCGGAGCACTAGACCATAAAGTCTTTATAGATCCGAGCATGCATCGTAAGAGGGCTTGCTCCATTCAGTCGATTTGAGCCGACATTATAAGTCGTCTTTAAGATGACAATAGCCTTTCAAACACAAAGTTCAAAATTGATGCGCCTCTCTAGCCTGAAATAACTATTCTATATAGACACTGAGGTGTCCAAGAAGTTCAAGAAAAGGAAAATTTGGCTCTTGCACAGAAATGGGCACATGGTGCAATTCAAAGCATAAGATACTCATTCATTATTGTAATCTTACCCCAACGTTTGAAAGAATGCATGTAACTGAAAGAAAATATCTTTAATATGTTAAATGAAACAAACCATTGGAAATCGGAGAAATCTCTCCACCTGAAGCTTAACAATATATTGTTATATCAATAACAGTCAAGTTTCTTTACAACTCGTCGTAGCTACCATCAACCTTCTTGGCGACCATTTCTTCGCACTCAGCCGGAAAAGGACAGCTGAAACAAGTTCTGCAGTCGAATTCCCGTTTGAAAGCTGGACAGAATCTCTCCTCCAGCTCTTAAGTATTACAGGACAACATAGATTTTAGCAATTATATTACAACCATCACGAAGGCCGACGACCAGTTGAAGTAAATGCCGCAACAGAATAAAAAGGTAAACCCGGTGTTAAAATACAAAGATTTGATTCAATGGTGTGTCAAAGAACACAAATATCAATGTATTCTACAGCAACAAAAATGACAGAAGTTAACGGAGTTTGACAAAGAACGACGACCAGCTGAAATAAGTATTAGAATGTTAGTCTAGTTCCCGTTTGGAAGTCGGACAAAATCTCACCACCTGATGCCAAACAATATTATATCAATAACAGTCAAGTTTCCTTACAACTCGTAGCTACCATCTTTTAATATCATCAAAAGCCCCTTTTTACACTTTCACGGATTGCTTCACGGATGACCACGGATCGTCATCCGTGGTGTTCCGGCATGCAAAATATCGATTTGCCTTTCAATGCCAGTGTGAATACGGTCCCAACTGGTTGTCTACACGGACAAGTACGGAAGCTACAAGGACAAGAACGGTGCCTACACGGACAGACAAGGAATGAACGAGGACCACAGCGGAAACGATACGGAGCTAACACGGATATCAAGGAAGAGCACGGATGCAACTGGGTCCCTTCGCGGTGTTTACGCGGATATCCCCAAAAAGTTGACACATTACATTTGCTTTTTCTTTTGATACTTTATCATTCTTGGGCGAATGCTTCCAGAGCTAAGTAATATGTAACAAGCACACCAGAAAATCTACAGCAGAGTACATACGCATCTGCTTGTCGACATCATAAAGGCATATCTCTTTGTTGCAAAATCTCATTTTGCGGGAACATAACAACATAAACAAAGCAAAACAAACTAAGACAGATCAACCCCCCCCGCTAAGAAAAAAAAAAAAAAACAGCAAGAAGATGTGTGTGGGTCACTGAAGATTCTCATGCGATATAAACCTACTAGAGGAGTCGATTGGCTGTACTGATGGGTGAAGATGTGAGCAAATTTCATTGACTTTCTGAGCTTGTATTGACAAAAGATACACGAATTTCTTATCCCGGATGGAGCCGATGCTAATACGGACGTTCCGATGTCTTCACGGAGGCAACACGGAGTAGCCGGTGCCTACAAGGAAGGAATACGGATGCAACACGGAGTAGACGGTGCCGACAAAATTTAGGAAGAGTTTGTATTGATTTCCATCCGTGATGTCCGGGATGAAAAATTAAGCAAGCTCATTTTTTTTTTTTCGGCGGACATGCCGGATGATCAAGGATAATGTCGGATGACTTCACGAAGTCAACACGGTCATGCCGGAAATAGTACGGATGATCCCGGACCGACGATCCGTGGTCATCCGTGATTTTATGCAATCCGTGAAAGTGTAAAAGGGGCTTATAGCGACCAATTCTTCGCACTCGGCCGTGAAAAAAAGAGTTCCGTGTGTGTGTGTGTGTGTGTGTATGTGGTTTATTTTGTATGTATGTGTGCGTGTTCCCGAAACCAAGACATCATCTCCCGAAACATAATGGCAAGTGAAAACATTTGCATAATTTTCCTTTGGTGCTAGTTTCTGGTTGCGGAAAGTGGGCGAAAAAAAAAATCCGCCTTTACAGTAAAGTTAAAAGGCGAACCCAGATGACATTCTATGGTATGTTGACAACATGAAATCAATTTTTTTCTTTGTTTCTTTTTCTAAGAATAACAAACAATAAGAACAGTTAACATGGATCGACAAAAGCGGGATGGACAGCTGAAACAAGTTCTTCAGTCGAATTCCCGTTCGAAAGCTGGACGGAATCTCTCCTCCCGCTCTAAAATTTTACAGGACGACATAAATTTTAACAATTATATTGCAACCATGACGAAGGCCAACGACCAGTTGAAGTAAATGCTGCAACAAAGTAAAAAGGTAAACCTGGTATTAAAATACACAGATTTGATTCAATGATGTGTCAAAGAACACAGAAATCAATGTATTCTATGCAGATACAAAAATGACAGAAGTCAACGGAGTTTAACAAAGAAAGACAACCAGCTGAAATAAGTATAAGAATGTTAGTCTAGTTCCCGTTTGGAAGTCGGACGAAATCTCTCCACCTGAAGCTTAACAATTAATTCGGTAACAGTCAAGTTTCCTTACAAGTCGTCGTAGCTACCATCAACCATCTTAGTGACCAATTCTTCGCACTCAGCCTTGAAAGAGAGTTTCGTATTTTACCGAAACCAAGACATCATCTCCTGAAACATAATGGCTAGTGAAAACATTTGCATAATTTTCTTTTTGCGCTAGTTTCTGGTTGCGCAAAGTGGGTGAAAAAAAAAATCCGCCTTTACAGTAAGGTTAAAAGGCGAATGCAGCTGACATTTTTTGGTATGTTGACAACATGAAATCAATATCCCTTTTTTAGCATAACAAACAATGAGAACAGTCAGCAGGGATTGACAGCTGAAACAAGTTCTGCAGTCGAATTCCCGTTTGAACGCGGGACAGAATCTCTCCGCCCGCTCTAAAATTTTACAAGACGACATAAATGTTAACAATGATTACAACCACGCGAAGGCCAACGACCAGTTGAAGTAAATGCCGCAACAGAATGAATAGGTAAAACACGTTGTTAAAATACAAATATTTGATTCAATGTTGTGTCAAATAAAAAAAAAATCAATGTATTCTACAAAAAAAAAATATGACAGAAGTTGTCGGAGTTTGACAACGAACGGCGACCATCAAATAAGTTTTGCAACGATGGTCAAGTTTTCGTTTGTAAACCGGACAAAATCTCTCCGCCGTGTTTCCTACGCGTAAAGACAAGATAATACAAATTCAATGTCTATCGACTGCGGTCAAGTCTCCTTTCACATCGGCGCAACTACCACTTGCACAAAAGACGGAAAGTCAGCCTGTTATTCACAATTATCTATAGCAGCGAGAATACATTTTTTTTTTCTCGTGAAAACACAAAACTTCCCATTCATTATCGTACTCGGCATTGCGAATCATATCACCCAGCGGATTACCTGTAGCCACGCGTTTTGGACGTTGCTCGACGATGGAACAGAGACGGAATTTCGGTGGTACAGTAATGGTTATTCGTCGGGACGATATGCGACGTTTTAGATCACACGGATAACAGGCTTTATGCTGTGACAAGTAAAGCTGAACAAAACATAAACTTGAACACGAACGGCATTGAAACGAAGCCATATAGTCAGGACGTTTCCAGACGGTTGAACAATGATTCGTCGGGAACGATATGCGACGTTTTTAACAAAAGAAACGCAAGGCACAATAGAAGCCGAACTTTGAAAATAGCTAGTAAGTCGGGACGAAGAGCGACGATTAGTGAAAGGGAATCCTTTCTCTATCGTCGCTTATCGTCGGGACGAATAAACAAAGGTATGAATAGAAAGTACGTGTATTCATATGCACGGTTGCTTATTCATATGCACGTGACGCCTGTTCATATGCAAATCATCAAACATGCACAATGCGACATCGTCGCGACGAAGATATCTCTCTATCAGGTTTTTCTGTGGTGCCTAAGTACAGGGTATTGTAAGATAAACAAACAGTTGACAATAGTTGAATAAAAACCGTTTCTAGAATAAACTGTCACTGTGACAGTTTAATGAGAAAATTAGTACTATCTCCTTATGTTTGTGGTTTTGTTGCAAAATTTTTGTTGCTAAGGTGTTTCGTGACACAAATGAACCATACATGTGCGATAATATGAGCATTTCTTTTTGATCACTGCTCCCAATGTTAATAAAGTGGCTGTAATTGTCCCTCCAAAGGAACTGCAAGGGTACCACTCTACCCAAGGATACCACATTGTCAGGTGTCATCTGTTCCTGCATTCACTTTTTTTTCATGTTATAGGTCAATTGCAATTATAGTGAGAATGGACAAATATGACATTGTCACGATATGATGTGTAGCAGATGTGAACAGCAGGTCTTAATTGGCAGATTCACAAGAATGCACTCATCATGAATCCATGTCAATATTCTTATGATCAATGCAGTGATATTTTTATTAGCCTTATTCTTCATTCAAATTCCTGTATTTTGTATTTCCCTCACAGCATAAGCATTTTGTTTATCTGCCATAAATCTCAGAAACCAAGAAATAAGTTGAGAATATCAAACCAGCCCTTGAGTTGTCTTTAATGATTCTCATCTTCATCTATTCCATGCCTGTCAGTTTACCATTTCAGCATAACACACCTGACTTTTTTCCCCCAAATTTCATCCATGCTTTTAATTTCTCATTTGCTGTATAGCTGCCAGCTTTCCAGAATTTTTTTTAATTAGTAGTGTTGAGCCTGGAAACATAATTCTGGTTCTCCTTTACTCTAAATATCATAATGTTGTTTTAAATAGGAGATGTATGTTGTAATTGAAAGTGTACAAGTGGATTTCTACCTAGAATTTGGTACAGTGTTGTTTTGATTGGTTCATGTTGACGGCTGTGCTATTGTACAAATGTCAATGTTGCTAAGATACAATATAACCCAACATTCTTGCTTTCTTTTCCTTTCCCTACCCTTGCCTTGTTGAACTTATTGTGGCCCGTCATATGTTTGTTTTTTTTTTTTCATTCATTTGTGTATGTGTGTGAAATTTCCCTATTCCCCACATGCACACAGCCAAATACTAGTAAGGCTAAGAAGACACATAAAATGCATTGCATCTCAGTGCTGTAAAAATTTCTAAGAAATCCATGTAGGAATTAGAAGCTTTAGTAATTCATTTCTTGTAACTGTGTGGCCATCAAGGAATACATTCCACTAGTGGATTTCAATTGAGTGCATTATGTTCTCTTGAAAGATTTGTGTGTTATCAAATTCATTCTGAAAGGGAAGCTAGTGTGTTTTTGCTCCCTGGACATGAATGTACTAATTACCAGAAGTGGTGGTTGTTTTAGTTGTTTTTGTTTTTGTCTTGCCTGCGTAGCAGAAGCAAGACATAGATGTCACTTTTCAGTCGTTGTCATTGTCGTCAACTCATTAAAGGTCAAAGGTCCCTAAACTTATGTTAAAATGTACTCAACTCACAAACTGTAGTATGCAGGTGAGACGCTGCTTGGCATTTGCCTTGTTATTATTTTAGTCAAAATATGCCATGATACCACATGCTGAAATGGACACTTCTATTTGACTCTACTGCATGCTTTTGTTGTGACATGCTGTTGTACTGTTGCTAAGACTTGCTTTTGCAATGCAATGATGCTGCATTTGCTGGATTTCTACTGCTTGACAGACTTATTGCACATTTTTCTTATTTTAAATGCAGTTGTGATTTTCTCCATTTTTCTACTCTGCTTGTCATACTCCTTGCTACTGTATTCGTTTTAGCTACTGTAACAGTAGATACATGCTGCTCACACTATTGCTATCCCATGTTAATGGTAATGTTTTTAGATTATGAATGTAATCACGTTATATCATCACTCTTGTTTGTACAAATTAATTTGTCATGTATTTGTGCTGTAAGCTCATAGTAGTGTTCTCTAACAAAATTCTGTTTATACTTCTTCTACCAACTTATATTTTAATTTCAATTGAAGGTCTCATGTTTCTGTATTGTATGTTCTGATGATAGTAAGTCCTAAGTAATATTGTTGACACACAATTTGTACTATGTAGACAACTATGTACAGTGCACTCCCGTTACAACGAACACGGTTATAACGAAATTTCGTTATAACGAAGTAAATCTTCTGGTCCCAAGGTTATCACCATTAAAGTCTATGGTACAAAATTCGCTTATAACGAACACGGTTATAGCGAAATTTCCGCTATAACGAAGTCTTTTCCGAGCACCACAGACAAAGAAAAACAAAAGAAATGTGCTCCGTTATAACGAAATGCGAATTGCTTTCGAAAATACTAGCGGAACAAGCATTATATAGCGTCTCTGCATGGGTGAACGCTTCACACCAATGTGTGTTCGCTCCTGTGTCATGCACAGCTTCTGAGGGGAACTTGCGTTTATTATCGTAATATACAGTTATCCCGTCACATTTCACATAGCTTACCAGTGTATGATGAGTATTCAGCGAACAGAATATGAAATATAAACATGGTTTCCTTGTTTTCGTTATATATTGTATTTGTTCGGTTATAACGAAATTTCGTTATAACGAAAGAAAACTGCCGGTCCCGAGCATTTCGTTATAACGGGAATGCACTGTATTAGTATCTACCGGCTACTGTTAATAAAAGTGTTCATTAAAAAAGAAATAGTAAAAATTGTACAGTGTTTCATGTGTGAAGATGTGTGTGATGGATGAGCGCACATATTGTCATGTGGAGATTTTATTCTCATTTCGATTCACTAATATCCAGATTGCTAGATAAACAATAAGACAGTTTCAGGATTGCAAACTGGTAGTAAATCTTGATTTGTCAGAGGCATCATCTTGTTTATAGATGAGATCAAGTATTACATATCTTGACCACTATACGTGTTTAATGTGAATTGATTTTGAATGTAAAAAAAAAATGAGTTTGCTTTTGTGTTGTCTCTATAAATTTTTCCATACGGTACTCAAGTGGCAACTGAATGCTCACCATAACTTGTAAGCATTATACGTGTTTTTTTTTTCTAATTTTAGAAAAGTTTCTAGTTGTTGTTTAAGAAAAAAACAATCCACCCCACTTTTATCATTTTTTTTTTTTTTACTTGGAGGATGCATAGGAATACATAGGGTGTCACAACTATGCCCCTACTTTTTTTTTTACCACGGTAGTGGAACTAGAAAAAAGATGAAACCCAAAGTATGAGCGTGATAGGTCCTTTTTTCCCCTGCTGAAGGCCTTTTGATTATTACTATTATTTTTTGTTGCATTTTAGTTGATGTAACACGGAAGTGGCAACAAAAGAATAAAGTGTCCCCTTTTTTATTTTGTTATCATTATTACTATTTTTTTTTTTGGGGGGGGGGGGGGGAGCTTGGCACCGGCGATGTAAAATCCCGAAATTGGCGTAATTGGCACTATTTTACAAGGTTGATAGCAGCAAGAAATAAGACATGCATAATTTTCTTTACAATGTAGACAAAATTCCAGTACACACTGGTACAAGTCACCTCACATAAGCACTTGAAAAATAAAGATCAATATTGCATAAAGTAAAAGTAATCGTTTGCTTCATTTAGCGATGTCACTCATTTACATTCGCTTGCCAGAGCAATCTGTCAAATTCTTAGTGTAATTTGTTTGGCACTAAGTGGACTGCTATAAAATATGAAAAGTCATAGGTATATACACCGTACATTCAAATCACAGACATGTTGAATTTTTCAGTTAGAAAAGAGTAGATATTGTAATACATGTACGCAAAAAACCCAACCAACGTGTGCATTCGAGTCTGCAGAAAAGTTCGTTGACCCACATTGAGCGCCTGTGTAAGCATACCCATATGAGACGGTGCTTGCGCTACGCGTTCACCTACCGTGCGCGGATGAAGCGACGTATCTAAGCGTATACGTCTGTTTACAACCAGACGCGCAATAGACTTGATTGCATGAACCGACGCAAACCTCCTCGCGCGCTGTAACGGGCAGAAAATCACTGTCCAAAATTTCAACCTAATTTTCCCCACGTCAATACTCACTGCATGCACATAATCATGTTATAAATTTACAATGGTTAGAAAGAACAGGTCCTGGGCGTTCTTGTGGTGTAAAGTTTGTCTAGATTAACAGTCGATAACTAGGCCTACGTGATTTCATCCGTTGAAAAAGTCCATATTTTCAAACGCGTTTTTCTCCGATTCACATTTGTGCACTTGTGGGTCGGAAACGTCGGTTCATGTTTTCACCGACGATATGTCTATGTAGTTCATGTGCGCTCGCGTACGTTGTGCGTGTGTACGTGTACGTGTATATGAATGCGTGTGTGCTGAGCGTACATGAACAATGTGTTTATGCTCATGCGCGTTTGTGGGTGTTGTACAGATATGCGATCTACAGATCAATGTATGTGTGCATGTGTGTGTGTTTTGAGAGAGAGAGAGAGAGAGAGAGACAGACAGAGAGAGTATGCCAGTGAGAAATGCTTTATGTATGTGTGTGTAGTGAATGTGTGTACATTACGGGGGAGGGAGATGATCACCTCACCAACAAATGTTACTGCAAGTATTTGTGGAATGTATAGTGTAGGTTGTTGACGCATCTTTCCAACCACACTGCAAACTCCTGTACTCCCTTTTGTATCTGTAGAAGAGTTTATATTTTTGTTTCTTTCTTTTCTTTTGGGCAATGTGTTGTGTAGCCCTGAGTGTTTCTTCCTTCCCTTTTTTTTTTCTGTGAAAAAAAAAATAGGAGTGTACCGTTACTGTTCATAAAATGTGAATTTATTTTTTCCTTTTTGTATTTATATGACAATTTGTATCGTTAAACTGTATTAGTTGTGTATACAGAATGTTTGAATGTAATGTAATTTTTTATGTATTATGATTATGTTATTATTTTATCTGTTTTGTTGTATAATCTCTGTATATCTGTGTAATTCGACTTTTAGTCGCCGATTCAGAGTTTATTTGAATAAAGACCTTTTAATCAATCAATCAATCAATCAATCAATCAATCAATCAATCAATCAATCAATCATTTTGCTCGTTTGTTTTAGTTTTCTATTTCTAAATCTAACGTTAGAACGGGAAACGCTCTATCTGTAGTGTTGTTAACGTTACAATAGGCCTACGGTACAGAATACTGTTATGGGTAAACTCAGCCTAGCGGGTAAACTCACTGTATCTTTAATTTTACGAAGTTATGAAGTATCTTTCGTGTGAATGACGATGGGTTAACTATATTCTGAGTGAAATTCAGTTTTATTCCCTGTAAATTCTTTATAACTCAACAGGTGGTGAAAATTAAATATGAAGCCCATTAGGATGTCATGGACAGGGATGCCGATGGCACCAAAGTGGGTGAAGATGATGTCCTGACGACTGTATAAATTGTAAGCAATTGCTTCGAGAGGTCATTTTGTGTGATGGACTTGGGTCGTTCTTTAAATCATAATTATGGACTTGGGTTGTTCTTTGAATCATATGTGACCTTACATCACAAAACCAACAAAAAGTCGCTAGCTAAGAATTTATGGTTAAGGGCAAATTCTGAAAGAGCAGACTCTAAGTATAACTCAATTCAAACAGATTCTCGTAACCTATCTACACTCCGGGAATATGTGAACTGAGAAAAGAGGCTCTGAAGTAAAGGGACTATTCAAGCGCTTAATCTTTACCAAGCCGTGCAACCTGTGCGAAGAATATTGGACAAAAAAGAGGATGTTTACCACCGGAGCAACAACAACGACGACATTATCAGATAAAGCTGAATTAAGCAGGCTCTATTAACAAATTCTGTCCATGATAAATGTCAACTTTCAAATAAGTAGCATTTTGCTTTCAAAAGTTAGTATACTGAGAAGTTGAAAGTGGAGAGTGTGCAAAGGATATGAAAGGGTTCTCTATTGACATAACTTATCGAACTACACTACAAGAAAGGGGTTGTAGAAAAACTACTGAAAACACACTTTCCGAATCATTTTATGATCACAAACTTAGGGATAGTCTAGAAGAAGAATAGTTCTTTCAGAAAACATGAAAAAACTCAAGACTGACTTGATTGGGCCGTTTCACCTCTTTTGAGTCCTCATGTACAATCAAGGGGTCCAACTTTTTGTTGCTTTTGTGATGCACGTTCACATTATAATATGCTGCTGTATTAATGGTATATATATTGAGAGTTTTGTTACTTAGGGTAAGGGTCCAAGGTCATTGGTCAAGATTAAATTGCAAAATGTCACAATTTTCCCCTTGTCTCTGCAGTGCGGGAAAGTATCTTCATAAGCTTATAATACACACGTATTACTAGTCAACAATTCTCTGAATCTGTTTGGCCATTCGTTAAAAGGCAAGGTAAAAATGGTGTCACCTCACTAGTTTGCCAATTTTCTAAAATGGTTTGATTGTGCAACATTTTTGTTACAACTAAATTCAGACAATACACAGGCCTTTTACTAACATGCGCACTGAAAATACATTTTCCTACACTTTTTCTTAATAATTTTGCGTTATTCAAATGGGAGGAGCTTGGTTCTTTTGCAATTTTTGAACCTTTCCCTCATTGATCTAAAGCTCTTAATTTGCACTTATTTTGCTTCCATTCCATCGTTTTCCCTAACTTACCTCCTCATCACTGTCCAGCAAGTCGTGTTCATTTCGTGTATACATGAATAGGCCTGGACAAGGAGTGAATAGATGGGGGAGGGCGCTCCAATATGAATATGAAAATGACCCAGATCGTGGACGCGTGTTTTTTTTTTTTAGACAGCACAGATTGTGGACCCTAACCCTAACCCTAACCCTAACCCTTAGCCTAGCCCTAACCCTAACCATCAAACCCTAACCCTAACCCTAACCCTAACCCTAACCCTAACCCTAACCCTATCCCTAACCCTAACCCTAACCCAAACCCTAAACCCTTACCCTAACCCAACGTGTCTCCCATAGGTTTAATACGCGCCATGCCCCAATCTGTGCAGTCTTAAAAAAAAAAAAAAAAAAAAAAAAAAAAAAAAAAAAAACGCGTCCTGGACTTGGGTCATTCTTACCATCATGTAAGTTTCACTCATGATAGTATTGATGTCTTATTTTCCTACAACACGAATGTCCCACAGACGCTTGCCCGAGTATACTCTGGACTCGTCCTCAACGGTATAAAGTGACATAATTATTATGAAAAAGCCCGGGTAAATGCCTTCACATAGGATAAAGACAATGGTAATCAGGAGTAATCATTTAATGGTATGATATTTGATTTCTGAATCACTGTTTACAGTGAATTTGATGAGTTTTTATCTCTTTTAATCTTTCATAACTGGTTAACAGTGTGATAACTTGCCCGATTGTTTATGTATCCCACCAGTCGGACATTTCATTAGAGCACGGCTCAGAAGGTCTCTTAGGCACGATCGAAGATCTACTGACGATTGGCTCCTCCCCTCATTCCACTGATGAAGCATGCTAATAGTTCCATCAGTTGTGATCTGATTGTATTTGGAATTGGACCTTTTGAAGTTCTCGATGTCTCCTGCATGGTAGCCCATCATTTCGCCAAGGGCATCGATAACTCGATTGTGATCAGAATGTGCATGGATCTCTCTGGCAATGTCTCTCAGGAAAGAATTCACATCGAATGGGTGTTTTGCAGCCATTCTGTAATAAATCATCAGGGTAAATGATTACATTCTGCATCTCTTTATTCGCAGTGATTAAACCAATAATCGTAGTCTCGGTGTTGCTCTTTCAATCCTAAATGCAGGACACATTCATTTCCTTCATGAAAACATCTGCGTTTCTAAGTAAACGCTGTACATATGTACCATTTAGTAGTCAAAAGAAGAGATTTCTGATTGACAATTTGGTGTTGTTTCATAACATGCCCTCTCATGTTGCAAGGGCGACACATGATGCGATGTCAAGTGCGTTGCAAATTTAAAGATTTTTTTTAACCAATTCGAATCATTCATTTCATTTTCATTTTTAGTTCCAGCAAAACAAAACACAAAGATAATCAGGAATGCTTTCATAAACATTATACATTACAAAATACGAAAAAAAAAAATGATAGTCCATAAACAGTACTGATTATACTTATTATGTATACATACCGGGAAATATACAGTAATGTTTAAGATGGAAAAGAAGAACTGACAGGACCACTAAAAGCATGCTTGTAGATTTTGGACCACTCAAGAATATCTTCAAAAATACTAAATGTAATTAAAAGTTCATATCACAAAAATAATTGAGACAAAAGAGAACAAATAACAGCGTGACATGACTAAACTGAGGGAGATACAGTTGAAAGGAATGCGGCAAAAACAACATTAAAGGAAGAAAGAAAAGAAAGAAAGACAGAATGCCAGCAGGTTGAACAAGAGAAACGGAAGAAGGGATTGAGAAGGTACTTCGCACATCTGGTGACTGCACGGAGCTGTGCAAAATTATGGGTACGCAAATAGGATGCCGCATTTCATTGCCTACTTGTTGCCTAGTAATGCCGTTTTTCATTGTGTAACGATGAATAAACCCTATTTTTTTTGCAACATAATAATATAGGTAATGAAAATAAATTTCTAACCCAGAAATTACCAGGAAAAAAAACACAACAAACAGATATCAAATTATCCTTATAAGCGCGTTAGGACTTCTTTTTTTTTTTTAAGTTTCAAAATGTAATGCGCTTCAAAATTTAGGACCGGTGTATATAACTGGATTCGGCGCCTATAAGGTTCTCAAAAGAGGTAAATGACGCTCATTAGACCGCCTATACTAGTATAGGATGATCATGGAGGGATTGAATTAGAAGAAACATTGAATTGAAAATAATGGGAAGAGCATTTATATTGCAGTTGAACAGAAACTGACCCAGTTGAAAAAAAGGAATAAATCTTTAAACTTTGTAATCTTATATTAAGTGTACACTGAATCTAAACGGGAAGGTGACACGACATTTGTTCCTGCGACAATTGCTCCGGTCTTATTTTCTCTAAGGACTTAGGGTTAGGGTTAGGGTTGTGATAGGGTTTTAGGTTTAGTTTGATGTGAGAATTAGGATTAGGGTTAGGGTTATGTTTATGGGTTGAATTTACGTTTGGCTTAGCATGCAGATATATCATGGGAGTAATAATTGTCGCAGGAGCAAATGTCATGGAACCAAACGGGAAACCCCACAAATATTACGAAGTACTGGTGCCTTTTTATTTGCAATAAAAGTAATTTATCTAATAACGTTTGATGGGCGCTACCCATGGTAAAATTCCATAATTGAGATGAGGTAATGTTAATAATAATAAGAATACAACACTAACAAAGAAGACGATGAAATATGAAACTTAAGTCTGTTCATAATACCAATATCAAGGTGAAATCATTTCACTTACAGATAAGAGGCCCTCACGAAAGTTTATCGTCCACTGTGATACAAGGAATTTTATGTAGATTACACGTTCTACTCGAGTGTCATCAAAAATAAGATCTGTGTTTAATGTTTCTAGGGATCTAAAAAAAAAAATCCTTAGTTTTCTGAAGATTGAGTGATAATTTATTAGCTCTTATCCTTTGAGTCACTTTGTTGACGGTGTCTAATAAAGTAACTGGGTCTTGATGGGAAAAGAAACATTGAATCATCAGCAAGATAAATAAATGGGAGTCAAATATATTAGTCATTGATATAAAAAAAAAAAGTAAACGACCTAATAAACTACCCTGAGGGACGCCACATTCAATGGTTTTGAGACTTGAGTTATTCTGGTTCAGAGATGAATATTCTTTTCGGTTTTGGAGGGATCTCCTGAACCACGTCAAGGCCTTTCCCCGTATGCTACAATGAGACAATTTATGATGTAAAATTTCATGATTAACTGTGTTGAAGGCCTTGGAGAAATCAAGGAAGCATATTGAAAACTTTCGGTCATCTGCGAAGCCGCGCTTCCGCGCGAACGCACGCAAAACGGGTCAAAAATCGACGAATTTTTCCACAAAATCTGCCATAACGTTTAAACTATTTAAGAAACAAACTTGGGGCGCCCGGATTCTGAAAGTGGACACTTTAAGGATTATTTATGTGTATATATCATTATTGTAACATTTGTAGCAGTGACGCAAATTTGATCAGAAAAATACTTTATGAGTAGAATTGTCTATGGCGAACAGTCCAAATTTGACGAATTTGAGCATATTTTGCCTTCTTGCAATTCTTCCAGACGGGATATCTCGAGAACGGAAGGTCGCACAAACTTGGGGCGGACGGTTTCAGAAAGTAGAGATTCTGCCCATTTTTGTGATATAAGAATCTTGTTCATTAGTTGAGCAGTCTTGACGCAAATTTGCAGTAAATCTGCACTATCCAGTCACAATTGCTGTCATAGGGAACGTGTACAATCCATATAGAACTATCACGTAACGAGACTAAAAACGAACATTTGAGCCGTTGACTTTCACTGTCTGCCGTCGTCAGCAGTGTGAATTCCTGTGATTTCAAGCTTTTGTTTCTCGCCAAATATCATTTTCAACGCAATATCCAGTTACAGTTGTATGTGAGACATTATCTAGATACGTAGCAGCCTTATTAACAACATAACTGTTAAGTTTGGGAGAAAAAAACAAACTAAATATATTCCACATTCCGTCTCATTTTTCGATGATGGCTCTTGTCGGACTGGTGCATTTCCTTCGGAGGTGGTAATAATGTAAGTAGTTGCAACGGTCGCTTACCACCTGCTGTCTGCAATCGGGTGCTTATATACACGCGTTGTACACATGTACTCAACTGAAATGATGTTGTAAAGGAATGGTAAGGTCATAGACTATCATATCAACTGTAGATTTAGCCCAATTTCTGTCGCCTACACACACAACACACTACGCGTGAAATTATGTGAACATGATGTCCCTCCACCCACGGTGCTGCAGGCCACCCCCATTAACGTGTCGACTAGCCACGCGCCCCACACGCACTCACTTTCGCCAGCGTCTGCTACCTCGGATTTTCTGCGTGAATTATTGCGAAAGTTTTCAATATGATACCAAAAAGACGTGATTGACTATCTAAAATATGCGCAGCATTGTCAATAAGTGTCAAAAAAGCGTGAATGGTGCTGTGTTTCCGATGAAAGCCGAACTCAGAGTTGGTGAAACTGTAAAAAAAAAAGTTAAGAAAAATTATAATGATAATTATTATTATTACTATTATTTATACACTGCAAAAAGTCCGGTGTTAAATAGTGAACACCGAGCTGGTGTTAAATTTTCGGTGCTCATTTATGGTGTTAAATTAACACCTACGGGTGTCATTTCCAAATTTTAAACTGTTTTTTGAAGAGTTTCTTAGTAACTGCACTTCTTGTTGATTTTTAATTTAAACATGACGACCAAGAATTTTACATTAAAATACTAAATTTTTGAAAAAATGTGAAAATAAATTTACACCAAAGTAACACCAGCTGGTGTGGTCCCTTATTGAAGCTGGACGGGTGTTAAACCATTGATATTAACACCAACAAATATCAAATCAACACCATGTGGTGTCATTTTTGAATTAACACCAGTACAGTGTCAAAATAACACCAGGTACAGTGTCAAATTAACACCACGAAGTGTCAGGTGAACACTTTTCAACACCATCACAGTGCATTTTTAACACCTGTGGGTGTGGTCCTTTATTGAAGTTTGATCGGTGTTAGATTTAACACCCGTGGTGTTAAATCTAACACCGATGTTTTTACAGTGTATATTTCAGATAAGGATGAAAATGAATAAGTGAGTGTATAATTACTTTAATCAAGATCATCTTCTTCTTTTAATAGTTAAAGGAACAACCTAGGCAATTTCATTTGTTCAGGAATAACACTATAATTACAACGTAATATACAAATGGAAAATATGTACAAGTGGATGTCATCATGTAATAATGTCGTCGCAACACGCTTATTATTAATGCCAGTAACAATATTCATCATTCGATCGTATTTGGGAAAAAAAGAACTAGACTTAGATTGGCCTATAAGATTTAAATAATGTGTATCAGATGGTGGCACTTTTTCCGCCAGATTGTCTCCAATCAATGAAAAAAACAAAAGAAGAATTAAGAATATTGGCCATACCAATAAAATCTTCCAAAAACTCTTTCATCAAATCAAAATTTTAAAAGGTTTTGATGTCTTTTTTTTTGGTATTCACGGCCTGCTTCAATACTTTCAAAGTATTCTTCATATATATGTTTATATTTCTTTTTGCCTCCGCCACAAAGTGGTGTCGGAGGCATTATGTTTTCCGGTTACCCGGTCCTTTCGTCTGTCCGTAATCAATTTTCGGACAGCGTATTAATGTAAAAATCATTTGTAGGTATCCAAATGAAACTTGTTTTGTATGTAAATGAGGGGAGAGAATGATGTCTATCAATTTTTGGCTGCACATGCTCATGGTCAAAGGTCAAAGTGTCATGGTTACATGCTCAAAATTTCACTATTTCCCCCATATCTATGCAATACCCGAAGATATTTTCTTTAACCTTAGCGTATACGTGTACTACCCAATCAAGATTCTCGGGTGAGAGTTTCGGATGTTGAGGTCAAAGGTCAAAGGTCAAGTGAAAATGAAAAAAAAAACAACTTTTTTTTCGCCATATCTTGGTAACGGTTCAAGGTATCTTCATGGATCATATTGTATATGCATGTCCTGACAGGTAGTGATTAAATACCTAGGGAATTTTGGGGTTCATGGGGTCCCATGTCATATCTCGGTGCCCTACAATTTCCGCTCGTTTGCAGTCACAAACCCTTGTTGTTCGTAAAGGAATCTGCCATAAGACTACTATATGCACCAGTGGCACTTTAGGGCTCACACCTGTAAATATACTGGAATGCCCCTGACCGCTTAAAAAAAAAAATCGTACCAAAGAATTTTTTTTCGGTTTTTGGTTGGAAGAATAAAGCTTTTCAAATGGAATTTGAAGGGACTATTATTTGATTTGTCGCATGTACACAAAAGGAATTATTTTGAGTGAAAATAACTCGTAGTCTGGGTTTTGCTGAAGAGTTTGAGCTGAAGAACCCCCTCGGAAATTTGATGGATGAAAATTTGAATCAACACACATCTCCATGACGAAATATTTGCCCGTGTGACTTGTAATGCACACAAGTCAATGGAAAGTATTCATCTCATACAGGCTCTGCTGGTTTATGTTAATCTATTATTTGTCAAAATCCCTCCTCCCTCTTCTCTCCTCCCCCTTCCCCTTACTCTGCTCACCTACATTTTTGTTTTCATGGAGTTCTTTATATCAATGATTTTTCCTCTGTTTCAAAGGTACTTTCCTTTAAATACTATGCTGATGACACCAGTGTTTTTCTTGCCCATAACGATATCGATGTTCTTGTTCAACAAGTCAATACAGAATTGAAAAAAGTGAACAACTGGATCAGAGCTAACAAGTTGTCATTGAATGTTAAAAAACCCCAAAATATTTACTTTTCAGCTACACAGTTGATTCTTTGAATTCAGAAATAGTTCTGGATGATTGTAATTTAGAAAGTGTGTCATATTTCAAATTTCTTGGTATTTTTGTTGATAATAAACTTTCTAGGAAAATACATATTGATTATATTTGCAAAATCATTTCTCGTAATATAGGTGTTATGAACAGACTAAAATTGTATATTCCTGAAAAGACATTACTTGTGTTATACTCCTCTTTGATACCCCCTTACCTTCATTATGGAATTTTAGCTTGGGGCAATACACATCAGACGTTGCTGAATAGAGTGTTATTACTGCAAAAGAAAGCCCTCCGTATCATTTCCAATTCTCCCACTCGTTCACATACAAATGTATTGTTTAACTGTAATAAGCTACTAAGAATTAACGAATTATTTTTATACAACTTAGGCCAATTTATGTATGTGTATGATAACAGTTTACTGCCACCTATCTTTGGTTCTATGTTCCAAAAATATCAATCATTCCATAATTACCCAACCCCACGCTCTAACGATTTTCATTTACCACTTCTTCGAACGATTCTAGCAAAGAATACACTTATTTACTCTGGACCTAATTATTAGAATTCCCTGAACCACGATATAAAATCTGCTCCTTCTATATACTCCTTTAAAAGGAGATTGAAGTTTTTTCTTTTGCAATCCTATAATGACGACCCCCTGAATCAGATTAGTTCATAGGCTTATTTTGTTACCCGTCCGCAAAATCTTTATTGCCGTTCTTTTTATTATCGTTACTTTTGCCTAAGATTTGATTATGATAAGATCCTCTTTAACGTATACCTCGCAGTTGAAGGGTTTGTTGTATATTCTTCTTTTCTTCTTCTTCTCCTTCTTCTTCAAACCTCCGAGGATCGTTGTCTCTGTTACATATTCTTGTCTATTTGTTTTGTCCGTCTGTCTCTTAGTGGGCTGCTAAACTTTTTGTGCCAAACTTTTCGTGCTGCTTTGTTGCTATATTCAGTCAAATTTTGCATCGAGATTTTAATACAAGAGGGGCCCACACTCTAAAAAGCATTGTCTTTTTAGTGGGTCCCTCCGTTTTTTCACAAAGTGCATATTGACAATTCTTTCATTTTCGTTACCTCTGCAACAATTTCAATGTATTGATACTGTTAGTTTTTCCCATTATTGTTGTTTTCTTTGTACGAATTTACATGCATTGTTTCTGTCACTCAAGAAAATGAGATTTATGTTTATATTATCTTATTGTGGAAAAACGAATCAATTCGAACTTGAACTTCGAACTTGAATTTTTGCTTGATTTAAGTACAAAGTAGTTTAATTCATTAATAATAAAGTCATTATCACACAATTTTGAATGGTTGTCGTATTTTATTATTAATGTGTTTGATAAATAAGTCTTTTTAGAATACTTTATAGACAATAAGATGTTGATGATACAATCTTCTGCAACGATAACGGCACGTATCTATTTATTTATCTGATGTAGAACCGGTCGAGCACTGCACGATTATTCGAAAAATATATTTTTTTTCAAACTGTCCCTCTGAGAAACTTTACAGCCCTTTAATGTGCAATTTCTCAGATGACGAAAGGGTAAATACCATTACAAAACACATTTACGATAAATAAAAATCGATTAAGAAATGTGACCTTTATACTATAAAGCTCACACCTGTAAATGTAATGGAATGTCCCTGACCGCCTAAAAAAAAATCTTACAAAAGATACTGATATAACTAAAGAAATAAATGATAATTAAACGATCAGAAATGTAGTTCCGCAAAAAAAAAAAATGAATGAGCTGCAGATATTAATTATGAATTCCCTTTGCAAACTGCATTTTAGTTGGAAGATGGAAGCTTTGTTCGTGCAATTTGAAGGGACTACATTTAATTGGGTGCATGTACAGAAAATAGGTGATTTTTTTTCTTTTTTTTTTTAGTGATAAGAACTCGTGGTCTGGTTTTTGAAACCCTTTGGACAGAAACTGAGCTGAAGAACCTCCGTTGGAAATTTGATGGATGAAAGGGTTATATCTCACTTTTCCAGAAGAGTGATTGAAGATGAAACACTTAATTTCTCCCTGCTATCTAACAAGTTTTCTTTTTTTTTTCAATTTGAATTCTAACACACCTCTTTATGGGGAAATATTTACCCCTGTAAGTCCTGTAGCCTTTCGCCTTGTTGGGAATAACCTGTTGCCAAGACCCTCTCGCTGTGTGGTGAAGAGAGTCCAGTTGAGTGGGGTCGTCGCGCTCGGATGGGCATGTTTTGCTCGCCGGGGGCGAATATTTTTTTTTTTCGTACATGGAAACGCTATGGGACATGAATAAATTATTATTCATAAGTTTAGCAGAAATTTTGAGGTTCGCAAGTGCGTGGACTTCATAAATTCTCTAGCTTGGCCAATTTGTACAGGATGAACGGACTCGCATACTGTACATAATAAAATATACACGTTTAAGCCGAGTTTCAGTCTTCGAGACCCGACACAAGAAGTGAAAAAAACAAAACAAAACACAGTAGCAGACGATGTGATGGCGTCATGCGACCGTCGTTTCTGACCAATCACGATCCAGCATTGTACGAAGGCGCTAATGGACGATTTCGAACAAAGAGCGATGTGACATACTGCTGTAACTTGCTGGATTCCATGAGGTATAAAAGATAGAGTGACTTGATTTGTCCATATTTTGAAAATAAGATAATCAAGTATCCTACTTATTCAGTTTGAAAGAGATGCAAGGTGGTTAAAAACGTATTTGACCCACTTCTTTCGGGTTTAAATCTTATATTTTCAACGCGTGAAATTACTCGTATTTTTACCCTTATTTCCCTTTCCAGTATTATCAAATCATTGTCATTAAATTAGACCTTGAGCTTTCTTCTTTCATTTAATGTAAAAATGCGCTGTAAATGTTATGCTGGGGCTGCACAACCATGGTTTAAAAACAACACTGCCTAGCTAATAATGTATTCATGACCGCTCCGAGCGTGCATACGTCCTCCGCGCTCTGTGCGAGATTCGCACGCCGTGACGACTGACTGTTAACATACATGTGGCTATACGCATGATACGTACGTTCATAAGTATGCACTTGTCACAATTGTGAAAAATCAAATTGGTGGTACGCCCAGGTGAGACAAATTTTGGTGTAGCGTACAGGGAATGTATGTCAAAGCAAAAAGCAAGCACTGCTGAGCACAAAACAAAATCTAAGGAAAAACGAAGATCAATTGCTGTGTCGTGTGCGTACTCAAAGCACAAAGAAACGTTGACAGAAAACAGAAAAGTTGGTTCTAACCAGGCCAAAAACATTGATAGCCACGGAACAACTTAATAATTACCTTTATAATCCATGTAATAATTCAATATTTTTAAACCTACTGATAAAAAAAGAAATTATAATCATTCACATACTAGTACATGATCACGTGTGAACACTTCGTGCGTACGTACGTCCTCGCTATTCAGTTGCTACATTCGATTCGCAGTTCATGAACATCACGAACATCACGAACATCTTGGACATCTTGACTTTTGAGCGAGTGCTACATGTAGCAGACTGGTATTGACCCACAAAGGTACGTGAAAAATGCTGTTAGTTTTCGACCCATTTTATAAAACAAATGATGCACAGGATTGTTTTGCGCCGAGTGCATGTTGCACCATTGTCAATTCTCGAGAGTGCGCTGCACCTTCACTAACGCACTCTATCCTGTGCATCAGCAGTCCCTGTGTATGTTTGTGTGTGTGTGTGTGTGTGTGTGTGTTGTGCATGTACATACGTTCATGCGTAAACATGTCACTGCACTCACGAGGTTCGTCCGATCAATGAATAACATGCAGGAAAACAACTATCGCTTGCGATAGCTGCTCTACAACACACGTCACATTGCACACACATATCACCCTGTACATCTGATACAATCACGCTGACATATCTTCTAATACTAATGAGTTTGAATACACAGAACGAGAGTAAGACTCTACTGAAGTTTAGTCTGCTATTTTTTGTTTACTTGTGGACTGGTAATGATCTTATCGTTGTAATTCAGAAATGTACTCGAGATGCTCGAGTCATCATGTTCACTGGCAGCACCGAGAAGTCGATTGTGAATACACGTCAACTTCATAATAGCCAAGTAGTACGGAGTATCGATTATAGGCCTAGTGGCTGGGTACTGTGGTAGCAGTGTATTTACGAATACTATTACCCGATCCACAAATAGGTCGTGCAAAAGATTTCGAAAGAGCTCTTATTTGGCAATGCATGCATGTACGAATATTGGTAATGTGGCATCAATTCCACAAGCCTATGGCTGTAGAAGTTGTGACTTGTAAAGTTGTACATTTTACGCGAACTACGCATGTACCTGTTCTCCTATCCACACCGACTGCCCTGGCTGACAATCACGATGCTCTCCGCAAGCTCCCCACATATTTCCAGCGGGGTTACGTACGTTGGGCGCTCATAAACTACGAATCGAATGTAGCAACTGAATAGCGAGCACGTACGTACGCACGCAGTGATCACACGTGATCATGTACTAGTATGTGAATAAATTATGCACAGTATGCGAGTCCGTTCATCCTGTACAAATTGGTCAAGCTATAGAATTTATGAAGTCCACGTACCTGCGCACCTCAAAATTTCTGCTAAACTTATGAATATTTCATGTCCCATAGCGTTTCCATGTACGAAAAAAATATTCGCTGCTCGGAAAGGTGTGACATGGCCTATAAAGTCGCCACCTTGCCTCCGAGTGGGTCTTTGTTGATGCTGTTGTTGTCGTTGTTGTTGTGTTGCTTGTTACCTCCACCAAGGGAAGAGGTTATATTTTCATTACCGTTTGTTTGTTTGTCTGTGTACAAAATTGCTAAGGAAGTAGTAAATGGATTTATTTGAAAGTGACAGGGATGATTAAGAATAAAACAAGTACCAAGTGACTTAAATTTGATAGTTATCCGGGAATTTTTGTGGATTATAATTATGAAGGATTTTTTTTTTATTTTGGTAGGTAGCGTCAACGAATTTTGAAGTTCAAGCTGCATATTTTGAGGATTCCATTCGCGCACTAAAATGCTTGACGGAGGTATCCGTTCTCAGAGTACTTCTAGTCCAGTCAAAATACGTCAAAAAGTGGGGCAACCACCAACTAATTGAAACAGAAACGATTCCACTTGCATTGACCAAGAAGAGCTATTAGAATAACATATCGAAAGTTTCCTAAAATTTGAGTGGTGGATCAGTTTCTAATTTACATAAATTCCAAATAGCCACCATACATCTATGCATCTATACATTTACATCTATGCCTATATCTCGGGACATATTACTCGCAGAAAGTAAATTCCGGTATCTCAACCTATGTTTGTTTAGGTCAACACATTCAATTATGATATCTGTTGTATCCTTCAAACATCCCTACATATAGTATTTGCATATACTAACTACAATTACATGTAAAAGTTCATATCTTCGTATATTATATATTTCATCTGAAAATAGTCCCATGTCTGTGGTCTAAGTTCTGCTGCTCAGGATTTTTAATGTAGTACACTCAGGAATAAGTCATTAAAGATCTGCATATATTTACATTTTGTTAGTATATCAAGTCGAATTACTACCTTGTATACTCAAGTTAATATGTGACCCTGCACCTCAAAACAAACAAAAAGTCGCCAGACATGAATTTTTAGTTAAGACCATATTCTGAAAGAACAGACTTTCAGCTTTAAAACAATGTATAACTCAAATCAAATGGACTCTCCTAACCTATTTAAATATTGGAAAGAAAGCACAAACTCAGAAAAAGTGTGAACTGAGAAAAGAGGCTCAGAAGTACAGTGTCTATTCAAGCGCTTAATCTTTACCAAACCGTGCTGGCTGTGCGATGAATGGGACAAAAAACAGGAAGTAAACCACCAGAGTAACAACAATGAAAGGATTATTAAATTAAACTGAAATTAAGCATGCCTCATTAGCACATTCTGTTCATAATTAATGCCAACTTTCAAAGCAGTAACACTATCCTTTCAAAAGTTATTAGAGTTGAAAGGAAGAGTGTGGACAAGGTTTTTCAGAAATGAAAAAGGGATTCTAAAGACACACCTAATCACACTATTCTACCAAAAATGTTCGAGATAAACTACTAAAAAAACACACTTTCCTGCCCGTTTTATGATACCAAATTTTAGCATAATGTAAAAGAAGACCCGCTCTTTCAGAAAATATGAAAAAGTCAAGTTCGGCTAGGTTGACCCATTTCACTTATTTTCAGTCCTCACGCAAAATCAGTGTGTGCGACTTTATGTTCGTTTTGAGGTGCACGGTCACATATAGATATATACACGTATACAACTCAAGTTTATACAAATGAAGAGTTTATTTGCAAAAGGGGCAAGTAAGTACTTTAGTACTTTGGAGTAAAAAATCGGTTTGTTTGTGAGAATTTGTACACAACTGTATGGCAAATCTAAATCAATTTTGCTATGGTCTATTTAAACGGTTGTCTGGAGTTGAAATTTTCAGTGTAACGTACTCAAATGGAATTCTGTGCGGTGATGCTATTAACTAAATTTTCATCAATATTAGATCTAGCTCCTTTTGCAAATAAGCTCTTCAAATATATACGCTTATAACCTGCAGAATGTTACATGTCATGCCTGCAACAATGAGCTCAACGAGGGCAAAAATTGTTGGCACGATGCCATTCACAACATTCATGTTTAGCTTTTCAACTACAACAGTTGCATAAATCTGCATTGAATTAAAGTGCTGTAATACATTACATTTCCTTTAGATAAAGCCTCGGAACAGGTTTATGTAGCAATAATTGTTAAAAATATCTCATAACAACAGGAATCTTAACAATTTTCCTTCATGTTGAATAATTACCTATGTTTGAATTGCAATAGTTTTTTTTTACCTGTCATTTATTTTCATTTATGTCTCATGATTTATAGCTTCCAAAGTGTGCTTACGGTACACCAAAATTGGTCTTAAATCACTCAGCAGATTTCTTTTTTCAAAATCTCCGTCTTAAATGTGATGATTTGTATCCATGTTTTAATAGTCCATACTTGTGTCTATTGTGGCAAAACCTTTTGGTAAAGGCATGTTTATCATTTAATGACCAACGGAACCAACACTATAAGTCATACAACTGTATGGCCGTGATATTTTTTTTTTTTCACAGAAGTTGATTTTCCCATATTTTTGCATTTTTTCAACCAGTGACTTTCTGAAAAAATAGTAAAACATTGTGTTTACAGGCAGATACAAGAAAACAAATAAGAATGTCTTTAGTAGGGCAGTACTTTTGATTAAATAAGGAAGCAGGAGACCGTCAGGATAAGCATAAGCTTGACTGGGCTGATGGCTTCATGGGGAAATATCACTCAGGTTTTCCTCTTGCAGAAAGTACAGATTGTTTATTGGTTCTACATTGCAATAGTATGCTTTAGAGGGATAAGGAAGATGTGAGTGAGTGTTGTGCGAGTGCAATAGGTGGCATGAATGTTTTGTGTTGGGGCCATTTATAATAATTATTATTCTTCAGTATATCAATACAATGATACTGATAATTTCAAATCCAAACATAAACTTAATCATAGGCCTATCACTTATGATACTTTATTTCAATGAATTTATTGAGTTAGAATGTACGTATTTCTTTGAGCTAGCTTTAAAAGAAAATAAAGATGTTCGTGTCTTTAGGGAGTCAGATAAAGCGTTCCATGTATCAGGTCCGTGATGCCTCACTGACCTGTGAGCTATAAGAGATGTTGGATTATGTAGATGAAAATCCGCTGAGTGTCTTGAAGGGTACGAATGGATGTTACCATTGTAATCGAAAAAAAGCTTTGCAAGGACTGTGGTAACAATTTTGCGTGTACTTATACATATTTGCAGAAGTTTGAAACTTATGTTTATCATCAATTTTTAACATTTAGATGCATAAATAATGGGGTCCTATGCGCTGAGTACGTAGAATGTGAACATAATATTCTGATCGCCTTTTTTGTAATAAAAACAATGCATTTATCTGCGTCTCATTACAATTACCCCAAACCATATTACAACATTTTAAGCCATATGAGGGAAGATGAGTGCACTATTAAACATATAATATGACTTAGATGACAATAAATAGATATTGCAATTTATATAATATACCTTTGTGTGGATATAACAGTTGTCATATTCCTTATTTATGATCATACCAATTCAATTTATTACTCGATCCATTATTTTCCATCAATAGAAATGATACATTCATCAGGTTGAGAATGTAAACTGTTGAAATACATATCATTATTATTTTTTTAATAATGACAATCTATTACTTTTAAATCATAAATGAATTTTCAATAAGTAATAGTATTTGATGTATTTACAAAGGTATCCAAACTTCTATAAAAAATGTGATATTTGTGTCATCCGCAAAAAAAAGAAGAAAGTTAAAAGTCTAATAATGGGGCAGAATGAACAATATCATTTATAATAAAAACAGGTTTTCTACAACCCACTTTTGGGAGAAAATAAAATGACCAGGCATGTTTCAGGGTCTTCTTTTAATTTCTTGAAATCCTTTGCACAATCTTCACTTTCAAATCTAATAAATGTTTAAAGAACCACGCTACTGCTTAAGGACAGAATGTGTTGATAGAACATGCTCAATTTCAACCGAATCTGATTGTCCCTTCATTGTTGTTGATCGGATGGTTTACATTCTGTGTTTTGTCACAGCAAGCACTGCGTGGTAAAGATTAAGCGCATGAATTCATACACCCTGTACTTCAAAACCTCTTTCCGCAGTTCCCACTTTTCCAGAGTGTGTGCTTTTTTTCTCCTTTATGTTAGAGAAGTTAAACATCATTTTAATGCTTACAGTCTGCACTTTAAGAATTTGTCCTTAACTAAAAATCCATGTCTGTAGACATATACACACACATACGCATTGAATATATATATATATATATATATATATATATATATATATATATATATATATATATATATACATATATATCTATATATATACTATACATGTATATAAATATATACCTAGATAAATAAAGTGTGTTTGGGTGTGTTTTAACAGTACACGTTCCCTCGACTCGTTACCGACATAATTATGTGGGGGTAGTATTAAATCCTTTACTCTCTGAAAGAGGTATAGTAAAGTGTTCCTGGATTTGGTAAGAAAAGTGAAAATCATTATGCTGATTTTGGAAAAAAAAAATCGTTATATGTGTTTTCACGATCGGACGTGTTACAGAGTGTGTGTTTTTTTTTCTCCCATAGTTTAGAGAAGTTAAACATCATTTTAAAGCTTACAGTCTGCACTTTAAGAATCTGTCCTTAACTAAAAATCCATGTCTGTAGACATATACACACACATACGCATTGTATATATATATATATATATATATATATATATATATATATTATACATGTATATATATATATATATATATATATATATATATATACATTTAGATAAATAAAGTGTGTTTGGGTGTGTTTTAACAGTACACGTTCCCTCGACTCGTTACCGACATAATTATGTTGGGGTAGTATTACATCCTTTACTCTCTGAAAGAGGTATAGTAAAGTGTTCCTGGATTTGGTAAGAAAAGTGAAAATCATTATGCTGATTTTGAAAAAAAAAATCCTTATATGTGTTGTCACGATCGGACGTGTTACAGTGTTGTCCTCCGCCGATTGCGGCACCAAAATAAAAAAAAAAAAAAAACGTATTGTCACATTTTCCTTAGATGTTCTTTGACTGTGTATTGCAGCCAGATCCGTAATCATTAAAAAGTGATTGTAAATACACTTACCTCTCCTAAATGGTATCCTATGCGGCCTGTACAGAGAAATGATTCCACTAGCAGAAGCAGTACGAGATCATACTCATCCTTATCCTTTTTATGTGAAAAGAAATGATATCACTTGTCAAAAGGATGATACAAGATGAAACCAATTTTGTAAACATTACGATGACAGCTGTATTGCCCGCTGCCCCCTTTAGTGCATTGTGAACTGCACAATGACCCCGTACAAAAGTCAGCCAGAATCGCGTGTTGAGGGAAAACTATTCAAAGTCTATGAGAAATCGCGGAAATGCGTTGCAAATTCTAAGCCTAAAGGATTGGACTCCAAGTTATCAAGCGATATAGGCCTGCAATGCAAATCTGCTATCAACGAGTCCTTGTGCTTGGTTTGGAGGAGGGGCAAATTCACTTCCAAAATGGTGGCGGCCAATCAGCAATCAAGTCATACTTACTACGTCACTCACTTTTGATGGGAGCTTCCGGAATGGTCGAAACCGGCGCTCCGTGTGGATTTGCAACATGCTATGGGCGTGAAAAAACCCAAAAACAATCCCCCCTTGATCCCAAAACTAGATAGATAACACTGTCTTGATATTAGTAGGAGCAGAATAGTTTACAATTTCGTTGGAGGTGAATTGAATATGAAATCATGTTTCTGTTTCATTAAATCAATGATTAATTTTCAAGTGAAGTCCCAGATCTTTGGTCAAAGTTGAACCCTCTGTACAAAAATTGAGCTTTACCCAGGAACCAATGACATTGTTTGTGAGTGTGAGCGTACAATGACCATGAACAATTTATGAACAGATGAACGGATTATTTCCTTACGAAATTGGTCATTCTGTCGACGTTTCATTACAAAATTATCATTTCGTGGACGAAATGTTCATACATTGTATAGTAACAAAATGCTGTCATTTTACTACAACTAATTATCATTTCATCGACGAAATGACTGATTTCATAACAAACTATGCCATGCGACAAATGGTGCTCCATGATTTTTGTACATGGTTTTAAACCATAGTTTCATTTGTACCACCTTCGTAAATTCGGGCCTTGTAGTTGACATAACATTATAGATGGTGCTGTTCATCCTATCGGTTTCGTGACCCGTCTTCATCTAGTGCCGGTCTTGTGAGCCTTCTTTCCCTAGTGTCGGTCTTGTGAGCCATTTTATTTATTTATCTATTGTTATTTGTTTATTTATTTATTCATTAATTTATTTTTGTTTTATTTTATTTTTCGACCTGGTGTCAAACTCATGGGCTTAATTTGCGTAATGACGAATTCATTAGCTTAATCATAGCTAGTATAGCTTTACAACTTGTGGGCTGTATGACTCATGGGTGTCGGTCTCATGGGATAATCGAGTATCAAACACCACCTTTGATTCTATTTAGCGTCATTATGTTAAAAGCAGAAAGAAGCTTTGTTTACTTATATGCCATGCAAAAGGTAAGACACAATATATAAGTCAAAGATTTCATCAGGACATTTACTTTTTGGTAACTTCATCACAAACTGGTCGCTATATGATTATGTACAATGGGGCCACTTCAGCTGTATTTTCAGCTCAACGCCAGGGTATATATATATATATATATATATATATATATTCAATTCAATTCAATTTATTCGGCACAAAATAACTCCAAAGTACATTATGTACACAATAAAAACAGAAGCAATGTGTATAAACATACATGCACATATTATGGAAATTGATGCCGGGACCTCTTTGAAGCATCTGGTGCTTGTTGTTGGGGCCCAAAACAAGATTATAAAAAATACAGTTGCTAAATAGCATATTGTGCAAAAATGAAAATAAAGGAAAAAAAAAATACACACTCACACACACAAAAAAAGACTTATCAGCCCTACACTATGCATACACACACCACATTCTTATCACACACACATAGAGCGCACACCCAACACACTCATTCTGTAGCAACGCCAGGATCAAAGAAGTGAAGAGTAGAAGAAATTTGGTAGCAAGCAGTCTACTCAGACATGCATAACAGTTTCTTAAAAGTATGTTGTTTGAATAATGCTCTGAAGCGAGAAAGTGTAGTGCTGGACTTGAGATCTGAACTAATTGAATTCCATTCATTTACACCTGTAAAACGAATTGAATGGGTTCTAACTGTTAAACGGGCTAATGACATTCTCAGGCTATATCTTTCCCGAGTAGAATAATCATGAAAACACAAATTACATTTAAACATATTATGAAACAAAATTGGGAGAATACCTTTATGATACTTAAACATAAACACTTATATATCAAATATAACAAGTTCATGAATGGGTGACATTTTTATATTTATATATATGTGACCGTGCATCACAAAATGAACAAAAAGTCGCACACATTGATTTTGCGTGAGGACTGAAAATAGGTGAAATAGGTCAATCTAGCCGATCTTGACTTTTTCATATTTTCTGCAGGAGCAAGTCTTCCTTTACATAATGCTAAAATTTGGGGTCATAAAACGGGCGGGAAAGTGAGTTTTTTTGCAGTTTATCTCGAACATTTTTGGTACATAGTGTGATTAGGTGTGTCTTTAGAGTCCCTTTTTCATTTCTGAAAAACCTTATACACATTCTTCACTTTCAACTCTAATAACTTTTGGATAGTGCTACTGCTTTGAAAGTTTGCATTAATTATGGACGGAATGTGTTAGGCATGATTAATTTCAGTTTAATATAATATAATATATAAAGAGGCAGACCAAGGCGACGCTGGAGAGACTCTGTGGCAGATACCCTGAATGCTCACGATATGTCCCTTCTCCAGGCTACCCGCTTTTGGCAGCACATAGACGTTTATATCTCCCCGCGACGCCCCCGGGTACAAGCGGAAGGAAAAAGTAAAAGTAAAGTAAGTATAATATTCTCTTCATTGTGGTTACTCGGGTGGTTTACTTCCTGTTTTTTCCCATTCGTTGCACAGCCAGCACGGTTTGGTAAAGATTAAGCGCTTGACTAGACACTGTACTTCAAGCCTCTTTTCTCAGTTTACACTTTTCCTGAGTTTGTACTTTCTTTCCAATATTTAGATAGGTTAGGAGAGTCCATTTTATTTGAGTTATACATAAAGCTTAAAGTCTGCTCTTTCAGAATATAGTTTGAACTAAAAATTTATGTCTGGCCACTTTTTGTTTGTTTTGTGGTGCAGGGTCACATATTATATACCGGGTGTCCCAAAAAAAAAAAAGCGGAACGGTGGATTTTCAGTACCTTGCGTTTTAAAAGTGATATATTTTTTGACATCATTTGAAAGATCATCTTCCGCAAAGGACAATGATACTAAAATCATTAAATTTGGTTCAGCACTTTTTATTCTACGCCAATTGCTGTAAATGCAGTCATTTTCAAATTTCACCGGATTTTTGCTTCTTATGAGATAATAATTTGAGTGCGACACGCGATCCATACGGTGAATATTGTGTAAGCTCGGTGATCCATGTCAACAAACGATACAGCTTTCACAATTGGCACGGGCCAGGAAAAAACAGCATGTGTGTGTGTGTGTGTGTGTGTGTGTGTGCGTGTATGTGTGTCTGTTTGCGCGCCCAATGTGAAAGCTGTATCTTTTGTTGACATGGATCAACGAGCTTACACAATTCACCGTATGGAACGCTCGTCGCACCCAAATTATTATCTCACAATCCGGCGAAATTTGAAAATAACTGCATTTACAGAAATTGGCGTAGAATGTAAAGTCCTGAACCACATTTAATGTTTTTGGTATCATTGTCTTCTGCGGAAGATGCTCTTTCTAAAATATATATCACTTTTAAAACGCAAGGTACTGAAAATCCACCGTTCCGCTTTTTTGGGGACACCCGGTATATATATATATATATATATATATATATATATATATATATATATATAAATTATATATACACACACACATTTATTCTCTATTATGTGATAGGATTTGCGATGAAGTTTGATTTTTCACCAAAGTCTGATTGAACAATGGCTTTGTAAGTACCGAGGTTGTAATATCTAAGTTTTGAGGCACCTTTTTCTCTTTTTGTATCATTGAAAACAACAGAAAAAAGAAGCATTTATTTCTTTACAATTACACTCTAAGCACAATCACACAGGTGCGGCGCTAGGGTGCAATCAACTCGCCAAAAGCTTATGACCTCGAAGCCTCAGTTGCAAAAAGTAGACAGCTTGTGTGCGTAAAACCGCTGGGGAAGTGTTGCAGGACAATCGCAATATCTCACCTCAAAGCCATCAAATGATTAAATCTATACAGCAAACTGAAGAAAAAACTATTCTCTAACTCGTAATGTTAGTTATTTGGGGTTTTATTGAGGATAAACGTGTGAAAATAATGTCGAAACTTAGCTTCCAAAACAGAAAATTTGGTCTCAAAACAAGTGTTATTTTCTCACATTTTCCTTCATTGCACAAAAATGAAACTTCGGTATATGACTTATGGTAGTATATCCATGCTGCTCTCCAAATATCTTTTCTGTATCAGTTGGCGCACAGCTATGTCTGGAAAAATCGAGATCACTGTCACTTGTGACCCACGTAAAATCCATGGCGTAAGGAATACGCAGTCCGATGTATTGGTTTTTGTGCTGCTTGAAACAGTCGAAACACAAAGCAGGGTTCCTCTCTTGCCCACTCACCACCCTGCTGACCGAAAATCGACCTCTGTCGCATTGCGCCGAGCCTGACACCGCTGATTGGCTAAGCGTGCACTCACCAGTAGAAAACGCATGCGCAGGAGGATGATCTAGTTGTGCATGTCCAGTATCTTCTCTTAAAGTTGGTTGTCTTTTTGCTCTTATTTTCACCTAACTACTAATTGCACAAACACGAGACTTCGCAGGTAGTGAGTCTGGTGTATACAGACTAGTAATATGTTGATCAAATGCATATTCATGCAGGCGCAGACTTGTGTCGGGAAAAAATCGTAACCCTTTCCCACAGTCGACTCAAGCAGAAAAATACACATATCTCGAAAGATACATCAGCGTTTTCGCCCAAAAATCATATGAAGGATGATATATTCATATTTGATATATGTGTGAAGTTTCAAGGGATTTGGTGGTAAAATAAGGGAGATACGAGGAGGTGAACTTTCGAGATTTTTTGTCCTTCCCTCCGCACAGCGCTTCGATGACCGTTAAGAATTCAAAAGCTTTGGCCTCTTATCAGTGAGTTAATTGCACCGTAGCACCGGGGCTGCACAAACATTACTTTTTACAAAGTGCTCCCTTAGGCATTACGTAAGATGATTATAATTATCAACAGAAAGGGAATAAAATTTGAAGGATTATCGGTTATCTCTATACACGCAATAACGATTTTTTTATTTTTTGAATTGACTGTACGGTTGAATACTCATACCAGTAACTACGTGATGGAAACATGGAAACTAAATGGAAATGAAACCTCCATAAAGAAACCAATCAGTCACGCGCAAGATTGCATCGCCAATCTCGTCAAAAACACTGAAGGTCCGCCAACGGAGGGCCTCAAAATCGCTTCCGCGTCGTGTAGACTCTTCGCAGTCGTTTAGTACGAAATTATGAATTATCGCGAGCTTCGTGGGAAGGGGGGGCGGGATGGGGCAGATCAGGAACGAACGAACATTCCTAGTACTGTCGGAAGTTCAACACCAGGGAGTTGGGAAGCTCACACATAGCATAGCATCTTGTAGTGCACATTACGCCTGTGATTGCCCGCCGACTTTCACAGCATGCACTTTGCACCGAGTATGATTGTGTTGTGTGAAAGTGAATCTCTAAAAATAAAAAGCACTCATCGATTACCATTTACATGTCAAAGCTGCCTACTGGCCAAAACTCGAAACTCGAAAGTACTTGTTAGAACAGTTGATGGAGTAGACTTCTAGACAATGGGAGGACAAAACATAGAATATTGTAGATATTTAGTGTATTTGGTACACCTAGAGGAATTTCTGGAGTGATCTTATAACATTTTCTCTATTGTCCAAGATTGTAAAGAAAGGATGGCGGTACACCAATGACTGTTGTCGCAATATCATGACACTATTCGTAGTGTTTGTAGGCCGGTGCATGAAACAGCAGTTATTTTTTTCATTTGTTTTTGTCACCAGCCAAGAAGATTAGTAAGGTCCTTTACCTATTCCACTGTCGTGAGAACATGATCAAACCGAAAGCATTTCGGTGCATAACAATTTAGAAAGAGAAGAGAGTTACACATTAAACATTGACACTTGAAGCAAATGACAGAGAACCGTGTACATGCAGCGGGATGGCAGAGTTTAATAGCTAGTATACTTGAATCAGAGCATGAAACTTTCTTTCTTTTTTATTGAGTAACATGAACATGTGTTTGCGCATTCATTTCTGTTTGCGTTTTGTAAGTTGATAAAAAGAGGCTACATTTATAATTGCCAACAACGCCATGTTTTGGGGGTCGACACATCAACTGAATGAAAATGAAATTGTAAGTATACTTGCGTGCTCATTTTCTCTGATATTACCTGTAGACGTCATCTGGTTTTAACACGTTTTAACTCCTCCCATAGAAATATATGGAGCTCCAAGGATCCACTTAAATGCAGATCTTCACAGAGATGACGCGATCACGATAGTGACCAGTGTTGCTTCCCGTGTTTCTTAATCACACACTGCCATACATTATGTTCATAATGTAGATAAACCACTTGCCATAAAATCAAACTGATTGTCGACGAACGGTAGTTTGACAGACATGTGCGAGTCGTGGTCACTCATGGTTGTGTAATCCTCTTATAAACAGCTCGAGTCCTCGACCATCTCTCCCCCCCCCCCCCCCCCGAGATGGCCACATCTGCAAGTGCAATTTCTTAGCGGTCACACGTGGAGTTTCCTTTCCCGCATCACAGTACATGTATATCACCACATTTTCCACTCTGGTCATCTACTAAAGTCAGTCACAGAAACACAATCACAATTTTCAACGTTTCGGACTGCAGGATGATTTAACTCGGCGTGAAAGCTGCTAGAACACTGAGACACAAATTTACCATCTGCAGTCCTTCTCTTCCTCGCTATTACGAGGACTTTTTTTTTCTGAACGTTCTTAAAATGTTCCAAATTCGTTATTTCAACGTTTTGTCAAAAGGTTTTGAGAATGTCTTTAAAAAAAGAACGTATTTAAAACGTTTCAAATGGACGTTATTAAAACTTTTTTTAACGTTCATAAAACCAATAAAAACCCTTTGGAATTTTTAAGGACGTGCAGAAAATCTTTTGAACGTTATAAACGTCAGTAAAACCTTTCAAGGATATTCAAAACGTTCTGTGGACGTTCTGCTGACGTCTAGAAAACCTTTGAAATCCGTCTAGAACGTAAAAAAGAAAAAAAAAAAACGTTTTAAGAACGTCTAAAAGGTCCTATGACCCATTCCACAGCGTTTAGAGAACCTTTCCTATCCGTCTAGAACTTCCAGAAAACGAATGTCTAATGTTTATTTTTGTAGAGTATGTTAAGAATAAAATCATATTTATGAGATTATATACAGACACAGTCCGAGAGTAATGTATCCTAATCCTAATCCTATAACTTTATCCTATCCTGTTCCTAATATCTACCACCTATACTACAATCATACATAAAGTCAATACTGGCAATATTACAAAATCGATGCTGAATAGAAATGGCGAAAAGAGCAAGTAGTGTAATCGCAAACCGAATCTTTCGTCACAGTCGTTGGGAACCGCACACGCACTATTTGTACTTAGTAGTGGGTTTTGCGTGTGTATAGTGCTCACGTATTAAATACGAAAGAGCGCCTGTTCCACAAGTCTGTAACGAACGGTTTGTTCGAAGGTTTGAAAATTTTCACCTAATTACATATTCCAGTACAAAATTATCAAAAATTCTTAATTTGTTCGTGTTCAAATACTTCAACTATTCTTTTTCTATCACACACTTTTTTAAGGAATGTAAACCGGACTGTTTTTCGTTCTGATTTTTTTAAGATATAGCGCTCCAAAGCCAATTTGATTTTCCATACTAGGTATACAACGCAACTCAACGCGATGCCGAGATTGGCGATGCAATCTTGCGACTGACTGCCAATTTAACAAAATTATAAGATGTTCCTTAAACTCACTGAATCTATAACATAACTCGATCCCCAGGACCTTGAGATTATAAACATTGTAGCTAAATATTTTTTAAATGAGATTTTTTCGTTACTTTTCCATGCATACTTCTAATGAACGTTGTGAGATAAAAAAATAAGAAAGACGAGTGTATTCGCCAATCAAAAGAACATTTTCGAGTGACATTATTCTACCCAAAATAATTTGATACTAATATCTATTTTGCTTTCAGAAAATAAAAACGACGCATTTGTCAAAACGTTTTTCAATATCATATAAGGAAGCATTACTTAAATTCCAAGCAACTTTTCGTCCAAACTTCTAGAAACTTGACGATTTTGAAGCATTGTATTTATGACATAAACATATTAGTCCAGTCAAAAAGGTTCCACCCACCAACAGTAGGAATTCCACTGCAGTGCAACTAGTTATGGGCTCCTAAAAACCATAGTGAATGTCCCAAGCAATTCAATGTGGTAAAGAGATTTCTTTCGCATAATTTACGAATTATCTCTTATAATGACAGAAATACAGCGTTTCCTTCAAAATTACAATTCTTGTTTCAGATTGGAACACGAAAGTGCTTAAACCTTTGTTTACAGTGTCAGTAAGTGCAATGCAAACATTTCCATGTACCTATATAATCTGGTCGTCACTCTGATAATATGCAAATTATCTCATGTTGTTAAAAGGTACCGAGTTTACTGAAAGTCGATTGCATCAAAGCGCACGATGTAAGCGTATTAAGAGTGCAAAAATTCACAATTTCAGTCAGTAAGTGCAATGCAAACATTTCCAGGTACCTATATAATCTGGTCGTCAATCTGATAATATGTGACCCTGCATCACAAAATAAACAGAAGGTCGCCAGACATGAACTTTTAGGTAAGAGCATGTTCTGAGAGACCAATCTTTAAGCTTTAAAATTATGTATAACTTAAATGAAATGGACTTTCCTAACCTATCTAAATATTGGAAAGAATGTACACACTCAGGAAAAGTGTGAACTGAGAAAAGAGGCACTGAAGTATAGTGACTATTCAAGCGCTTAATCTTTATCAAGCCGTGCTAGCTGTGCGATGAATGGGACAAAAAACAAGATGTAAACCACAGTAGTAACGTCAATGAAGAGATTGTTAGTTTAAACTGAAATTGAGCATGCCTTATTAACACATTCTGTCCATAATTAATGCAAAATTTCAAAGCAGTAGCATCATCCTTTCAAAAGTTATTAGAGTTGAGAGTGAGGAGTGTGTACAAGGTTTTTAAGAAATGAAAAGGGGACTCTAAAGACACACTTAATCACACTATTCCACCGAAAATAATGTTCGAGGTAAACTGTTAAAAAAACACACCTCCCTGTCCATTTTATGATCCCAAATTTTTAGCATAATGTAGAAGAAGACTTGCTCTTCCAGAAAATATGAAAAAAGTCAATATCGGCTCGGTTGACCCATTTCACCTATTTTCAGTCCTCACACAAAATCAGTGTGTGCGACTTTTTTGTTCGTTTTGAGGTGCACGGTCACATATGCAAATTATCTCATGTTGTTAAAAGGTACCGAGTTTACTGAAAGTCGATTACATCAAAGCGCACGATGTAAGCGTATTAAGAGTGCTAAAATTCACAATTTCAGTCTCTCTTCAAATAAGAAACTTTACAGAATACCATGATGATAATGGATTATGCAAATTAGAGTTAGGTATAAGTTATAGCTGGGACACCTACACTTATAGAATCAAGTATTATACGATATCAAACAAGTGTTAACATCTATAACCTGCCCAATTTTCTTATGAATGAGCCTTATTAGTAGAGTACTGATTCTGAATCATGATGATTCATCTCATCCTTGGGGGTTTTCAAAACATGCGTTAACCAGCGCAATTTCCGTTCTTCTAAGTGTGCATTATTGGAAAAAAAAATTCTTTGGAGTCTACCAAAGACCCCTTTATTATCATGCATTAATATTGCATTTACAGCGGAGAAATGTTTCTACAATACCTGTGATTATTCTGTATAAAGTCGTGTAGATTCGCAGATCCTACAGGAAGGTGCCCGAAGTTATCCCTACACCCATACGGCCCGGTACAAAACATACATATACGAACGTGAATTCAACTGTTTTATTAAAAAAAAAAAAAAAAAAAAAAAAAAAAACCAGCAACTCTCTTAGAGGCGCTTGCTGTTATATAAAAAGTACAGTTTATTTCCCTTAAAATGCCATAGAAGCTATGTTAATACGCTGCCCCCCCACGGAAGAAAGCAGTAACTGCATAACTGCTGAGCTGAGATAAATGCGATTTTGTGTTTTTTGCAGATTCTTTAAAAACACAGAAACATTCAAAAATAATTTTGTGGTATGATTATGCACCATACCTAGTTGTCTAACAATACCTAGGAAAAAAATATGTTTCCGTTATTTTTTAAATGTTATTTAGGAAAATGCAGTTACTGCGGTGGCTCACCCTTGATTCTGGGTAGTTTCCCCACGGAAAAAAGCAGTAACTGCAGACGGCCAGGAGTCTGCTGTTTTCCCCATGGAAAAAAGCAGTAACTGCACATGTCACATGACCATAGGAGGAGAATTGTTACCACCACCAGGTTATAAAGTTCTTCTACTTTCTGGTCAGTCTAGATCTATAAGATCTAGGACCTATCGCTAGACCTAGACTAGGTCTTGTCGATTGAATGGCATTCTGTGTAAAAATAAGGTAGACACCTATGTACCCTAATTGAACTTTGGAGTGCCCGGCCTGGCCCCTGACACATGACCCTGGACTAGACAATAAAGTCAAGTCTCTTCGTCTTAGATCCTAGTCGTACTCTGACGTTACACTTAAGCTAGACTACAGATCTATGCCCAATGTTAGTGCTAGACCTAGGGCCCTAGATCTATTACGTTAGATTAGGCCTACTGACATTTTGTCTAACACTAAACAGTTAACAATAGATTAGAATCTAGATCTACTCTGTAACGTTAGATCTGGTAGACCTATTCTAAACTTTAGGGCCTACATCTAACCTTAGACTAACATTAGTGCATTAATACTAGTGCTCATCTCCCCTCAATATATTTTCAGCTCACCTAGATTTTCTGGTTCTGGCCAAAGCCATGGCTACCATGACTTTTCCTCTGCAATTCATGATAGATTTACAGGCATGCCTGGACCGCAGAAACTGTGTGACAGCATGGTTAGCACTGGCATGATCACTCAGACTGTACCAGACCTGCAATTAACTGTGCATGCAAGTGATGACTGTGATGTGATGCAATATTTAGCTAGTTACTGTATGCTGCAGAATTTATGCGCATGCAGCTGCTGCACGCGTATTCTGCACTCTGAGCGCGCGAGTCTACCAGGTTTGCTAGTCTCCAGAAAGAAGCTTTTTCTACAACTTGTCATATGATTCCCTGCTGGCAGAGTCAAGTTACTGGTGAAACAATCTTTTTATATCTATTCTCCTAAATTATGGGAGAAACTGCTGTTTACATTGTTTGAAAAAAAAATTAGTAGAAAAAATAAATGGTATTAGGGAAAAAAATATACAGGAAGGACTATACAGAGTCTGAATGATAAAGACTAAATTGTTAGTTACTGCTTTCTTCCGTGGGCTTTGTTAGTTACTGCTTTTTTCCGTGGGGAAACTTGCAAAGTTGAATCAACTGGATGCAGCCTACTGCTTTTTGCAAAAGTGAAAAATTGTATTTTTGGTCACTTTCATTTTTCTTTTTGCAAAACTGACCTATTAACATTGGAGAGCATTGGGTAAACTATTCATTTTTGCAAAAAAGTAAACATTCATAAAAATGTCAGTTACTGCTTTTTTCCGTGGGGGGGGGGGGGCAGAGATATGATTATTGTTTCATGGATCTATGCATCTATGGAGTGAAAATGGTCCACATACGAAGGCAGCCAAGTGGAAAGTGTCCAAGATTACCTAAAAAAAAGGCGGTATAAAACATGCAATAACCATGTACCAACGCAAATACAATAGCACATCTTTATGTTATGTGGGTACATGAGAAGGTCCTTTCAGTCCTCTAACAAAGACACTTTTGTAAAATGAAATTTAATGGAGTTAACAAAAGATAAATTGCTCTACATTTTTTATTCATAGTTAAAGTGCTAATAAACGGAAAGCCCCATATGGAAGTGCCCACATCAATAACCATTATACACCCATAATTGCACAATATATCAACGCAATTACAGTCGTTCCTATAAAGGTGCTAGCCTTCAAAAAGTCGTTCCTCCCCCATCAAGATTTTTATTTAATTTCTTATAGAATTGCCATGTCGATTATAAAAAAAAAAAAAAATGTTCTACTCTACCTGTACAGTGGAGAGGGCTCGCATATTACAGAGACAACCTTGTGGGAGGTGCCCAGGTTAACTCACACTCCCAAGGTAATAAAGAAAATGCAATGTCATACAACCACGAAATTCATACATATTATTTTCCATGGGTGCATTGCTTTGAAAGTTCAATAAATTTTAATTCAAATGAATATATTAGGAATTTTCTGCATCGATAACATGTTGCAAATGAAATGCAGTCAGTTCTTTTTGTTTACAAGACAAAAGAACACACGGTGTGTACATCCGAATATTAACTGAGATATACGTATACAGATTAAAGAAATGAATAAGAGAACACTTCAATTTGGAGCCACTCGGGTAAAAGTGAATCAAATAATCTGACTGAATTGTGGCACATGTATAGGAAGTGTGAATGCAGAAGACTGTCGTCAAATAAGCGTATATAGTTTGAGGAGACGACAGTCTTAAAAGAGAAGAAATTATCAAAATATACATCTTGGATACTTATCGAAAAGAAAAAAAAAAGAAAGAAAAAACAGTGACATTCTGGCATCACATTGGGACAACAAAAAATGTAGACATTATAATATAGAGAATGAGGTGAGTGATATGAGTTGTTCCGGCTGTCTAGCATATACGTTTTTATTTTCATTAAATGCAATGAAAGCATGATATAGGAAACGTTGTTCTACAATACCTATTCTGTCAAAAGGACAGACATTCAAATGTAGCCCTCGTAAAGTATATATATACCCTAAATTGTCCCTATACTCTCATGGCCCACGTCTGTCACGCTTTCTACAACAGCAACGGGGTTTTTCTTTGGGAAAACATTCTGGGTTTTGTTCCCTAATGTATGTACCTTCTATAGATTCGTATAAGTCGAGTTATAGATCCTCTTAAGCATGCCCGTCTGCTCTTATCTAAAAATCCATGTCTGGAAAATTTTCGTTGGCTTTGTGATACAGGGTCACATCTACAAAACATGCATTACGCAAACGTGAGTATTGTTGTTCTACGCGCATTCTCGCAGTTACCGCCAATTTTGCAAATTATTTATACTTGTATGATCCATTCGACAAGGCATTCATCCTTTACACTGACATAAAAAAAATCTCAATTTAGGCTTCTAAATGTTACATATCGGATGGCGAGAAGCCGCGATTAATAAATTTTCTCTCAGTAGAGGTGCTAAGTTGCATATATTATCCAATTTTTACTATTTTGCTTTTTTTTTCTTTTGACTTTTAAGTATGGTCATCAGGAGGTCTCAAGGACTTAAATTCTGCAGTGAAATTCATACTGTTACAATTAGTCCTGTGTTACCCTCTAAAGACAGCCGGATTGACTGTACTACAAACTGAACCCGCAATTCATGACAAGCAAACCCATCACCAGACACAGAACACAGGCAATTAGGGCCTACACCGATGAACCAATCAGTATTCAAAGTGTTTTTACATTGTTCACAATGTGGAAACAAAAACAACCAGGAGCATACGTAGGATATGATCACAGACGGTTAGTTCATAAACCTATCGAGTTTCAATCTGTTTAAAGTTTGTTCACAGCTCTGGAACAAAAACAACCGGAAAGCTTGTGCGACCTGGTCGCACTTGGTAAAATAATTGCTGAATGCAAATAAGTTCACATGCACTTTTTAACCAAAGATTCTAAAAGGTACACACCAAAAAGTTGATGATCATAAATACAAACGAGAGAGAAAAAAATCAAGCAAGCAAACAAAATACACTGGTGTATAAACAGTCTTTACACGACTAGCCGTTGTCTTTAGGCCTGTGGCACGTGGGGTGAGTAAATCAGGACATCAAACCTAGGAGAAATTTCGTAAGCGC
The DNA here is from genome assembly GCF_964275005.1 of Diadema setosum. Lineage (NCBI taxonomy): Eukaryota > Metazoa > Echinodermata > Echinoidea > Diadematoida > Diadematidae > Diadema > Diadema setosum. Next base: position 5,278,169 of record NC_092687.1, read on the forward strand.
AAACTTTCGCTGATTTTTGAGTGTTATTCGGCCATTAACTTGCGTAATTTGCAAATATCAAAGCAAATTAAACAACAAATACGTCATAAAGGTTGAAAAAGTGATAATGCATTCCATTAAAGAGATGATACAGTTCCGATTAGAATGGTTCTTCAGGTTTCCAACATTTTTTATTACTTTTTAAAAAGAAAATGAGAAACTTCCTGTGAAGACAAGCATTATTAAAGAAATTCAAAGTTTATGTGATAATATTGGTTTTGAAAAGGAAGATATATCCATAGCAAAGTGATCGTAATAAGAAAGAGACGTTCCTTTATTAGGATCGCTTTGTTTACTTTGTTTTTGGATATCTCAGCCATTTCAGAACCGATTTTCGAGTGAACTTTGAGTTCCTCTTAGACATGAATGCTTACATATCATAAATTCGTTTCTAGATATCTCGCAAAAAAAAAATTAAAAGCTGAATCCTCACCTCAACCAATACTACAACATCCCCTTAAATGCAATTGCTTACAATCGATTACAGTCGATTACGTGCCATTTGAAAGGTTCCTGGTAATGTAAATAAGGAAGGAGGGGTTTGCGGTATTACCATGTTTGGTCCTATAGAGAGGCTAATTGTGTGGAAGCGGACCCTGGAAATAAAGCGAGTGGAGGTCGGAGGGAAACGGTGTCGGAAGTGAGTAAGGAAGGCAAATAAAGACAGCCAGAGGGCAGAGGTGACCTAGACGTTGAGGTGGCACCAATGTGGGGGGGGGGGGGGGGGGCGGTGAGTGGGAGAGAGAAGCACTACTTTATATCCAGCACAGAGTTATTGCAAAAAGGAACACTTAACTGGGAGGGGGGGGGGGGGGACAGAGATTGGTGCATATATCTTACGGTTACAGCTCGTTATTCCGAAGGTTCGTTATTCCGAAGGTTTTTTAATCCGAAGGTTCGTTATTCCGAAGGTTCGTTAATCCGAAAATGAAATAAGATTCGTTATTCCGAAGGTTCTTTAATCCGAAAATGATATAAGGTTCGTTATTCCGAAGGTTCGTTGATCCGAAAACGAAATAAGGTTCGCTATTCCGAAGGTTCGTTACTCCGAAAACGAAATAAGGTTCGTTAATCCGAGAATGTAATAGGGTTCGTAATTCCGAATCGTTGATCCGAAAATGAAATAAGGTTCGTTATTCCGAAGGTTCGTTAATCCGAAAATGAAATAAGGCTCGTTATTCCGAAGGTTCGTTGATCCGAAAATAAAATAAGGTTCGTTATTCCGAAGGTTCGTAAATCCGAAAATGAAATAAGGTTCGTAAGTCCGAAAATGAAATAAGGCTCTTAATATTCCGAAAAAAGGAATAAAATTCTTCTAATGACAAAATACGGTGTTGTAATTAATGTCTTTTGCGTTCGTTGATACGTGTGCGCATATGTGTGAGTGTGTGTATTGAGGTCAAGTACATAGAACCTTTGAAATTACTGTTTAACTGCCCATCTTATCCGCTCTCACCCCCATTATCGTCGCCTTATAGCCTCACGTTTATCGGTAGTCTAAAATTCATCATCATCATAACAATACAGGAGAGGCATGTTCTCTTTGAAAAGGGGATGCCAACATACTCAAACTCTCTTTGGACACATAAACACATACGAACACACACATGTAAACAGTCACTCACAAACACACGCAATTCCATATAAACTTTTATCGGCGACGTATAGAGTGCCGTCGTAATTTATAATTTCAGTTGTATATGTATACTAACGATGAAAGTAGAGGTATTTTCTCCTCCGGAGGATGAGTTCACCCCCTCCCACTCCTTCATTTCTTCGTCAGTGTCAGGGTAATACATTCATTATTAGAAATAATTACCATATTCTGCGACTCTAACATGTCTCAAGCAGGGAAAAAATCACACATGCTTGGACTTAAGAATAAAAGCTTTTAAACAATCAAATATATTCAACAAGCAGATTTCAAAATGTAACATGTCTTTTAATAATCTTCACTGTGAAGAGTGGAATGTTATAGAATTTGTCCGACCGATCTGTCGCTAGGTTAGAAATTATTTTTGCATGAATTCAATGAGAAGTTGAATGCAGTTCTCCACTTTTTTGTGTGACATGGTAACACATGAAATTCGTGTCGTTATGGTAACTGACAAAATGTAAGCCAGTGCTTTGTATTATTTCTAGCTCTCGTAAACTTAAGTAAATTGGGTTTTACACTCCATTATGATAGCCTTTGCCATGACACTAGTTGTATTACGTATTACCAAAAGAAACTGCAACTTTTTTGTGTAAAACCAGATTTTGGGCACATATTTAGGTGTACTGTTTGGATGTTCAAGTTACGGTACCCACTGTTAGAAGTGAAAAAAAAAAAAACGAGTTGTCAGTTTGCACGCATTTCACTTTCTTGAAACATATAATATCTTTTCTTTTTTTTTTCTTTTTTCTTTTTACTTTTTTTTTTCTTTTTTTTTTGGGGGGGGGGGACCGCGGTCACCATCTTAAAATAAAGGGAAGGCATTCAAAATTAAAGGGATGGTATAGTATTGGCTGAGATGGGGCGTCAGGTTTCTGACTTTTTTGTGAGATAATGAGAAAGTTCTTATGAAATATGAAAGAGCACGTAATTCTAGGAAGAATTCAAAGTTTATTCAATGAAAAATGGTTTTGAAGTGGCTGAGATATTCGAAACAAAGGGATCCTAATAAATCGTTGGACCCACCTTTTGTTTGGCCCGATGTTTTACTATGTTTTGGATATCTCGGCCATTTAAACCGTTTTTAATACAATACACTTTGAATTAATTCTAAAATTGTATCCTTTTTAAATTTCACAGGTGATTTCTAATTATCTTGCAAAAAGTTAAGATTTGAATCTCCCATCTCAACCAAAACTATATTATCCCTTTAGAATACCTCGCCTGTATGAAATAAATCTCTTTATAAGACACTAATACCCTAGACGATCGATATACACCCCAAACACATACACACTGACACAAAATAAAAAAGGAGACTAACTGCAAGCACCTTACAAAAACAAAACACGCCCCGTCATTGGATATTGGTATAATTTATTAAAAAACAAACAAACAAACATACAAGTATATATGTTGGCGATTATATTGGTCGTTATCATACATAAGAAATATGACACCGAGTGCTGAAAAATAACCATTATAAAGGTGGACGATGTGAGATCATAAATATTTACTTGGAGCGGCTGCATGTTGAAGATCCCGACTACAGTATGGGGAAGGTGGGGCATAATGAAGCACTTAATTTCAAACTTGCAATATGACGTCGTTACTGTTATTATCATTAAAAATATGAGGGTGTCTGAAAATAGGCTATAGAAAGATCACACAATCCCCTACGCTCCAAATCCAATCGCTCAGGTAAATAATTGTCCAGACTGAATTAAAATCAAGATTCTTGATCTTCGCCACTTCTTCACGCAACACGACGTGCTTTACTTGAAAATATACACGTGTATCATCCTCCCCAGAGACAATATGGAATTTTCATTGTGTAATATTCAAGCATTTTTTTTTTTTTTATTACGACGTATTTTGTCATTACAGTGAGTTTAATTCATTTTCGGAATTACGAACCTCATTTCATTTTCGGATTAACGAGCCTTATTTCGTTTTTGGATTAACAACCCTTCGGAATAACGGACCCTATTTCATTTTCAGATCAACGAACTTTAGGAATAACGAACCATATCATATTTTCGGATTAACGAACCTTCGGAATAACGGACCCTATTTTCCTTTCGGATCAGCGAACCTTCGGAATAACGAACCTTCGAAATAGCGAGCCTTATTTCATTTTCGGATTAACGAACCTTCGGAATAACGAACCATATTTCATTTTCGGATCAACGAACCTTCGGAATAACGGACCCTAGGTCATTTTCTGATTAACGAGCCTTCGGAATAGCGAACCCTATTTTATTTTCGGATCAACGAACCTTCGGAATAACGAACCTTCGGAATAACGCCACAAATGTTCGGATTAACGAACCCTTTTTCATTTTCGGATTAACGAACCACTAGGTATAGGGAATTTGCGTGTTTCGGATCGACGAACCTTCGGAATAACGAACCTTCGGAAGAACGAACCTTCGGAATAACGAACAGCACCCATTTCTTACAGGTTCTCTGAAATGCAAATGCATGTTGATTTGTGTTGATATATAAATGATACTCTCAAAATCACTTAAGCGGTGAAATGAATATCTAGAAACATCCGATATATTCTAACCTATATTTTTCTTCCATTTTTCTTCAGATTGCTTGGATTCGCCCTCAAAAAAAAAAACCTTCACAAATAATATTCCACTTGTAACCTCATCTGTCAGTAATTGCTATTCAAAGACTCAGCATAACATGCAAGTTTCTGTGATATTAATGTGACTAACAAAGGGCATGGCGAGGGAACATGCAAGTTATGCTGAGTCGAGGGGAAGGTGCATTCCAATGCCTTTCGTTAAATATTTGCAATTATTGACAGATGAGATCACAACAGGAATAAAGGCTTGGAAGGTTTTCTTTTTAGGCGTATCCAAGTAATCTGAAGAAAAATAGAATAAAAAATCAAATACAATATATGGAAGGCTTCTACATATTCGATTCTCCGCTAAAGTGATGTTTAGAGTATCATAAATCAACAAAAACAAGCATGCATTTGTATTTCAGGGAACCTTTACATGTCCTTAGAGCGGAAACTAGTATCGCGCTCAAACAAGGCTCCTCCATGGTAGGGCCTATACAGAACAAGCGCTTCTCCAGACGAGAGAACAATGCTTCTGTTATTACATGACGAATTATTCTAAGACCCTAATTTTAGGCAACAAAGAGTTAATCATAATAATTTACACGCAATATGTTCACAATCATTTCATTATGATAAAATTACGAAGAAAACTGAAAAGGACTATTCTAAAGAAAACAGTAGGCCTACCTATAGTGAGGGCAGCGACATTGAACGTTTCACTTTTACTTTTTTACGTATTAAACGCATGCATTCCCTCGAAATGTTTTTGATATGCGACGAGGGACTTATAATTGGCCCTGCTTCCGGAATCAAAGAGTCCGTTTCTTGGAATATCAGCTTACACCACATCAAGATTAAGCGTCGAAAGCAGCATTCTCCTCAGCCAACCTAAATCGCGGTGTGTTACTTACTCAGCTCATTGCCAAGACTTATTTACTTATTTCTCACCTGAAAACTGAAGGACCTGGTGGCTGCTGCATTCTGAGATTACAGCTTAATAAAAACCGAGACGGTCAATATTCATGAAACAAAATATTTGTAGATTTTATAAAGTATATTTCTAAATATACCTCCCTTGTGGTTCTAATTTTTAAAAACGTACTGAAAATGAAAATAATCTGAAATTCACACCATAGTACAGATAAGATCAAGCTTTACAACATGATACCAACAACGTTAAATTCCCCACCAACAGTAATATAGTCCTTCTGGTTCTAAGCCAACTTATTATTGCCTTTTTCTTTTCTTTTTTTTTGTATTATTCCCTGTCTCACTTTTTATGACTTCGTCAAGAAGTGTCGCCGGAGGCAGCGATCATGTTGTTGTTTTGTTGTTGTTGTTGTTGTTGATGTTTTTTTTTGGGGGGGGGGGTGGGATTGGTTTTTTTGGGTTGTCCGTCCTAAATCAATTTTGTAGATAGCGAAAAAAAAAAGAAAAAAAAAACATTAGAGGTACACAGTTAAAGCTTAACATGTATTTGTATGCGTGACTGAAGCTGTGCCTATCAACATTTGGGAGCACATGCCGAAGTTCCAACGTTAAACAAGTCAAGTGAACGTTTTAACGCGTTCAGTATTTTATCCATAACTGGGAAATAGTTGAACGTATTTTCATGGAATTATACATGTTTTGTCCGTCAGTGATTATCTAGGGAATTTCGGGTCATGGGGTCAAAAGTCAATGCCAACTCCTCAAAATTTCTCTTTTTACCTCCCGCTTTTTGCAATGTCTGAAGTTTTTTTTATATATATAATCATGATCTTCAAGATCCGTTTATATTTATTTCAGACTTTTATGGAATACTTTACTTTCCATTTTAAACGATGACAAGGTTTTCAAGATGCTGTTCAAATATTCTTTTAAGATACAGAATGAAAATTCTAATCGACTTTCGGTCAAAATTGTATTAATATTCTTTTTTATGATGTAGACGTAGTGCATGGTATGAATGGCATTGACTTAAAATGAAACTGCAATTATGGAAAGCTAAACACGTAAAAGACATCAGCAGATGATTACACGATAAACCGACCAATGTTTAACTGTTTGTTTGTTTTTTTTCTAAAAAAAAAAAGAGCGGAACCATATGGAGGATATCGAGAGTGATTATATCATGAACCAAGCGAAATTCACGCTGTCTAAATTCTGCTCACAGCCTTGGAACGAAAACAACCGGAAAGCATAAGGACGGTATCACAGACGACTATACCATCAACCAGCCGTGATTCAAACTGTTTAATACTTTAATACAAACAAACAAAAAGGTGATCCGACCTTGTTGCGCTTGGCAAAAAAAAAAAAAAAAAATGATGAATGCTAATTTCTTCATATGCCCTGTTTAAACCAAAAGTTCATGAAAGGTACAAACCAAGTGAAGTGACCCCACATAAGCTGCATCAATTTCTAAACATTACTAACATCCCTTCTTGATACGCTCAGGGATTTACCTTCGAAACTGCCTCAAGCTAGAAAAAGAAAACGCAAACAAACTAACATAATACGCAGTCATACAAACAGTGTTTTCATGACTTACAGTTATCTATACTATACACTGTAAAAAATGCGACATGCGACATGTTTATGAACTAAACACAGTGTTAACGATCTAAACACTTTGTTTAACATCTAAACACCCGGTGTGTATAGCACGTGTAAAGTATTGAAAGTTAAAGAGTTTACCTTGGAGTGTTTAGTTGGAGTGTTTATGCTGGTCACGCTATGTTAATCTCAGTATGTCCATATATATATGGAGAAGTGTTGGAAATGGTGTGTAAATTGCAATTTCTAGTTTCCTTTTATCACGAGAAAGTGGAAACTGTTACGACATCAAGATGCACTATGAAATAATTCATGTTTCAGGCCTTTCATGGAAATGCCTAAACAATAAGGAAAAGGGATAACCTAGAAATATGTAATACAACTGTGATAAATTTATATTTTGGTTTCGCATGTACAGTCCTATATTTTAACTGCTAGAAAAAAAAATGGGAGTTGTCTTCGTGAATGATTTCGTTCATGGTTTAGGGCATTACCCAAATGTTTGTTGGTTAGGCCTAAACACTTCTACTGTTAGGGTAAACAGACGCGTTACATTTAGAACGCCTCGTAAACACGTTCTAAACACCGCACATGTTTAACATAAACACTGTGATACTCGTACTCTACAAGTCAGCAGCGCATGTGACATGACGGCCGCGGCCACAACGCACGCAGTGGTGCCCTGTGCGTGCGCTTCTTGCGCACACTCGTGCTATGCATAATTATTACCATAATCAATGCACAATTGGCGGGAAAGGAGATGTGCGCGTACGTACGTACCTGTACGGATGGATCTGTCTGATTGGCTGGCTGGTGCTGCCCTAGCAGCGAGCGTGATGTGCGTAGGTCTACAGTACGTGCGCATTCGTTCTAGGCTTGGTATCGTCCACTACCACTGGTACTGCACTTCGACTCCTCTCGATCGACTGCACTGACTGTGTACTATACTGCATAGCGGATCTAGCTAAGATGGCGTCGAAGCGATAAAGTTCTAGCCTGGCCGGCCTGCATGAAAGCGGTAAGTCTGCTAAATCTGCTAAGTCGGTGACTAACAAGATTTATTGCAAAATTGCCCTCGTTTAATGTAAAACTGTAGTACGCGTAGAAATAGGCTACGCCCTTAAAGATTTTGCTCGTTTGTTTTAGTTTTCTATTTCTAAATCTAACGTTAGAACGGGGAACGCTCTACTGTAACGTGTTAGTGTTGTTAACGTTACAATAGGCCTACACGCTACAGATTACCGGTGCCGTAGTTATGGGTAAACTCGGCCTAGCGGGCAAACTCACTGTATCTTTAATTTTACGAAGTTATGAAGTATCTTTCATGTGAATGACGATGGGTTAGTGACTATATTTTGAGTAAAATTCAGTTTTATTCCCTGTAAATTCTTCATAACTCAACAGGTGGTGAAAATTGAATGTAAAGCCCATTAGGATGTCTTGGAAAGGGATGCCGATGGCACCAAAGTGGGTGACGATGATGTCCTGACGACTGTATAAATTCTGTAAGACATTACCTCTGCTGGCAGAGAACGAGGCATGGTGCAGTCAGCAGAGTAAATCAACTGGGGATAGTACCGTTACATCACTGTATACTACCCATGTGGAAAGTGGAAATCAAGTAAGTACTCAAAATTGCAGAGCCAAATGAATGAATAGTATGTACTTAAAGGACATGTAGATGAGATTCTATAAAATGCGGATTTTAGATGCTTTAAGTTCCGTTTGTTTGTTTGTTGTTGTTGTTGTTGTTGTTGTTGTTTTTTTTTTTTTTGGGGGGGGGGGGGTTAACTACTCCCGACTCCCGAATCCAATCCATTAGCTAAAATAAATATGGAAAATTGATTAATTGCAAATATTGTTGAAAGTGTAAATTGCAGATGTGAAAATCTTCACCCAAGAGACAAAGGATACAGTAATGGTCGTAACTCTGCTTGATAATGATGATGAATAAGAAAGAAGCAACAACAACAACAACAACAAGACTTGAATTATTTCCAGAAAATTCAGCAAAGTAAGTAAAAACTGACGCAAGACACTAAGTGCTCATGTGATGAAGGGATTCTGTCATTCCTTTTAATTTGAACCTGCTTATGGAATCAGTCAACTTCTTTGCTATCCACGAGTCATTTTCAGAATCTATGGGAGCAGTTAAGTCCATTGTATTGCAAAGCCAACTGATTTGTTTTCCTTGTGTAATCATTTCTTTTTACCAGCACCAGTACGTCATGGAAGAATTGATCAGGGATCACGCCAAACCTGTCTGGATTAGAATGAAAGATGCATGCGCTTACTTCTATACAACCCGTCTAAAAGTGCAAACATCCGAGGATTACAAGGACATCGCAAGATATACTGATATACAGTATATCTATAGGCCTACATGCCATATGAAGGGAATGAACCATGGATAGTAATTTTGAATGTTAATAATCTTTTTCCCGCTAGCCATGTGATGTCTCACATCGTCATGATGCACTACAGACCTATATTAGGAGGAATCCCACCTGTTAGAGCAACCTTTCTATTGGTTTTTTTTTTCTTCACTGACAGTGTGCATGATCTAAACCTGTATACTAGAATAAAGTAAATCATATGGGGGATGATAGGGTTTTGTATGCGATGGGGCTTCAGTTCTCCGTGTATGTGTATGCGTATGTGTATTACATAATGACGAACCTCTAAAAAAATATGAAGGTAGGGGGCATATATAATTCGAAGAGGAATTCAATGCTTATTTGATGAAAATTGGTTTTGAAATGGCAGGGATATCCAAAACAAAGCGATTCTATTGTCCTCTGTGCTTAAGATAATGGTCACCTGCATTCTTCATGCTCATAGATATGTGTAATTGTCTTTTTTTAACACCTGGTACGTAAAATTGTAATTTTATCTAATATGTAAAGACACTTGCTCGAAATCATTTTGCACTATTAAGAAAAACAGTTTTATTCACTTCATTTTATTCATCAACCAATGTCCTTGTAATTCACTGTTAAGATATTACTCAAGAACTTTGTTCGATTGGCTTTCTGTTATATTCTTGTGCAAAAAGGAATATAGAAATCAAAACAAATCAAATCAAAATATCAGCCATTTCATTTTTTTCCCTCGGGTGCTTCCAATATATTAAGCAGATATTGGACGCAAAAAAGAGGCCAGTAGCTGCATTTGTTTGGAAATCTTTGCAATTTTCTTGTAGACCTGATAGGAAATGCAGTATTTGGTAGTTAATATTTTCTTTCTGAGATATTCTTGAAATCGGTCACATGGAGAGAGGTATTAGAAATGTAGTACAACATGTATGGAGAATAGGGAGGAGTCTTGCAACTGACTGACAAATTGACAAGGGAGGAGTCTGCTGATCACATCGCGTGTTCATGACAGCCTTGCATAGGCCTACCCTCCCTCCTCCGGTTGCAATGCATTATTTTTTCTTTGTTCATATCCTCTTGTCTTTACCAAAAATTCTGCTGTGTCGAGATTGAAAGTAGCCCTCCATACCATGATTATGTGGAGTATGATGAGATTGATTAGACTCTAATAGACTATTCATGTATACCCATTGAATTTGACTTCTTTCTCCAAGGTTCTAGCAAGGTAGAATTTTTTCCCACTCACCCCTTGAAATCCACTAACATTCTAATATTTCTCTCAAAATAGCAAAAGTGAAAAATCCGTACAGCACTGTTAGCTTACATGTACTTTCAGTGATCGCAGTGAAAAGAACAATATCATGCATGTATTAAGTTCAATTATTGGTACTGATCAGGAAGTGCAGATGTTCACCACAGGCTACAGTGAAAACTTTTTTTTTTTTTTTTGTCTCTGTATGATGGAGTGCGTCATACACTCCCTGCTCAGTACCAATACGACCATAGTGTTGTGCATGGTATAATTTGCCGTGAGCCTAATCTGGTTCGGGTACACCCCAAAGCACTTTGCCAGTAATTGATGCAATCTTCAAGGTCGGCATGAATTTGTTCATAGACTGCAGTTATGTTCCTGGAGGTGTTAAATACAGGTCAAGCTTCCGAAGCGTTGAGTTGCAATTCACAATCAACAAGTTTATTAGTTTGTTTTACAATACTAAGAATTAGTTCTGAATACAGTAGAAAGACGGCAATTCTTGAAAGTAGGCCAAGAATTACATGTGACTAAAAAGTAATTGTTAAATGCAATATTTTTTTTTTCTCCAAAATGAGTTGTGTGCCATTTCCTGCATATACAAACTTTACTGTGTGTATAGGAGAGAAGTTAATTTACGTCTTCGTGTACAGGCCAGTGACTCCCAGGTATCTTGCATTTAACTCGGTATGGTGTCGTATAGCAAAACATGGCAATATTTAAAAGGGGAAATCCAGTCCAAATACAAGTTAGTCTGATAAGAAAGAGTAAAATATTAAGAGTTCATTGGTAAAATTTTGATCGAAATCGGATGTAAAATAAGGAAGTTATGACATTTTGAAGTTTGCTAATTTTTGAGGAAACAGTTCTTGAATGGTTGATATGAATATGCAAATGGAAACGTGGGCATATCATTCCCTCACAACTTACTTAATTTCAAGTTTTCATTCAAACACAATTATTCCCGAGGCTCAAGTCCTGATATATCTAACTGATCACTTTTCTGAAGTTATTCAACCAGCAATACCATAATGTTTCACATTTCATTAACATACACATTGAATTTCATCATTTTTTTTTTGTGCACGATCAATGGAAAATTGTGAGGTTATGGCATGGTCAACTCACTCATTTGCATATTCATATTCACTTTTAACTGCTTTGCAGGAATTAGCAAAACTTCAAAATTTTATAACTTCCTTATTTTTCATCCGATTTCATTCTAATTTTTTACTGTTAAACTTGTAAGATTTTACTCTTTTTATCAGACTATCTTATTTATTGGACTCGATTTCCCCTTTAAAGGATTTTAACTTATTAGTATTCATCAGATATTGCCCAGGCTTTGACTGATGTTTTGATAACTTGCATTCAGAGAATTGCCTTTGACTCTTGTAGCCAAAATGTTTGTGAAAGCTACCCCAGGTCTTCCCTGGTATTAGGCGATGTAAGTGTGCTGATGATTTGGTACATATACTGGGTAAATTCTATATAATGTTATGCGTTTATCTCATTCCATGCAACAACAAAAAAAGTGGAAACAATCCACTTTACATTGATAAATATATACATGGAAATTAACATGCATGATGATATGTCTCATTTAAACACGTAGAAATTAGCATGTGTGAATGTATGATGTGTAAACATGTCTCATATAAACACGTGGAAATTACCATGTGTGATGTGTAAACATGTCTCATATAAACACTCAGCATGTATAAGATGTAAACATGTATCATATAAACACTGAGAAATTGCGATGTTTAATATGTAAACATGTCACGTGTTTAGTGTATGCAATTTTGTGATCGATCTAAAAATCAGACATGTGTTCTGAGAATAAACACTACGATGGCAAATAAACATGTCGCAGTGTTTTTAATCTGTCACAGCGAATAAACATGTCGCAGTGTTTACATCGTAAACAGTGCGTCATGTTTATTTTTTGGTTCAGTGTTTAGTTCTTAAACATTGTGGGTGATTATGTGACTGTGCGGTGTTTAATATTTAAACACTGTGAGTGATTATGGTGTAAACGTTTGGTGTTTAGGCTATAAACAGAGCAGGTGTTTAGTTTTTAAACATCAGAACCGTTTAAAGCATAAACATGTGTGTGTGATAAACACCTAGGGTGTGCTGAAAATAAACGCAGCATGTGTTTAGTTCCTAAACATGTTTAATATATAAACGCGTAGCAGTGTTTTTAAACTGTCACAGAAAAGTGTTTAGTTAGGTGTTTAGAAACTAAACAAATTTTTTACAGTGTAGACATGCTGTATATAGGGCGAGTGAAACACATTCGACCGTAAGGAAAACTATTGCACAAGCAAAGGTTTTCTTTTTTATTCGGAATAATCTACAGCATTAGATCATGATTATACGGTGCTGTGTGTTGCAAATATTCTAAGAGTGTACAATATAAGGCTAGGACAACTTTGGTTGAAAACAATGATAATGGATTCATTATTTTGATACAAGGTGAATACTGCCCTCGATAGTACTGTTCTTCGAAAATTTGCATGGTCGTGTAAATGAGGACACCGGTGTACCCAGGATTTGATGGGGGGGGGGGGGTGTCTTCCCTTCCCGCAGTGAGAAATTTTTCCACTTTGATGTTGTAAATGGTATCAAATTGATTCATGTTTTTGGCTATTTTATTTTTTATCGACTTGAAACAGTCCCACTTGTTTAGCTCTTTATGCGCCATATCATTCTGAGACAGCAACGTAGTCATGGTTTGGGAAAACATTCGGTACATTTTTTTTTTTTTTTATCGAATCTATGTATATACATGTATCATTTGTAGATTTTTCTTAACCTGAACAAGTAATGAGCAAAGTTGTAGAGAGATCATTTGCTTTGCTTTGCTTTGATTCAAATTGTCTGATTATTAAACCGTCATTTATTTTCTTCAAGTGACCAGTAGCTATATTATTGTAGAGACATGACTTGCGTACAAAGAAGTGACAGAAACTCAAAATCTACTCACAATTCCCGTAGGGAACATCGTTTGATAGTCAATCACCACATAAACCGCGAACTAAATGTGAACGGAATAAAATCGCGGGAAACGATTTCTGGGTACCACGGCATTTGACGATTTATAAATCAGTTTGGATGAGTTTGTGCGTTTGAGGAGAATATGGGAACTTGCCATGCCGTCGACTGAGTCGGGCGTGCGAACGTGGCACATAAAAAGTTAAGCAACGTAGCAGCATTTTGATATAGATTATTATTTAACATTTTGTTTATAAAATGCTATCATTTTCATAAACGTTTTGTAATGATTCAAACAATGTATTAACAAACAGAAAAAAAAAACCTGAACACGAAGATGTAGGGAGGGCCTCTTTCTTCTCCAACATGAGGGTGATTTTGCATTTTTAGACCTGAAATTCAGCGATCCGGTGCAAACTTTTTGTGGAACACTAGGAATTGTTGTTGTTGTTGTTGTTGTTGTTGTTGTTGTTGTTGTTGTTTAAACAAACAGGTATGGTGCGCACTTGACTGAAAGATACAATATGCAAATAAATGCCCCTGTCAAATCATTATCAAAGAAAAGAACCGTAGAGAATGGAAGAAATCGGAGAACATTTTGTGTGGATGGGGCTGACAAAACTTGAAGAAAGGAACATTTAGGAAATTGTATATGTTCAAAATGTAGCCATAGTCTACCAGTATGCAGGGGGGCAGGGAAAAGGCATAGGACAATGTTATCACCTGCCGTCCCGTACAAAGGAGCTTAACTTACCTTTTAAAAGTAAAATGTGAGATATCTCGTATACGCACATTTGATGGAGTTATTGCTAAACAGAACACTTACAATGTCATTGTAAAAACAAAGATTACTGCATATTTCTTCGGACCTTAAATGTCCTCAGCGCGCAAACTACCATCGCGTTCAAACAAGGCTCCTTCATGGTAAAAAACGGACTCCAGATGAGAGAACAATGCACTTACTGATGTCTTTACTATACAACGATTTATTCTTAGATCCAATTGTTAGGCCACCATGCATGTGTTGATAATATCTTACATAATATGCACACAATATTTGCATTTTCATTTCATTATGATATGATTAGAAAACTATAAAATTGTTAGGCCACCATGCATGTGTTGATAATATCTTACATAATATGCACACAATATTTGCATTTTCATTTCATTATGATATGATTAGAAAACTATAAAACTATTTGAGGTATCCTAAGGAAACGCAGCACGTATCTCCATGAGTGGCCGCAGTTGTGTTTATCAACGTTTGGGTGCACATATGGTCAAAGGCCAAAAGTGAAGGTCAAAAATGCTCAAAATTTCACTATTTCCCCCGTATCTACATATATGCCCTAAGGTATTACCTTGAAACTAAATATGTACATGTACTGGTCGGTAAAGACTCTCGTGAGAGAGTTTCGGTTCATTAGGTCAATTTTCAAAGGTCAAAGATCAAATGGAAATTTTAAAGTTTCAGTTTTTTTTTCTCATATCTCGTAAAAGTAAAAGGTTTCTTCATGGAACTACGTACATACGCATGTTCAGACTGTCAACCATTATCTAGATAATTTAGGGTTATGGGTCAAAGGTCAGAGGGTCGAGATCATGATCAAATTCTAAAAAAATACTTTTTACTTCATATTTGTGCAATGCTTGAAAGGTATTTCTTGAAATGTGTATATTTGTATTGCCCCATAGAGGTTCTCTGCCAAGCTTATTTTGGGTTTGTTTGCTTTTTTTTTGCCAAAAGGTCAAAGGTCAAAGGTTCAGGGAAAATGCTAAATTTCACTTCTTCTTCCATCATGCATCTCCGATGGTTCAAGGTATCGCCATATCGATATTTCCTGTTATTTCTGCTTCCGACCGTCTATTTTTTTTTTCAGGCTTATTTGCTTTATAGGTTAATTTCTAATGCTTTAGCATATTTATTACTACTGGTAGTAAGAAACCAAATGTGCTTAGAGACCATCATTTGGCATAAACAGCATAGAATTATGAGTTACTTCCCGTGTTTCAATTCCGTCCTTTGTCGTTCTTGTAAATCTCCAAACGCGGAATGCCACGACGCTTCCATGAAAAAAAGAAATCACATTTTTGTTTTGTCATTTTTTGTTGTTGATACGAACAACGCTAAGTGCCGTTCATCCGATTCAATTTGTATTTTATATAATCCAGTTATTCAAAAATAATTGATATATCTTATATATTTCATCCAGTTATTTAATCATAATTGATAATATTATATATACATAATATGAAGAGTTTGTTCGCAAAAACCAATAAGTCCATTTTTTTAAGATTTTGAAGCATGGTCTCTGTCATAGAGTACAAAATAATACATTTTAAATATTGGTCACTACATTTAAATCTACATTTTTGAAGTTATGGTCAAAAGAAGCAAATATTTTCTTATTAGTCTCTTTATTTTTCTTGACCTTTAATCCAAATATCTCCATTTGGCAAGTATGGACCTATCGGTTTTTGCTAACAAACTCTTCATGTATATATATATATATATATATATATATATATATATATATTATTGTTAGCTAGTGATACTTATTTTGTGTAAATGTATGGTGCATAAATAAGGAATTCGTGCAAAACTATTCAGATGCAAAATTTGGTCATATCAATTCAGTAAGACAATATGGTCGTGGTTAATTAATTATGCTTATTTATACATGTAACAAGTTATGTATTCTAAAAGAGCATCTCAACTGTTCCTTTATGTCAGTCTTATGTATTGATGATTATTTGAAGAGTTTGTTCGCCAAAACCGGTAAGTCCATATTTGCCAAATGGAGATATTTGCGATTAAAGGTCAATAAAGAGAATAATTAGAAAATGTTTGCTTCTTTTGACCATAACTTCAAAAATATACCTTTACATGCAGTGACCAATGTATCATTTAAAAGGTATTATTTTGTACTTTATGACAAAGACCGTACTTCAAAATCTTCAAAAATGGACTTATCGGTTTTTGCGAACAAACTCTTCATTTATTAATTACTGTTTTTTTTTTTATGGTGCTGAAAATGAAGCTAGTGTATAATTTAAATAATTCTAATCAAACTCTGAAGAGTTAAAAGGGGTAGCTTAACTCTGTGTAAAAATAAATAAAGAATAGAGGAAATGTAATGCGGATTGTATAACCATGTTTATAATGATTTTACGCACGAATTGTAACCTGCTTATTAAAAAAAAAGAAAAGAAATATGTGTGTTTAATCGTAATTCATTTACATGTCTGTTTTCATCATTTCTGTCTTGTTCTGCTCACAACGTTCTCAATGTGAGTATCTATGTACCAAAGAGTATAGAAGCGCACGCAGTGCGCTACGAGGGAACACTCTCCCGATTTTGCGTAGCTAAGTACGCTTATGGGCGGGGGGAGGGGGGGGGGGTTCGGTCGTCATTTGAGGATGCAAACCGCAGGGTGATCGATAGAGGGCGTATTTTTGCCTCCCTTTAATTTCATGGGGCATACATGTTAAACGATTCAGGATCTCATTTATATGGCATGTACAACTAGAATTCCTGCCTAATTATGAAAAGAACTGAAGAATGATGTTTTAAACTTTCCAGTCAATAGTCCATCAATGTTCGCAGGCTAAATGACCTTATGCAAGCCTTCTTGTGTCCTAAGCCATGTAGTGCTTATGTACAGAAAGACGTGGGGTGCTCATAATTATATCAAGGGCCCTTTCTCCCCGCCCCCTTCCTCTCCCTCTGGCCCCCTTCTTTCTGTTTCTTCTTCTTATTCTTCTTCAATTTCTTCTTCTCCCCTTCTCTTCCTCCTCCTCCTCCTCCTCTTTTTTCCACCTTAAGTTTTGGCCATGAAGGGAATTTCAGTTCCATCATTTATGTTTTCAAGTCACTATAGTGTAGACTAATATCCCCATGATGAAATATATTCCGTGGACAATACAAAGCAGATCCGTATAAAGTTTTTTTTACGAATGGTTCAAAACTGGTAAGAGCAGACTTTTTTCTCTTTTGTATTTTTACTAAGTTGACGTATGAATCGGCCATCAGCATGCGAAATTGGATTGGTGTCAGTTATGTCTTTTAGGATGTACTCTTGGTGAAATGATATGGAAATCTTGAAATGAAAGAGAGAGAGAGTATAGTACCATTTTTTTGTCGGTTGTCTATAAATGGAAGTATTTTGAAAAAAATGAGAGCTCAGAATTAAACTGAAGTTTGTAATTGTTCGGTGATTTTCTCATCTACAGATCAAAATTGTTTGAAACTCTTGATCATGCACACAGTGAGTCGAGAAGATCAGAAGGTGTGTGATGGGGACTACCCCCTCTAACACAAGAAAGATTTTGCAGTATTTTGTTATTGAATTCAAATCTGGGATGTTTTCGAAACACACACTCAAATATTTTCAATCAGAAATGAGAAAACTTATTTTTATTGACAAAATATGAAGAGGTAAATCATAAATATATTCAAGTCTCATATTCCAATGTCCTCTTTGTTGACCTTGTATTTTTCTCTAATTTTACCGTATCTTAATTACGGACTGCTAGCATGGGGTATTGCCCATCAAACTTTACTAGATAGATTACCATTACTGCAAAAAAAAAGGTACTTCGTATCATATGCGGCGTCCCGCCACGTTCCCGTTCAGAGCCATTGTTTACTAAATATAAGATTTTGAAAATCAAAGATTTGTATTTTTTTCAGCTTGGTCAGTTTATGTTTAATTACAAGGCAAATGCATATCCCAGTATTTTCAATTCAATGTTTCCACGGAATCATTTTTTTTTTCATAATTATCCCATCAGACAATCTAATGAGTTTCATTTGCCCCTCCTGAGAACTTTATTAGCTCAGAGTACATTTAAATACACCTGTCCTAGATTTTGGAATTCATTAAGCTGTGAAATAAAAAATTCCCCTTCCTTGCATTCTTTTCAGGGCAAGTTGAAATCATTTCTGTTAAATCCTCTTTGATATATTTCTTTATCAGTTAGATCGCATCAACCTCAGGGTTCACCATCCAGCCACCAATCTTTCGATTACTGACTTCATTATTACGTAATGGATTACGTGGATTATTATGCAATAGCCATTAAATCACTGCACAGCTGCGTGCAGTACCAGCCCTATGAAGCACATTCTCAATCACCCCCTGTTCCATTTCCCTAGTTCAGCGTGTAGGCATTCTATTTTTTTCTTTTCCTTCCTCTCTCTCCATTCTTTCCGTCCTTTTTGTCAAGTCGTGTCATATCTTTTGTATTTCTCCTGTCTTGTTCCGTTCTGTCGTAAATTATATCTGTGATAAGTATTTGTAAATAAGTAATTCATAAGTTTGTTCACTTTTTGAGTGGTTCACAGCATACAAGCTTGCTTTTTAGTGGACCTCTCAGTTCTTTTTTTTTTCTCAACTGGATCATATTAAAGTTTGTACTTTTTTTTTGCCAGTATGCATTCTTTTGTTTATTTGTATCATTTATCTTTTACAAAGTCGAATGTTCATGTTTATGATGTAATTCCAAATATATTATGCTTTATGTTTTGTTTGAAAAAGAAGAATGAAAAAATAAAATATATGAATTGAATTGAATTGAATTGAATTTTACATCTGTCACCTCTTGTCCGCTTATGCGTCTTCACCATGTGAGTCTATGGGGGTGTATATATATAGCGCTCACCGATAATTTTAAAACAAGCAGTTTAAACGGAGTATACGGTGATATAGATATCGCGATCTCATAAATATTCTCTCAATATGATCATGAGAACTGCAACCAGTAAGAAGGAGGGTATAATCTGTAGTTGTTTCACGTTTTTTTACTGATCAATATCATTTCAAAATCCATCATCTGATTCTTGACCAAAAAAAAAAAGAAAAAAAAAGATTTGAAAACCTTTCCAGACCAATCCTCCCGCCGGTGAATAAGAGGTACATGGTGCCTATATAACTGACTCGCTCTCATGAAACTATCTCTTTTATTATTGTACTGTCGGGCTATAGGGCCTGCCACCCGTATATGCCATATCCCATCTGAAAATGTTATAAGGAAAATTCAATTTGTTATATTAGAAAATTGCATTCCTTTGATAAATTCTCTGAAGAGAATTATGGTATACTAGGCCTTTGATAGTCCATTATATGTCATGATATCCTATCTATACATTATCAATGGAAGTGAACGATCTAAAGATATGAATGATGTAATTCTCATTTCAATAATATTACATACTGGTTGACATCCAACAGGGGTCGGTAAGAGAGAGAGAGAGAGAGACGAGAGAGGGAAAGAGAGAGAGAGAGGGAGAAAGAATTAAGAGAAAAGAATGCTATTATCGTACATTTTAGTTAGGCCTGCATTATTTTCATTAGTTACCTCGAACTTTGAGGGGTAACAACATTTCCAACAAAAAAGACATTTCTACAATTTTACATTATACTTCAGTGGAAACTTTATTTCTCTATGATATAACGAAGTCCTTACTACATCAGAAAGATTATATGCATCGTAAGAAGAAGGAAATAAAAGGGAGACAGTATTGACTTTCTTACGACGATCCAGTGGTTGTTTGCTTCTTAAACTGGCCGCAGTAGGGCTGCATTGCGTACTACGCCTGTTTATGTGTAAATTCGGGAGAGTGTTCCCTCTTAGCAAACTGCGTCCACTTTTATACTTTTTGGTATGTACACACTAAACCTGTGATTAAACAAGTGTGTGTTCCGGTAAATTCCCTCTGAAGACGCGATGTATTCCTGTTCAGTATGAGATACAGTATTGGTTGGAGTGAGTGTTAACAGACAGCTTATATTGTTGACCAACAATGTAGGATAATAATGTCAAATTGGACACAGTTTCAACCTTTGCATACTGATAGAACACAGTTCAGTTATATTCTGAACCTGTGCATTAATACAGAAAATATGCCATACAAAAGTGTCCCATTGCCATTCATCCCATTTTTAGTCATTTCTGTTTGTAATGCCTCAAAGAATCACTCTTCGCAGCGTGGTGTGCATAGCACGAGGATACGGGGTTTCTGCATTTGGGATTAATGAAGCGAGGATTGTGAAGGTTAAGTTCCATAAGGGGTTTAGTTTGCAGCTAGCCAAATTCTTTCAATTTGCCAGTCAGTTCTTATAGGACTACAAACATGCTATAATTGTACATGTTAGTTGCAGGATAATATTTCTTCTTTCGAAATTTTACACAAGGTCTGCAGACTTTGAATCAAGCAGAACTTTAAGAGGACATCGGTATAAGCGACCCCAGACTTGCACTACAACTCTGACCGAATGAAACACTGTTAGCTGAGGTATGTAGATTTGGTTACTTTTTTCGTTCGCAGTTGCTTTCCTCTCTTTTTTTTTTCATTTAATTCCCATCAACTTCATATACCTTCGTACGCTGTGTAAAATCAATGATTACACCATGAAGTAATCAGATTGGGTTGGGGTAGGCTAGTCAGGGGAACACTCAGATAAAGCTTTCATACTAAGTTTACGACTGTACGAGACATTTGAAAGGAGTGGAATCTTTTCCTGTCGTTTTCCACACGTGTATGCAGTTCACTGCTTAAAGCCTAGTTTCCTATGGCTTTAGCTTAATAAAGAACAAACAAAAGCTCCCTTGAAGTGCTGTCAAGTAGTGATATTATTATTTTTTTTATTAAATGTCTCTAGACAAGGAATCTTAATTCAGCTTGATGGGAAGTTATTGAAAGGTTACTGTACTTTTCTTTGTGACACATAAGCCCGTCATACTCGCCCATAGTCATATGCGTGTATATATATATATATAATTATCTTTTATTTCCTGTGTGTGTTTTTTGTATAAAGTTGTAGGCTTGCATCCATACAACCAACCTCTACAAGTCTTGTTGATTCAGCATAGGTTTTCGTTTGTTTGTTTTTATTCCTGTGACACAACGGTATAAATGTAAGACGTGATTTATTCCACGATTTTTTATTATCATATTTTTTGTTCATTTGAGGTACTGCATCAGAGTGCCTACTGTGTGTGAAATTGTCTGGCTGATCGAATGGCAATCCCACCTTATATGATAGTTATTTCATTTTAGCTGAGTTTTGCCTGCTGACGTTCACGGAGAATTTAAGGACAGGTATTGTGTCAAAAATCGCAATCAATCATCCTCCATGCAACCATAACCTTTCACAAGTAACGCAAAGTATTGATTTATCTACAAGCCAACTCCAAAGAGCAAAGAGCTAATCATACAGAATATTAACAGTTAAAATTAATTTCAATTTCAATTTCAATCCGTTTTTCATTCTGTTTTGGAAATACCTTTGGTTTCAATTCTTACACATAAATAAATAAAACGTCAACCCAGACATAGGACCTTAATTCACCCTACAAGAACCGTATTTCATATCGGTGATGATGATATAAGTACAGCAATTAAAATAGAATAATGTCTTAAAAACAGTAAAAAAGAATGTCGTTTTTCATAGCTAACTAAATTATGTACGTCATCATCCTCTATTTTTTTTCCCTTTAAGTCATATAGCGCTTTTATTTCTGTAACATAAGAATCTATTATAGATCATGCAAAGTCAAGACAACAATGAGAATGATAACAAAAACACAACACCAGATTGTTTCACCCCCCCCCCCCCATGGCAAATGCTTACCCCGACTCGTACGACTTTCTTGTAAGCAAAGAACGAGTAGCTGGTCATACACTGATGAACACGATGTGACCCTTTACAAAAAAGTTACAGCAGATGCCGACGTTATATTTGCCATATTCCCCTTTTACTTTTTTTTTCACACAAAACGATTTCTATTAACACTCTAGCCCAGAAATTGAGGGTCTAGGGAGAATATTATGGAGAGCTAACCTGGGAAACAGTATAACCTCAGCAGTTTTATATCAAGCTCGATCAATGATAAAAAGAACAAAGAAACCATGATGAACAATAAAAGTACGCCCACAGCGAACCCCGCACTGCCCGTTCAGGCATAGCGACATGCATTATGACCAACCGGTGACCTTGTCGCCTACGGGTCAGAGTCACAGAGTATTATTAATTTGTGTGTGTTTGGGTGTGTTTTCAACATCCCATACACATGTACATGCGCATGACCATTATCATCATAACCTTCGCGTGATGGCAGTCTTGTTTCAAACATACGTACTTGCCCTCGTTTACCTTTACCATACCATGTTGGTCACAGTCGCCTGATCGTATGAATTAGCAGCATACTGCGGGAACTATTATGACACTTTATTTGGACAAAACCCTATCAATGCAGGGTGTTACAGGTGAATACATGCTTTCTTTGCCTTCCCTCTTGCTGTTGTAATGGTTTCCCCTATTTTATCTGTTCGATAAAACCTTGAGTATTGCTTGGTAAAACCAAACAAACAAACTAGTAAACTAACTAACAAAAAACATAAAAGAACCTCTTACAAATGTCTATGATTATTTTGTGACACATCTAATCCAGTACTTTGTGGCAGGCTTACATAGTGCCTACGATTCTTCTCACTGTTTCGATCATCCATGTGTACATTGTAGTAGCTGGTATCTATTATAAAAATGTTATGTATAGAAGGAAGAAATTTTGTGGCGTTACAGGCGTGAATGTAGTTACCGATTTTCCTGTAAACGACAAAGGAAGTGGTATTCATAAAGCGAGGATTTTATTATCATCATCACTATCGTTAGCAGTAGAAGTAGCAGCAGCAGTCAGTACTAGTTGCAGAATCTGTAGTAAGTAAGATTATTATTTTTATTATCATTGTTTTCACACACCAATAAACCGTATTTCAAAAACTCAATCCTCCTATTTTTACCATGGCCCTTTTCTTTGGAATACTCTTCCTCCAACAGTCAAAGAGTAGTGAGACCTTACGTCAATTTAAAAGGCTTTATAAAAAATATATTTTTGATGAAATGTATCTGAAACTGTGAGTATAAGTATGCATTTTTTCCACCTCTGCCTCTTTTCTTCTCTTTTCATTGTATCTTTGACCTTTGTTTTATCAATTGAATTTGTATGATAATCGTTTAGTTCAAATGTATTGATAATTGTTTGTAGGGGATCATTTCCAACAAGCCTCGTGTGTGCTTTCTATGATCCCTCCATTCAAAAATAATGTATAAATGTACCAAGGCAATTGCGTTTTGATATTTGTAGATGTTATGTTTTGATATGGAAATAAATGAATGAATGAATAAATGAATTATCATCATTACCATCATTATTGTTATTGGTAGTATGGTTGTAAAGGGGAAGTAATATTAGTTGTAGTATTTTCTTTGCTTTAATTACTATTGTAATTGATATCATTGTTATTATTATCATTATTATCATCATCATCAGCATTATTCCAGCTTGTTGAATGTCACACATTACTACAAACAATTGACTAATAGGAGATTGGACCAGACACTATAGTAACAGGTTCTGTTACGCTACTCGAAAGCTATGTTTAAATGGAGTCTAATTGTCATCTTATCAACCAGCACTCTCTCCTCGACTACATTTATCACAGATGAAATACTTTGCGCATAGAAATTTCAAATATCAAAATTGACTGGTATGCTAAACTGCTTTAAATGCCGTATGAAGCGAGTAAAACGTAAGAGAGGAAAATAAAAAAGAAGAAGTAGTAATCTAACAAACCATTAAGATAATCAGCTTTTTTATCCTTAAACATTTTGTGAAACTCACAATAAAGACTTCAGACAGTGCTTACCATCTATTGTGATGCTTTTGTTATTATATCAAGGCAGGTTTATCATTTCCGTAACACGGCATACTCCATAAAATTACAAATGTAGGTATACCTATAAAGTTCAATTTCAGAATGGATAAGACATTGCCAAAAATCAACAACAACAACAACAAAAACAACAAATTCCTTGGCCAACAGTTGGTCGTAATAAAAAGCCGGGTAACACTTTTCCGGGCAAGCTACACGGGCTTTTTGCGAGGAGGGTTTTCTGTAAACACGGAGGAGAATTTTCCACGTGCGTACAAGAGTGTTTGCGAGTTTCGCATTTGTGTCTTAAAGGGTCTCCTACTGGTGTTCTGCGTGTACCTCTGCGAGCGAACCCCCACGACTCACTCGGAACAAGTTTTGAGCATGCTCAAGGCATTGTCATACTGTATCTGGCGAAGTTTTGCGGCCTGACTTGCCGGGAAAAAACTTTGCTTCCCGGAGCTCTCCGCAGTTGGTCCGCATGCACCTGACAGTACCTACCGCGTATCTCGCCTGTAGTTGCCTGGAGGTGCCCACGCAAGTCCTATCCAAGCATCCAAGTTTTGAGCACGACCAAAAATTTTTTCCTGGTGAGTCGCGGGGTTCCCGGAGAGGTCCACGCACAACGCCAGTAGGAGGTCCGTAGCAGCAGCGCCTCGCAGGCAACTCCAACGCAGGTACCTCGCATTCCCCGTATGCAGCCAAGATAATGACATTCTTTGGGATTTCTGCCATTCCTTCAGAGGAATTCCTTCACTGAGTTGTCACCACCCACGCGACTGGTACACAGGTCACACAGTATTCCCTCAAGAAGAATTTAAGTAGAACGCGTCTAGCAAGTAAAGGCCGTGTCACACCAGCCTTGCGTGCGACTTGCAAAGAACAATTTTTACTACCCGGAGGTCCCCGTAGATATCCGCACATGACAGTACCTAGCATGTATCTCAAAAGTAGTCGCTCGGATGTGCGCACGCATATTTTTTTTACCCGCAACCGTGTTGAGGCCCTGTCACACCTTTCCAGGCAAGCTACTCGGACTTGTTACGTGTAGGGATTTTCTAGCATACCAGACATTCATGAGGGCGGAAAAGGATTCTTGGGAGTCAGCGCATGTGTCTTACTTGCTGGACGCGTTATACTTGCGAGTATACTGTGTGACCTTTGTACCAGTCGCGTGGGGGCTGACAACTTAGTGAAGGAATTCCTCTAATGGAATGGCTGAAATCTCACAGAATTTCATTATCTTGGCTGCATACGGGACTGCGAAGTACCTGCGTGGGAATTGCCTGGGAGGTACTGCCGCTAAGGGTCTCCTACTAGCGTTCTGCGTGGACCTCTACGGGCATTCCCGCGACTCACCCAGAAAAAGTTTTGGTCATGCTCAAAACTTGGCTGCGGATAAATCGGACTTGAGTGAGCACCTCCGGGCAACTACGCGCTAGATACTGTCAGGTGCGGACCAACTGCGGAGAGATCCTTGGAGTAAATTTGTTTCCCCGCAAGTCAAGCCGCAGAAGTTCCCCCGTACGGTATGACAAAGCTTGAATGAAAATTGCAAACATTCTTGTTCGCCCGCTGAAAATCTTCTACGTGCACTGGAAACTACCTCCTCGCCACAAGCCCGCGTTATGGTGTGACACGGCCTTTAGACACATGCACTGACTCGCCCGAATCCTTGCGCGTCCTCAGAAATTTCCGGTATCCTCGAAAATCCCCTCACACAACCTGTCCAGCCCGCGTAGCATGCCCAGAAAGCAGGGCGTAAACATGGTTGCGGGTAAGAAGATTTGCGTGCACACCTCCGGGCGGCTACGGGTGAGATATGACTATTTACTGTCATGTGCGGCTCATCTAGGGAACCTCCGGGTAGTCAAAATTGTTCTTTGCAAGTCGCACGCAAGGCTTGCCCGGAAAGGTGTGACACGGCCTAAAGACTGAAATTTGGCCATAGAGACTTCGGAGGATCTGTCAGGTGCGTGTATACTTGTTCGTTGCCAAGCGCTAAACGGCTCAGGATATTTCAGCTTTCCTATGAGAAAACTTTGTGTGTTTTTTTTTTCGAAGTCTTAGCTTTTTTCATCAGATGAACTTTGAAATCCTCTCACAGTTGTATGCTCTGTTACATTTAATGGGTGGTTTCTAAAAACATCACAAAATGCAAAAATCTGAATCCCTATCTCAACCTTATACCATCCGTTTCAGGGTAGAAGGAAGAGAAAATAGGCATTTATTGTTATGTTTTTTTTTTAAATTTGACGGCAATGTTTAAAGGCCAGGTTGAAATTTTAAGGTTTAATTGTTTGGTACAATAATAATAGTAATGATAATGATAATAATAATAACAATAATGATAATAATACAGGGTACTTATAATGTGCCAATTCCACATAACTAATGTGCTCAATGAGCAGTAGGAAAAAAATGAGTTACAAAGTACAAAAAAAAAGATTACAAAAAAACATGCACATGAAAATGAATGACATAATAACGATGAGGAAAAACGTTTTTGGTTTATAATTAAGCCTGCTTTTGTTTTGTTTTGCTTTGTCTTTTTTAAGGGGGGTGAAGGGTCATCCTTTTTTTGAGGAGGTGTGCCATCTTCATCATAGATATACATGTATTTGTAGTGCTCATCAATATGATGACTTGTTTTGCGGCTTATATTCATAGTAGTTAATGTTAAAGAGGTCTGTTTTCAGCTCGATTATTTCATGTTTAGAAACCCAGTCAGTCCATGCTCTTTATATGGCTTGTAATCGTATATTGTTAACGCGATTCAATATCCACTTGTACATATGAGTTTTTTATTGATAGCTAATTCCAAGAAACTGACTATTTTTCAATGTCATATATGTGTTTTGTAAAATGAAAACCTTCAGTGTTTGAGTTGAATTGAATGGAATAAAAAACAAAGTTACTTCTTTCCTGACAATGTATGACAGGATGGGTGCAGGACAGTCACGTGAGTCGTATGAGCTGGATTCTCTGCTGAGAGCCATTGCAAGAGGCATCTCATACGATGAAGCCATCGAGGACCTTGGCAAAGAGCTGGGCTTCAGTCTTCCAGAAATTCAGAACTTCATCAAAGCTAACAGCCGTTGCCCCTTTATAACTACCTATGGAACTCTCAGCATGCTTCGTGAATGGAGTCAGGGGATGGACCCGTCGAAATGCCGATCGGTCTTGAAAGGAGCTCTGATTAAAGCTCAGCTGGCTCGGATTGCTGAAACACATCTACGATCAGGTAGGTGATCGTAATGTTTCACCCATTGAGAAATAGAAGCTATTGAAAGTATGCACTTGTGCCATTTGGTAGTGTCTGAGAAGAGTAATTCAGAAGGCATTTGTCATCTTATTAAAATGTTATATATTTGGCTTTAGCTTGTTAGAGAACAAAATGCTACATTCAAAACTTACCATAGTATTTTATCGTGACATCTTATCACGGCTAAGTTGTATTATCATAATTACCATAACATTATTTTAATAATAGTATAATTATTATATTATAATAATGATAATGATAATAATACAAATGGTAATGATAAATAATAATGATTATTATATTTATTAATATTGTTGTTGTTATCATTATCACCATCATCATCATTATCATTGTTAAGTGGATTGATTTCGAATTTATATTGTATTTGAACTGGACGTCGTAATCATGGATTCCTAAACTTTGCATATCATTCACCATGCAGTTCTCTTTGGGGAGATTTTCAATTGTTTCTCTTTGGTTCTCACTTCCAATGAACGATCACACCTCTAGAATACGATTTTGGATTCGCTTCACTGTACCACTCAAGGAAGACAAGCCTATATCATATTGAGTTTAGCGAGAATATTTACAATATTTTTCCAGACATCTCGTTAACGACGTCAATGGAATTTTTTTTTTTTTTTGGTGTTTTGACAGGAAAATCAAGGTAGTTAAAAGAAGGACATTACGAAAAAAGAAAACTTTTACTTCATCAATCTTACCCCTTTCTGGCATACACTTAGCCTCATAAACATTCCGGACAAAAAAAAAATAACTTAGCCTCGAGGTAACCTGATATTGTACCAACGTATATGTACCGCATTTTGTTTTTGAGATTGCTGATGCACGTCTCAACCTGTAAAACTTGAAAGTAAAATCCGTTGCATATCTGCCGTATAGGCCTGAAGGGAAGTGTTTACCGGGGTTAATACCAAGATATACTCCAAGGGTCCCCAACTTATTTCGAGTCAGACAGATATTCAGATTTTAATATAACATAGCTTCAACCTTATTGGTCAGATAGTTTGTCAGTAAAGATATTTTCATGCTAATATTTTGCTGGATTTTGACAAAATTATCTTTTTCGGCTCATGATTGGCCATCCAAATAAAGGTTTTGTTTTTTCATTTTCTTTTGTTTTCTTGGGTGCCGCTGGGAAGTCTAAATAAGCACCATTGATAGCAAAGTTCTTGGGGTATAAATATGTTCGGGTTTTGTAATGAGATTGTTTAGCCTTAAGGACAGCCAATCCCTTTTGCATGCAAATTTTTGAAAAATTGGTGAGAACACTTAGGTATTGAAGAAAACACTATTTGTAAACCTCCTGTAAATTTTGTACTCAAGAGGGTATTTATTTGTTTATTCAAATTGAACGTTAAGATTTAAATATTTTTTGCGTACTACGCAAAAAATTACAAATCTAAATACTAGTCTAGTTTTACAGACCTGTGTGATGCACTTAGTTGTGCATGTAGTTCATGTAAGTGGTGTGTTGTTAGTTGCCATTGATAACAAAGTAAGAGAAGCTAGTGAATTCTTCTTTTCTGACAGCTTTAACATGCATATCTGTTGTTCGAAGTATAAGTATCATTACAACCACAGGAGGATTAATGTATGCAGCAGTGCCTACACAGTCGAATACGTTACGGTGAGCGTTTGGTGCATTATTTGAATTTTAACGGCAAACAACCTTCAAATATCACAGAAATGTTATAGATTTACAATAGTCTTGTCATTCTGGTGGAATATATCATGTTCTGTGCTATTTGGGAAGGAATGCAAAAGGGAAGGGCCATCTTTAGATTAGGTTGAAAAGAGTGTTTATATCGACTAAGAAGAACTATCATCACCTTAGATAACATTGATTTAGTTTATATATTTTAATTCTTGTGTCCTCAGAGAGAGAAGTAGCCAGCGATTCAGAGAGAAATCCGGAGAACCTTACATATGACGAAGTTCTACAATTAAAAGAAGAGCTCCGGCGGTTTTATCAGTGCACGTACAGCAGTGTGCGCATTTCTCCGTTTTATCACGAATCATCAACGAAGCTGGAAAACATATTTACAAGCCTAGCGATGTTCGCTGAAGGAGTGGCAGGTGCAAAAGAATGCGTGAACTATGACGCCTTCATAAAAAAACTGGAGAACAACTGCGATATTGGACATCTTAACAATCGTATTGCGTTATTCGGAGAAGCCGGCGTAGGCAAGACAACCTTCCTTGCTAAACTCACACTGAACTGGGCCTTGGGAAGATGCCTAGAGGATATTGATTTCCTTTTTCTATTTCCGCTTAGGGAAATCGAAGGAAATGCGTGCCTTGGTGATATCATCGAGAGAAAGATATCCGAAGACGTTGAACTTGATCGATCAAGGGTTGAAAAATACATTCTTAAGAACCAACGGAAAGTGTTGTTCCTGTTTGATGGCCTGGAGGAGTACGGAGTCGATACCAGCAACGACCCTTCAGTTGATCCTACCATTGCTGTGATCAGAGGCGAGAAGTTCAAATCCTCACCAGTTATTGTTACCGCTAGACCGTGGAAAGCTAAAGAATTACAAGGCGAAATCGAAGGGGAAAAGAAGTTCAGATTTGTAAAAATTGCAGGCTTCAAGAAAGAGAATGTGAAGACTTACATATCAAAATTCTTCTCAAACAACAGAGAGGCAAGGGATGATCTGATAAGGCTGATGATAGGCGAAGACAGTCCGGTAGCAAGCAACATTCCACTGTATCCCATTTACTGTAGCATGCTTTGTTACATTTGGCAGAAACAGGATGGAGGCGAAATATTTCAGAAACAGAAACTGGAAACATTCGCTCAACTCTTTCAGGAATTGATCCATCATCTCAAAGACCACTATGCTGGAAAGGAGGAAGACCACGGGAAGAAAGCAGAAATGATGAAGAAAGGCGAGAACGCTTTACAGCAGTTTGGCAAAGATGCGTTCTCTTGTCTTCTCAAAAATAAAGTTGTGTTTGAAGAAGAGGACCTCGAGACGAGTGAACAAGACCTGAAAACGGTCTGTGAAATTGGGGTACTCACAAAAGGGGAGCAGTTTGATTCCCGGAAAGAAGACAAGAGCAGGTTAACAGAAAGAGCAATCGAATACAGAATTCCCCATAAATTACTTCAGGAGTATCTTGCAGGTGTGCATCTGGCATCACTCTACGAGAGCAACAGGGAAGAGTTCAACCGCCTGAAGAGGATGCTGTTGAAGGAACACGAGTCGTTTAGATACCTTCTTTACTTCACTGTAGCTCAGAATAAGGAGGTCGGAAAAGCTGTCATTGGTTCCTTGGTCGACATGCTTCATGAAAGTAGTACTTGCACCCTAGATTATCTGACAGAGTTTGCTTTCCTCATTGATGTCGCGTTTGA
The DNA here is from genome assembly GCF_964275005.1 of Diadema setosum. NCBI lineage: Eukaryota > Metazoa > Echinodermata > Echinoidea > Diadematoida > Diadematidae > Diadema > Diadema setosum. The sequence goes on from NC_092687.1 coordinate 5,308,979, forward strand.
ATGCCACGAAATGGATGCTCTTGAGCCTATGATCCCTCTCCTAAACGAAATGTCGTCATTAGAGATTAAAGGTTCGGATCACACAGCTCATGGATGGATCTTTGTGTATAAGGCGTGTAGCTACTTCGTAAGTACACTGCACGGCACATTCATAATATCATCAATATTTTGCATTTGTTCTGTTTGCACTTTCCTGATGAGTTAGAAACTCAGAACAATGGGAAATCTTCATGTTATTCTAACTCTGTAATGGAATTGAAGACCTGAATTATAAGAACGACCCAAGTCCAATTTTTGGCCAAATTCAGTTTGACATTGGACATTGTATAGCTTTTGCATGGATGCATGGACTCATCTTGTATGTAAATGATAAATCCTATGTAATTACCCCCGGAAGTGCCTGAAATGAATGAGTAAAATCTTGTATGAATGTAGGAACGACCCACGTCCATGACTTGGGTCATTTTTACATTCATATCATATCGCCTCTCTCATCGCTTCTTTCATCTCATATAGCAGCCTGTCTTGTATAATGATTCAGAGAACGACCCAAGTCCATATGATTCAAAGAACGACCCAAGTCCATTACAGAAAATGTCCTTTCCACAATCAATGTAAATGTTAATTGTCATAACTATATATGTTTTAATTTGCATTTACAATGTTGCCTTCCCATCACAGTTAAATAGAATACTGTTGGACAAATAAAAAAGATGAATGTTTTTTTTTTTCTTTTTTAAGTTTACTCGAAATGACCTTCCTTATACTTAGGTCGTTCTTTTAAATTCAGATACTCAATTGTCTCTGACGAATATTGTTCATGTGTGAATGTGATTTAAACATTACCGCTTGATAAAACATTTTTGACACTGTAGACCATGCGTCTTCTTCTTGCACACTGATGTACTTTAATGATACAAACTTCTCCATTTTCAGTTCCGTGTCTAAAACACAAGAGCAGTTTCTGTAGAATTCATCTGAATTGTGTTTCAGTCAATACCCTGAGGGCTCATTTTTCCCTGTTAAAATTAAAATGTAAACTGCTGTTTCTGTCATATGTGTATGTCCGAATACTTTTCCATCATACACGAATATCAAACAATGCAGTGAGAACATCATGTAGTTTTTTTTTTTCTCTCTCTCTCTCTTTCTTTGGGTTTCCGTTAAAAGGCAGCAAGGCGATTAGATCAGCCTGAAGTCACAAACGTCCGATCTGACGCTCATGCTTCTTTTCGAGATACTGACGTACTCGCAAACCTTAAAACCTTGAAGCTACATAATGTCAGATTGGATGAAGACTTCTTCACAGCGATGGCTACCCTAGGTCCACAATCAAATGTGAGTTCATTTTTTTTTCGCTGTGACTATACTGCTTTGTTCAATGATCATACACTATCTTTAGATATCAACTTAACTATTTTCTTTCTCTTACAGACATTGCTACTATCGGTTTGATTCTGACATTATGCTTGTAACATCAAAATTTATTCAGGAAATAACAATACACCTTTTCCCGTCAAAATCGATGTTGACTTGTGTCACACTGGTGTCAAAGAACAAATTCAGCTCATAAGTGACAATGTAAATGACATATTTCTCTCACGTTTTGCCCTTATTAGTGCGAAAAAAAAAAATCATCTTCTGCAAATTATCTAATTTGCCAGGCTTGAAAATCAGCAAAGTTTTATATATGTTTATATATATCACATGTATATGAGTTTGTTAATTTATTTATATATTCATATATTCATTCAATTAAATAGCAATATATTTTTGCTATTATAGGTTTATGTATTTATTTATTGTTGCTTTTTTATTTCTTCTCTCGATTCAGTAAAGTCATTTATTTTGTTGAACGGGCTTAATGATCTATTCAACAAACATCTTTTCCCTTCCACATGTTGTATAACCGTATGCGAATTTGGAGGAAAGTTTTTCAGACAGCTGATTCTCTTCGCCAACATGTTATACACTGTACATGTACACTGTTTCGTGTGTTTTCATATAGACATACAGTGGACGTATATATCATGCACTCATTTCATAAACATTTAATCCCTTTGTTCACATGCTCATCCACATACACTCAGGTACAAATTCATATTCATGAACACAACATTCATATGCAAAGAAACCTACACAAAATCTTCAAAACGGCATTAACAATAAGAAAACGACAACTCCATATTATAAAAAAAAAAATATTTTCATTTACAAACTATTATACATTCGCAGAGGGTGTCATCAAAATAAAGCTTCCGCTTAAAGATAACGGTCTCCTTCACTTTGTTTCGATGTTGCAACTGTTCGTGCACATGATTAAAACTCAGGTGAACTATTTTCTATGATTGGTTAAAACATGACTATACACCACACACATAAACACCCACACACTCACATTACAGATGGCTTTGAATTAAAGAATATTGATTCGACTTGCATGAAAACTGGACAAAATGTGATTTGTGTACTTGCGTATTTGTGTGTAGAGAGAAGGAGATTTAATAGTTTTCCCAACTCATTATCTACCTATTAGATTTGATAAGTCAATTATTATTTTTTTCCCTCCTACTTCCTGCATAGTTGGAGTCAATACGTCTCTGTCTTTGGGAAAGTTCCAAGGCGAATGGAATCTCAGCTGCTGCATCAAATGCTTACCCCAGGAGTATCTGCGCCATGTCAAAACTTCAGATTCTGGAGCTAAGAAGTGCAGACGGACTAGCAGACGACTTCTTTCTCACCCTCGCCGCAGGGAAAGGAGCAAGGGTACTCATTTATTGTATTCCATATTTCAAAATGATATATCGCGGGATAGACCAGGGAGAAGGGTTACAAATGTGTAATTGCCCTCAAATTCGCCATTACTCTTAAAATAAAGAGTTTGTTCGCAAAAACCGATGAGTCCATATTTGCCAAATGGAGATATTTGCGATTAAAGGTGAAGAAAAATAAAGAGAATAATGAAGACAATTTTGCTTCTTTTGACCATAACTGCAAAAATGTACCTTTATATGTAGTGACCAATACATTATCTAAAAGGTACTATTTTGTACCTTATGACAGACACCGTACTTCAAAATCTTCAAAAATGGACTTATCGGTTTTTGCGAACAAACTCTTCAAATACACATGCTTAATTTGCAAAAAGAGATCAAGTTCTCCCCGTTCAATTATGATTCTCTCATCTGATTGTAACTGATATATCCTCTGTGGTGTGAAAAAAAAAAATCACAGAGTTTTAATCTGTTTGCCCATTTTTTTTTTCATATTCTGAAACAATATCAGTAAAAAAAAAATGGATTTTAGTACACTCCCTATACTTGTCTAAGGAACACGGGCAAATATCTGCACATCTGCAAATAAAGCACACACTCTGGAAAACTTTGAACTGAGAGAAGAGGCTCTGAACTACAGGGTCTACAACAATGAAGGTATTATCAGATTAAGCTGAAATTGAGAATGCTCTATTAACACATTCGTTCATGATAAATGTCAACTTCCAAAGCAGTAGCATCATTCTTCCAAAAGTTATTAGAGTTAAAAATGAAGAATGTGTAAAGGATTTAAAAAAAAAATGAAAAGGGGTTTCAAAGAAAATCTGATCACACTAATCTACCAAAACATATGTTGAGTGTAGAAAATACTGTTGAAAATCCGCTTTCCCGAACGATTTTTAATCCCAAACTCAAGAATGTAGAACAAGAATAGCTCTTTCAGAAAATATGGAAAATTCAAAATTGACTAGGTTCACCCATTCCACTTTTCTTGAATCCTCACATAAAATCAAGGAGTGTGACTTTTTGCTTGTTTTTTGATTCATGGTCATATATATATATATATACATATATATATATATACATATGTATAGTATCAAAACAGTACATTATCATTAGCAGAATTATTGCAACTTGTCACTTTTGAGGTGTCCCAATACTCACCTATTTTACATATTTCAGGAACACCCAGTCAAGGCGAGGAAGGTTTTATTTTAAAGATGATTTATCAGGTTTTCGTGTGGTACCATATTTTATGGCAGTATAAGAGAAATATGATTTACCGGTCAAATGATCAAACTTCAATCGCAAACCTTACTTATATTATTATATTGAGTTTTAACACAGACAGCGCTACAATTTATTTTCCGATCACTAGATTCAGCGGTTGGAATTGCGCGGAACGTCACTGTCAGCAAGTATTCTTCGATCCATATCACGTCTACCTTGTCTGAATTCCTTTGCTGTGAGACGTGTTAAGTATACGGTAAGCTGAGGGAAATGTAAAAAAAAAAAAATGGGTTGAGGTGTGAGTTTTCTTTAAGTTGTAGAGAGAGACAATTTTTTTTTTAAAGTTACGCTTCAACCTTCCCCCTCTCTGGTTAATAATATCTTCCTTTCAAAATTGGGAATCTTTCGGCACCATGCGACTGTGTATAATGAGAAATCGGACGAAAAAATGACTTTAGCTACCTGTATTTTGTAAGACGCTAATGTATTTTTGTGGTTCATTATGTAATTTATTATTTCCATGTAGACTACATAAAGGTTTAGAAATATCTTTTAGGGAGTGGGGTGACAGACCCAGTTTAAAGTCCGTCTAGCGCGAGGACGGTTTACGTTTCTTTGGAAACCAGTGGGCGGGCGTGTCTCCTCGAGAGAGGCGGCAGTTTCTTGTACGCTCATACATGTATATGCATTAGTCTAAATTGTGCTTATAATGGTAAGCAATTGTGTTTAACCTAACTATAATCCAGACAGGGTCATACGGGTTTGACTCACGGTGTGTTTTACTTCCTCGACTATTACGCATAGGTATTGAGTTTAATGTAGGGTTTCGTTTGCAGGAATCCACCTCAACAGCATTTACGTGATTGCATTCAAAAGAAGGCTGGCGGTCTGTCTATATTTGTGATCGTGCTCCTCAAAACGAACATAAAGTCGCACACACTGATTTTGCGTGAGGACTGAAAATAAGTGAAATGGGTCAACCTAGCCGAACTTGACTTTTTCATATTTTCTGAAAGAGCGGGTCTTCTTTTACGTTATGCTAAAATTTGGTATCATAAAAGGGGCAGGAAAGTGTGTTTTTTCAGCAGTTTATCTCGAACATTTTTGGTAGAATAGTGTGATTAGGTGTGTCTTTAGAATCCCTTTTTCATTTCTGAAAAACCTTGTCCACACTCTTCACTTTCAACTCTAATAACTTTTGATAGGATAGTGCTACTGCTTTGAAAGTTGGAATCAATTATGGACAGAATGTGTTAATGAGACATGCCTAATTTCAGTTTAATCTGATAATCCCTTCATTGTGGTTACTCTGGTGGTTTACTTCCTGTTTTTTCTCCCATTCATCACACAGCCAGCACGGTTTGGTCAAGATTAAGCGCTTGAATAGACACTGTACTTCAGAGCCTCTTTTCTCAGTACACACTTTTCCTGAGTTTGTGTTTTCTTTCCAATATTTAGATAGGTTAGGAGAGTCCATTTGATTTGAGTCATACATCATTTTAACGCTTAAAGTCTGCTCTTTCAGAATATGGTCTTAACTAAAAATTCATGTCTAGCGATTTTTTGTTTGTTCTGAGGTGCAGGGTCACATTTAAGGACATGTCGGACCTAAACTGAACAAAAAGAAAACAGAAAAGAAAAGCAGAGCCATTCACAGAACTTGTGTGTATAATACTAAAGGATATTTTAGCAGAAAATGAAATAAAAATAGGCTAAACAAGGCAAGAAATTTTTCGAGAAGTAAGAACAACAAATTGAAATCACAGTACACCCTGCAAACTAAACGTACAATAGCCAAGTGATATCAACCCAATTGTATTGATCTGAATGCTGGCGAAGAACAGATTTCGATTGATATTCAAATTGAAATTCCGTTGTCAATTTTGAACTTTCCAATTTGAAATTTGAAATTAAATTCCTAATATCAAATTTGTTTAATACTGAAATTTGATTGCATTACATCACATAATATGTCTGCGAACAATCCTGCGCATCTTCTGGCCCGACAGGATTTCCATCGACAACCTCTTCCTGCGCCATAGCACTGATAACTTGGAGGCGATTATCACCAGGAAGAGGTGGAAAGGGGTTGGACATTTCTTTCTACCGGTATTTAAAGGGATAGTAAAGTATTGGTGGAGATGAAAATTGGGCTTTTAACTTTTTGCGAGATACCAAGAAAACACTTATGATATAGTACAGAGCATACCATTTTAAGAGGAATTCAAAGTTTATTTGATGAAAATCGGGTTTGGAATGACTGAAACATCCAAAAACAAAGTAAAACAAAGCGATCATAATAACGTGTGGGTCCCACACTTTATTAGAATCGCTCTTTTTTTGATATCTCAGCCATTTCAAAACCAATTTTCATCAAATGAACGTTGAATTCCTCATAGAATTACATGCTCTTTCATATTTCATAAGAGATTTCTCATTATCTCACCAAAAAATGTTAGAAACCTGAAATTAGGTCCCAACCAAAACTGTACAATCCCTTTAATGACGATTCTTTAGATGCATTCATTTCCTTTTAATAATTCTGATCTAAGAAACATATTTCTTTTTCATACATTAATTTGGTCTTTAGCCATCCACTACACCTGAGGGAAGCAACGAGGACGAAGCTGAAAATGAGGTTTGTTTAAAAAGATAATTCGTACGTATTGTTTTAAATCTAATTCAACTTTCTACATTTGAATGCTTTTTTTTCATGAGTCGTATCAAAATTGCAGTAAATTAGATGTGTTTACAAGTGACAAGATACATGTAGATGACTAAATTAATGCTCTCATAAATATAAAATTAATTCACAGGTGAGAGGGCATTAGTGGAGTTGCAGCGTACTCGAGGATATTTAAAATGGTGTAACATGCACAAGGTGCAGGAGAGTGCATGTTGAACTAACTTCCCGAGTTCTGTACATAATTTGTATTATGAACTGGTTTTATGAAATATAATGTAGTTCATGTATATTGTAATTATACCTTGAGGTGTACACAAGAAGAGATAATTACTAGTTGCCGTAGCCTTGAGGTGTACACAAGAAGAAATAATTACTCGTTGCCGTAGCCGGCTTTTTTGTTGTATTTTACTTAAATCATATGCGATCCTTCATTCGCATATGTCAATGAATTAATATATTACGGATTGTGAGGCCCTGCATGACATTATGATTATTTCCCCCCATGAATGGACATCACTTGTAACCAATGAATTCATACATTAAAATGCGTTATTGTTTCAATCTACTTCAAGTGACTCTTAACACGACATAAGACGTGTACTGTAGGCCTAACGGTAAGTGTGAACATTCTCATCTTTTTGTTAATCTCTCCACAGAGTGGTTTCGCTGGGAATCCCATTACCCACCTTGACGTAGGCTTGCGATCCCTCCCTCTTCTCTGGCAGCTAAATGTTGCCTCCCTGTGTCCCAATGTGGAGAAAGTCTCTGTTTACATAGCGCATGACGACTATTCTTTTGACCTGAATGAGGCGTGGCCACTCTATTCTCACGATGTGGAGCTCCACCTATATGGTTGCGCTTGGTTCCGATTGTTCGAAGTATTATTTGCAGCACGTACAGTAACCAGACTGTCTGTAACAGATATGATGTTGACCAATGATGGAGCCATGACGCTGATCAAATGTGCAGATTCTTATCCTCATCTAAAGAACGTGTCGTGAGTTCACATAAAACCTTGCACTTTAATGTTTTTTGTCGATCTTTACAAACGTGATGCTCAGCACACTCTTTCAATTTAACCAAACTGACATGAAAGGGTGTCGGTATTAAAGTATAAAAGTCTATGTCACCTTTCCTTTTTCATGAATTGAAAATACATTCGAATTGACACTTGATTTGGTTAGAATCCAGTACGCCATGACTCAAGGAGAAAGCTGCCGGAGCGGAAGTAAAGGAAAAATATTTATTCTAGACAATAATATGTTATTTCTTTAATGTAAGAAAATTACAGAGCAAACATAATTGGTGTGAAAACAATCCATTGCACTTCTTTCAGCCAATCAATCAGATAATCACTGTAAAGGACTTTACATTCTTCCCAGTGGAGAAGCTACCGTTAATGCCAGAAACACTGTTGAAAATATTTTAGCTGAATTGCAAAGGGATTGTTAAGTAATATGGTATGTTGTGTAGGGCCAGCAAGCATTTAAAACAGAGTGAGGGGTTACTATCCAGCTACACAATGATTGTTTGTTCGTTCATCACTGCCAAGGTTCATGTAGATATATATATATTTTTTGTAACTTAGTGGCAAAGTTTTCTCCATGGACAATTTTTCAGTGTTTTGAGAACAGCCATGATAAAATAAAACAAAACAAAACAAAAATGAAATCATGAGCAAGCGTATCTTTATCTTCATTATAACTCAGGCTAATCAGGTGTGACACCACAGAGGATTTGGATCCATTCTGTGAAAAGATCAACGCGGAAGGGAGACTGCAAGTTACTGTTGAGCATGGCGAACGAAGTATGTACACCTTTCCCATGCATATGTGACCGTGCACGTCAAAACGAATATAAAGTCGTCCGCACTGATTTTGCGTGAGGACTGAAAATAAGTGAAATGGGTCAACCTAGCCAAACTTGAATTTTTCATATTTTCTGAAAGAGCGGGTCTTCTTTCACATTATGCTAAAATTTGGTATCATAAAACGGGCAGGAAAGTGTGTGTTTTTTTTATCAGTTTATCTCGAACATTTTTGGTAGAATAGTGTGTTTAGGTGTGTCTTTAGAATCCCTTTTTCATTTCTGAAAAACCTTGTCCATACTCTTCACTTTCAATTAATAACTTTTGAAAGGATAGTGCTACTGCTTTGAAAGTTGGCATCAATTATGGATAAAATGTGTTAATGAGGCATGCTCAATTTCAGTTTAGTCTAATAATCCCTTCATTGTTGTTACTCTGGAGGTTTACTTCCTGTTTTTTGTCCCATTCATCGCACAGCCAGCACGGTTTGGTAAAGATTAAGCGCTTGAATAGACACTGTACTTCAGAGCCTCTTTTCTCAGTTCACACTTTTCCTGAGTTTGTGCTTTCTTTTAATATTTGGATAGATTAGGAGAGTCCATTTAATTTGAGTTATACATTATTTTAAAGCTTAAAGTCTGATCTTTCAGAATATGGTCTTAACTAAAAATTCATGTCTGGCGACTTTTTGTTTGTTTTGAGGTGCAGGGTCACATATGGTCATGCATGTACATATGTGTTTGTGTTTAGAAGAATATACGTGTGCGCATGTGTGACTGTTCGTTCGTACGTATTACATATCTCCTGAGAACAAAATGTCTAATACCTGTTTGATCCCATCCCATACGGTCTGGTACTCCATTTTGTCACACATCCACTTGGTCCTTCACCACATTTAGTGTACCAGATATACCAGATATTTAATGTTCAAAAATTCTTGTCGTCTAACTATAATTGTTGTGTGTAATACGAACCTGGGCTCTGCTCACTTTAGGTAATATTAATGGTCAATTCTAACTTTCTAATCATCGTTTTTGTAAAGCTTCATTTCATCCCTTAACCAGTCAGGCTATTTTCAATTAGTCTGACGATCTGGTCTAATCTAAGTATAATGCACACTACTTGGCCTCGTAGAAGTCGTAACATTGGTACTACAGATTGTACCAGGTTCGGACATTATGGTATGTGAAAGACTAAGATTGTCGCATTTGACGGTAATAATACAGTACTCCGGAGGTTAGTCCGAACCATTGATACACTGCATAGAATATTATTTACTTATTTATCATTACAGTTTTCATAATGCACCATTATGGGAACAGTTTTAAATACTGCAATGCAAAAGAGATCGACACGCTCTTTGCCTATTTGAAAAGTTCTGCATTCTGGAAATAAAGCGACGGTCACTTTCGCTTGTGTGCAAAATATGTAAGCATGAAAACGTATCTTACACCCACGAATGCTTTGTCTGATATCCACTTTGCCGTGACTATGATTCACAAAACCAACAATGTGTCGCCAGAATTTTTTTTCTAGATAAGGGCAGATTTTTAAGGAAAAAAACTGCATTTTCAAAATGTTGTACACTTTTCTTTTTTTTTTCTCACATTTAAAGACTTCTTGAAAGCTAATGCTCGAAACAAAGTATCGCAAGACAGACCTAACCCCAAATATACATGTGGATTGAGTGAATGCACCGATATTAGTACAACACATCAGTGAGGGTTTGAGGAAAATCGGACAATCTGTTGAAAAGATGATTTTTTTGAAATATGCTGACAAGACAACTGGATTAGAAGACTACTACAGATTATGACATAAGATAATTGTAATACGATATCATAAAGAAAGTATTAAGAACATTCCACAAAATATCATTAGTTGCTACTGACTTATATGTCCAGTGTGATATTATTCACCTTGCGTTATGAAAGAGTCTAGTGCTCTAAAAATGTGAAAAAAAAAATCCTTCAGATTTTCAATATATGGTAGTCCATATGTGATGTCATGGTCCGTAGTAGTCTTCTGATCCAGCAGTCTCGTCAACAAAACTTCAAAAAATCATAACTTTTGAACGGATTGCCAGATTTTCCTTAAACTTTCATTGATGCGTTCGATTGATCGCTCCAATCACTCCATTAACATGTATTTTCTGGCTAATTCCCCTATAAGTTGATTGCAGAAATGTCAAAGTGCATCCTACATTTGGAAGAGATTCTTTATTCTAAACACTTCAAAAATGTGCCCTAAAACCAAATCGTTTTCGAATTAAAAAAATTGATTGCGCAAAACGGCATTGCGTTTTTAAAAATTTAATTAATTCCCCTTTCTGTTAAATTGAATGATGGGTACACACGAAAGGAAATGCATGGTTTAGCTTATGATTGAAAATGACAACTTTTTGAAGTGGATTGCCAAGAGTTTGATATTGACCGAAAAATCTTATATTGTCATTATTGTCATTGTTACTTTTGTTTTACAAAACAGAAAGGTTTGAGGACTGGTGATTAAACTCAAAGACAACTACCTCAGCGGAATGTTTCCTCCATCGAGACTGCACGGGGTAGATACCCGTTGCGAGTCTTGTCATTTGTCAACTGTGTTTTATATTTTGATTGAATCAGAAGATGTCAAGGTATTCCATGAATAATTTATTGTATCATCACTGTATTTCTATTCGTTTCACTTATTTTCTATATTTATGTATTTATTTATTCAGTCATTTCATTCATTTATTTGTTTATTTGCAGTCACTTTCGTGCGTTTGTCGTTGAATTTGATAGTGTGGTCATTTAATATCCGGCCAAGAAATCACGCCATGCAGATTCATCTTCATTTCTGGATCACTCATTTCGCACTAGTATTTGGTCAAACATTTAAGTAATAACACGATTCAAATTACATGCCCGTTGATAGCAAATGAATAAGTCGGAGGTGAGGTAACGTCCTTTCAGGGATAATCAAATGCTTTCATATAGGGGCCTAATTAATGATCAAATTCGGGGTGATCCTTTGAGATTGGAGTATTTCGTCTCAAATAAGCATTTTAGCAGCCAAGGATTGTCGATCTGGCAGATTAAGAAATAGCTGAGAGGGTCATGGAAGAATGGAGAGCACACGAATTTTGACGACTCATAACAAGTCGGAAAGGCATAAACATACCACGACCTATCTTACCAGATACCTACACCGCCAGGAAATAATGGATAAATTCCCTCGGATGAATTCTTGTTATAGCAATGGCAAAAGTCATTAATCTACATAGTGTGCATGGTACCATTTTCCTTATTTTAGAAGGGGAAATGAGGAAATAAAGAAATAGCGTCAATACTTTCCCAATATGATCAATAATGGAAAGAAAGTTAACACGCACACAAACATCGTGCACGCTATTCATATTAAAGAAAGTGGACGTCTCTTGTGATACATTGATAGTGAAAAGGAAAATGCTGAAATGCCATTTTAGGAAGTCTGTAACAATAATTAATGCAAGTGCCTTTACGAAGAAGTGATGAAAGGTATGGAAAGACAAAGTATGAACACGTTTGTTCATGATTTTGAGATTTTGAGAAATAATCATTGTACCATTGTCAGTTGCAACTATTAGTCGCAGATTATAATCATCATTAGGCAGTTATATCTGCAACAATCTTCAGAAATGGGAAGGGCAGAATCATCCTGAATAAAAAGAAGGAGAAGAAGAAGAAGACACAGAGGATGTGTCATGGAAAATATTCATTGCATGCTATATGAGCGATTTCATTTCATTCATTTCCTATGAAAATTGTATTCACATTCTGCTATGATTGTAACTATCACAAAGAATGTTTAGAAAACGTTTCGTGTCATCGTAATTTCTTTACGTAAAATACAAGTCATTAGTCATCTTTAAAGTTAATTGTGAAATACAATAGGCAGCTTCCATTGTAACGTCATTCGTGTTCACAGTGTGTAAACGTGTTTGTTAAACATTGTATTCTATTTTTCATGCGACATAACTATGTTTATTGAATGTCACAAAGTAGAAGACTGATTTTTTTTTGTATTATCCCAACCTGCATGTGTTGCGCAGAGATTTATTTTTTCGTACTTGTATAGTGTATCTGAATGGCTAAATAGGTTAATATCTTATCTGATAATATAGATGTGATTTATAGAATCAATATGGCTTCAATGTAAAAAAAAGTAATGAAACACAACTGACTTTGTTGCAAATTCAAATTCGATCAAACTAATTTTGTTGTGAGGTGTATATGTAACCCTGTATTTCACCTCGATGCTAAATTGATTGCTATTGTATTCTGGGTGTTTTATGGAAACACATTTTCGTTTTACACGTTCACTGGAGATAATTGATTTTAATGGTTGAGTAAGAACAATCATTTTCTACTACTTCACAGATACAGTGCATAGTGTTACTAAGTAACACATTAGGCCAAAATTCAGAAGTCTTTTCTTGTTTGCTATTGGGGTTCGGAACAATCTTGTGTAATTATTTGAAAGTGTCTGAATATTTGCTTGTGCGTGTGTATGTTTTTGCGGTGCTTGTTTCACAGTCCCTCTCATGATTCCTTTTTTTATTTGTGCAGATATGAAATATCGTTATTTCAAACATTTCTTTTAAACATCTATTACATCAAGTGCTTCATTATCCGCAAAATATCCAACAATGTATATCTTAAAGTTAAGTGGATGTCGCGAATTAGATTTGTGAACTGTGAGGTACAGGTTCGTTCAAAATCCTTTAAAATGTGAACATAATTATTATACTGTATTTGTCCAATGTAATTCACATTATTTTACCTAACAAGAAGATGCTGTGGCTAGGGTAACGTTATTAGCATGTTCACTCACGTTACGTTCCTGTAATGCATTTTGCACAATTTAAGCATGAAAACAACATATACCAATAACTGACATCAAAGGAAAAGTGAACCCTTTTCCAGTAATATTGCAATAACTGTACATTTTGTATACGTAGAAGTTATGTCATGTATATGTATATATTGTAAAAGTTTAATCCCTTCTTGTAAAAAAAAAAACAAAGTCAGAAAAGTCGCAGTAAGCTTATGCATTTTTGGTCTTGTTTTATGTATTTGACATTCTCTGTGTGAACGCAATTTACTGTATTTTTTTCCACATTCCCTTATTCAAAAGTCCAGATTGCCCTGTGACACCGGAAAATGAAGAAGAAGTGAATGTACTGCAATAGGCAATTGTAATCAAAGTTATTTCTTGGAAAGTATTTAATGTGTTGTACTTTCGAAAATGAGTATTAACGTCTTGTGGATTAAACATCTTCGATAATAATCATTTAACATTATGTGGGTTTAAGTAGTTAGGTGAAGTCTGTACAATTGGATAGTAGGCAATAAATAGACGGAATAAATATATAGAGTTACATTTGGGATAGAATTGACTGAGGCTAACTTCATTTAGTAAAAACAAAGAAAATAAGGTTCTTTTACCAATTAGTTCAATATTATGTTGCATCATGCGTATTGTAAATTTTTGGGGTGTGAAAATGACGTGAATAGGAAAACCGGGCAAAATGTCACAATCACTGTTTTTGTTTTTTTTTTTCAAAATATGATGTTGACAATGAACATGTCTTCAACCATTTTTTTTTCGGTTAAAATTATTTTTCAAGGAAGGTGATCAACCGCTAAAACCCACACTAAGAGATCTTCAATAGAATAGTAGGTTGAGATTATATTCCATCGCTATTTTCCGCTTTTATACTCAGAATACTTCAATTGTATGATTAAGGGGCAATACATTGAATATACGTTTACAAAGCAATTAATGTGGACAAATTCATCAAATTCCGCATGCCCTCTCGCACCCTCCCGAAAAGGAAAAGGGAACATGAAGCAACGTTGAATGCGCGCTGTAACGAAGGGTTGGTTTAAAGGTATTGGTAGAGGAAATCAAGGACAATTAAAACTTAAAATGGCTTTAGACAGATAAGAACATATTTTTGTAGAATAATGTGAATATGTTTATCTTAGAGTTCTCTGTTCATTTCTTGGAAAGCCTTTAAACATTCTTCACTTTCAAATATAACATCTTTTGAGAAGATAATACTATACTGATTTGAAAGTTGATATTTCTCATGGATTGAATAATATCTGAAAGATATGTTGATCTTTAGATCAATCTCATAACGCTACATTGCTGTTGTAATGAAGTTTTACATTTAAATTTATCCGGTTATTGTACAGAGCACAGCTTGGTAAGTTTAAGAGCTTGAATAGTCCTTACACTCTAGTGCCTCTTTTCTCAGGAAGTACACACTTTTCCAGAGTGTGTACTTCCTTGAAGTAGGCTTATGCATGTTTCTGTTGTTTTTGTTTTTGTTTTGTTTTGTTTGTTTGTTTTTTTCATAGGGGTGTCTTATTTTTAATGTAGATAGGGTAGGAGAGAGGATTGGATCTGACTTTTGTATTCTTGCTGGCTTCGTGGTGCAAGGTTACATAAAGGTGATCTATTCAATTAGAATTATTTATAAAGTTATATTTCTGTCTTAGATCCTGATTTATTTAGCTGACATTTACTTTGAAGGTATTCAAGCAGGAATAGCTCGACGTTTTATACTTTAAAACATTGCAGAAAAATAAATAAAATTCGTCATTTTAGTTTGTAAATAATCAAAGCAAAACTGTGTTAACGTGTGACAAATTAACTTCCTCATGCGTAATGCCTACCCTTGCAGAGGCGTAAGTTGAGTTATGTCGATGATAAACGTTCATAACCGATCCCTAAAAACAACGTCTCTTCCCATGATTATTACAAATGTCGATTATTCTCTACCCAATAGAAAAATATTCCTGCGTTAAAATAATACGACCATGTACGGTGATGTGTGTGTGTGGGGGGGGGGGGGGCGGGGGGAGGGGGGAGGGTGAACGCACATTAATCGCTTTTGGGGGGGGGGGCGCAATACACTGATATTGTCTCTCTTGGCTGCAAATTATACCTCCAGGTCTGATCTTAGGACATATCCACGCCACTGCCCCCTCAATCCTTTCGCAGCTGTAGGATTTTTCAAGTAGAAATTCACCAATCTAAACGCCCATTTTGGTGGAATGTAATCAAAATGCATTAAATCAACGGGAAAATATTCTGGAACAATTGTGATTGGCTGAATTGTAGTATCTGCCACTTCTTGATCCACGTTGTCGGTCTTCGTGGTGCACTCTTTATTGGAGGTCGACATAGTGAGGCCGGGGGGGGGGGGAGGGGCATGAACTTAGAATCAATCCGCATGCGCTGTTCAGGTTCATGCAAATTAAGATAATGCGATTAATCCGTGGCACTGTAATGGCGTAAGTCATCACGTTGTATCACCCTCTCTTTATAAGCTCATCGGTTTTCACTGATGTATAAAGCCAGTGTTGCCATGGCAATAAAAGGACGCTCTGTCGTGCGTCTCCACCAGTGCTAGTCAGTCTGCTGCTATCAGTAAGTGTGTTGTCTCTGTACACTCTATATGGATTCTTGCCCTGCCCTACGTATAGCTTACAACGTGATTCTGGTTACAACAGCACTGTGTGGGTTATTGCAACAGTATCTTTTCCTGAACAAATCTGCCGCCGCACGACCTTTTCATAGTTACAAATAAAAAGAAAATGGACCCTTAGAAATCTATTCATTGACCAGGAAGAAATCTACAATCGGAAACGAACACGTTCAGCGACACCTAGCGATACTTATACACGTACTCGCCAATTAGAACTATTTCGAGATCGCTCGCCGCTGGAAACATAACGGGGGTATAGGAGCTTTCACTAGCACTATCGCTAACGTGTTGGTATTGTGTATATACCATGCGTATGCTCGCTTGAGGGTGTGCATGACATGTTTCTTCTGAAACAAGGACAGCAGCCTTCAGCTTGTCAACTTAACACCATATCAACTCACGTCTCAGTTTCTTAACAAATTAATACGACGTTATTAGATGGTGCGGAATACTTAAACGAGTAAGTAAACAACAAATTAATGTCCATGCAAGTAATTTCTCTATTTTGTCTGCCGTAGGCCTATACAAGTGACTACTGTTCACTACAGCCCTGTCCTGTTTGTATCACTACTTGATTTTACTGTAGAACTCGAAAAAGGTAAAACGGTTCAAAGAAGTCAATTTTGATTTTGTTTCATATCTTCTGACAAAGCAATTCTTCTACATAACTATTTGGTTCGGGATCATAATACGAGAGAAAACAGTTTGTTTTAAGCAGTTTGTCTGCAACCCTTTTTTTGTAAAAATTAATAGTGTGATTAGGTATGTTTCAAAGGCCCCTTGTTACTTCTTAAAAATCCTTCACACACTCTTCACTTTCACATATAAACTAAAATGTGAAATTAAAGAATAGTATGAATCTAGTATTCGAAGCTTCATGCTGCTACTTTCCTGTTGTAGGGTCACACAATGTGTTTGAATAGAATAGCAGAGCATAACAAACCACTTTATGTATAGGGATGTCGAAATGACAACATTGAACGACAAACAGAAGTATGATTGAGTATGATGTGGACTGGAATTGACGTGTTACCACATTTACATTACGTATCACGTTAGTGTATAAGTTTAATATGAAAAGTAAATTTCATTCGTTGTATGATATTCATTTTTTATTTAACAGAAGAAGGGGTCTTTTGGAATTTATAAATAAAAAAATAAAAAATCAATTTCAACAGATTTGAATTATTTTTTAGTCTTCACGCAAAATCAGAGTGTGCACTTTTTGCTGTTTTGTAATACTCAGGTCGCAGATGTACATCGGGCAATTTAAAGCGCTTTAGACAGAGTTGTATATGGTATGAAAGTGTACACGGTTCAGTGATATGTGATTTTCAGACTCTATAACACTCAACACACACACACACACACACACACACACACATACACACAAGATAATTACAAATACGTCCCATTTCCAATCATACCGTATGTGTGTGTGTGTGTGTGTGTGTGTGTGTGTGATAATGCCCCAAAGAGTCCCACTTGCCACCGTGTAGTGCGTGACGTTAGACACCGGGTTTCTGTATTTGGGATTAATGATGCGAGGATTTTGGAGGTGAGGCTTCATAAGGGGTTTAGTTTGCTGGTAATCTATTCGTTTTACCTCCTTCTCCTCCTAGCATTTTGTGACTGCGTAATTTGTATCTGTGAGTGGCAGTGTAATATTTGTTTTCGTTTAACGTATACACAAGATGTCCTCCAGAATTTCATGAGACTAGCGGTACTAGTGATCCTAAACTTCCACTACAACTCTGACCGACTGAAGCACTGTTGGCAAAGGTATGTCGATTTGATAATTTTGCTGCACTCATATCTTGTTGTTGCTGTATTTGTTGTTGTTGTTGTTGTAGTTGTTGTCGTCGTCGCTTACATCATGAAGTAGTTAGGACAGGTGGAAGTACAAATATCTGCTGAACACCCCTAGAGACAGAGCTTAAATTTACCAAATACTACACATGTGAAAAAAAGTACAAGAATGACGCATGTAAAATACCACTACTCATATTAGTACTACTACGACTACTAATACATGTACCAATAATGATAATAATAATTATAATAATAATAATGATAATAATAATAACGATAATAATGACAATAATATTTATGATAATAACGGTAATAATAACAATAATAATAATAATAATAGTAACAATACATTTGATGATAATACTAGTAATCACAGAAATTAAACAAAACTAGGAAAATTAAGCAAATGGATACGTCGTGTTATTTCAGTTCGGCCTGAATGTGCTAAAGTATGTACCTCACCATCCTGTATTCTGTTTTTTTTTTCCTTTCGTATGCTCTTCATGTAACCTAGATGTGTTGTTGTACAGTCCAATATCTGTCCAGGACACATTGCAGATCACAGATTGTTTCATCTCCTCTTTGGTGAATGTATACCCAGACTCGTTTGACATTCTAGCCAAAGCAGCCAACGAGTTGTGGGTTTTACACTGGTAATATGACTGTCAATTCACGAAAAGGATACAAAATGCAAGGGTTCAATTAGCGATTCTCCTTCGTATCCACAGAAAAGGGTGAACACGGGAATTAGTAAACGACCGTCACAGCATTTAAGCTCAATCAAGGACAAATGGAACCAAAAAATAAACGAACAATGACAGGTACACCCAGAACCCCCCCCCCCCAACCGCGGTACGTTCCATTATTTAAGCCATACTGCCAGGCATTCAAACGACCAATCAATGACCCTGGTGTGTACGGCTCGGAGCAAGAGCCTTACCTTCCTTTCATGCGTGTGTTTGTGCTTTCAGTATTTCATACATTCATTATCGTTTTATAACCTGTGTATCGACAGCAGTTGATCCTTTGCCACAATCGCCCGAACTTAACGCGTGGATTATTAGCGCCATACCAACAGGGACTATTATATTTCAGTTTGACAAAACCCTGTACCTGCATCATGTCGCATTTGAATTCCTGTTTTCTTTGCCTTCCCTCTTACTGTGTAATGAAACATTCTATTAAAATTATTTCATAAAACCTCGAGGTTTTTTTTTTTTTTTTTTTTTTGGTGTAATGATCTCAGTATGATTCATTTCTCTTCAGAGCCCCCTTCTCATTTTTATTACATAACTGTTCAGTAATTTGTGGCGATTGTTCTCTCTACAAAAACGGTTCGGCACCTCAGGATGACTGTGTCTGAATAAAGACAATTGCCGAAGAAAACATTCTAGCATTAGAGACTTGAATGTGGTTACCGGTTTCCATGCATAACACTGACAAGAGAAAAGTAGTAATCCTTGATCGAGGATTATTTCTTTCTTCAGTGTAAGACGTATAGCTGTGTACAAACGGAGGCTAATCATAGATGGTTTAGCTAATCATCAATAATCTCAGCTTTTCCTGTTACGACGCCCGTTCACGCTATTCATAATAACCAAAAAATTGAACTTTCGAGCAAGAGTTCAACATGACCTATACATTTTCGAAATAATGCAGAGCAGTCACAGAGATGTGCATTTCGCTCTTATCCTCTCGGAGCACAGGTGACCTCTTAGATGTAAGTGCATCGGCTTCTCATGTAAACTAGATTTTGGAAATTTGAAAATACTGACAAATAAGGTGATCCGATATATTCAGAAATTAATCTTTTGAAACCTGATCCCATAATCACATGACGCCAACCGTTACATCTGTGATTAGAGGAAAAGGACCATGCGATTTATAAGGTTCTCATAAAAAAGAGAAAAAATGCTAATTTGACTTCTTCTTGACATCATCTGTACGCAACGTATTGACGAAAATACATGACGAAATATTAAAAAAAAAAATATGACCTAATCCACACAGCCAAGATTGCGTCCGATTAGGAAGCTGTTATTCAATAAAAAAAAAAAAAAATCACACGACTTGAATTTAATGTATGCAAAATACAGGAGGAATAGGGCATATTACAACCAAGATACAAGACAAAGTAGTCTTGACCCTTAACCCTGCCTTGCACAACCGTGATGTCGTCTGAGCAAAGATTCGTTATTTTGCAAAAATAATCCACGTGTCGTGGTCCAAATATGTGCAAAGTATCGTGCAGTGCGACATGTACTCGCCAGATACAGATCGAGATTGTGCATATCTGACTTTTGCCCCATATTCACGTAGCCAGAACGGTGAAGTAGTTGCTATTAAATGTTTCCAATTTGGACATAAACGGTATTTACCATAATCTGCTTATTGAATTGAATTGAATGGGATTGGATTGATTTGAAATGATTGAATTGAAGAGGTGTTTTCTTGATCAATATCCATCGCAGCCAGGGGCTGAATGACAGACATTGTTAACAAAGGACCGTGAATACATTACAATACACACAAGATACAGCGTAATAATGAAAAAAAAAATGCATCAAAAAAAATCAATCTAACCACTGCACAATGACATCAACCTATAACACAGAAAATAAAAACAAAATATGTAATACAATTACAGTATCTTATATTATTACTTTTCTCAATAATTATCATAAATACAATGAGTTTCTGTTAATTCTGTATGCTAGTCATTTATACTTATTGTTGCAGATGTTGTTATGTAGCTTGGTCTCAAATCAACACGTTTTACACAGCAAAAATAATCAGTGTGATTCAAAAAATATGTTCTCACAATCTTCTCTTAAATTCCAAAACATAAACTCTTATATTAGAATACATTCAGTCTACATACAGCACATTTATATACAGAAATGTATATCCCAGGATGTAGGAATGTGTTATTGGGCATAATATACAGACCTCCAAAATTCAAATATTTTAGATTTTGTGACTTATCTTTCAGACGTGTTAAAAAATCCAGTCTTTCGAAATAAGGATTGCTTTCTTCTTGGTGATTATAATATTGATTTGCTAAAATCTGGAAATGATCATATCCCCAACGAGTTTCTCGAAACACTTTTGTCTTCATCCTTTCTGCCACTCATTTCCAAACCGACTTGCATCACGGATCCCTCTGCTACTTTAATTGACAATTTGTTTTGCAATATGTACCCCTTCCCGAATCTTTTATAGTTCTTTCAGATGTGACCGAACATTATCCAATTATGACCCACTTTACTTTACCGTAGTCAATGACGCAAAACCTTCATCTCCTTTATTCAAACGCAAAATTTCATGTGAAAAATTAGCCAGTCTTGATGCTGCTCTTGAAAATGCTGATTGGTCACGAGTGTATGAAAGCGATGATGTTAATGAGTCTTTTGATAATTTTATGGAAATGTTTAATTTTCTTTTGGATGTTATTGTTCCAAAGCAAAAAAGTAAAATGGATTATAAAAAGACAACTAGGTTACCATGGATTTCCAAATCAAGTCTCCGTTCAATAAACAGAAAAATCGATTGTATTATAAATACAAAATGGAAAAAACTGAACGACCAAAGAACAAATGTGACCCGCTACAACAAAATGATCCTAAAGTCGCGCACGGTCAAAGCAGTGAAAATCGAGTTTGAAGTTAGAGCATCAAAATTGGTCAAAACTTACGATTTTCTGAATTTGACATATTATTAGAGTCTGACATGTCTTCTATCATCTGTCAGTCGACCTCAATCGACCTCGCCCGACTTTAGGATCATTATGTTGTAGCGGGTCACAAATATACATCATATAAAAACACATTAACCAGGATTTTACGTTTGGAAAAGAAAAGGTATTATTCTCAGCAGCTGTTGAGATACAAGTCTGATATTAAAGGGCTAGTACAGTATTGGTGGAGATGAGAATTGGGCTTTTAACTTTTTGCGAGATACCAAGAAAACACTTATGATATAGTACAGAGCATACCATTTTAAGAGGAATTCAAAGTTTATTTGATGAAAATCGGGTTTGGAATGACTGAAACATCCAAAAACAAAGTAAAACAAAGCGATCGTAATAAAGTGTGGGTCCCACACTTTATAAGAATTGCTCTTTTTTTTGGGGATATTTCAGCCATTTCAAAACCAATTTTCATCAAATAAACGTTGAATTCCTCATAGAATTACATGCTCTTTCATATTTCATAAGAGGTTTCTCATTATCTCACCAAAAAATGTTAGAAACCTGAAATTAAATTTCATCCAAAACTGTAC
This sequence comes from Diadema setosum, assembly GCF_964275005.1. Classification (NCBI taxonomy): domain Eukaryota; kingdom Metazoa; phylum Echinodermata; class Echinoidea; order Diadematoida; family Diadematidae; genus Diadema; species Diadema setosum. The sequence goes on from NC_092687.1 coordinate 5,331,091, forward strand.
AATCCCTTTAAGAATACCTGGAAAGTTTTAAAACAGGCTATGAATATTCCGAATAAAAAAGCAGAAATTGGTGAAATAAAGTGGGATGATGAAACAATTCATGACCCTGTTGATATTGCAAATATTTTTAATTCTTATTTTTCGAAAAATAGGTGAAACGCTTGCTCATGGTATTCTGGCTACAGAACAGAATTTCACTGAATTTTAGGCCAGAATAACCCAAATTCAATTTTTTTTAACTCCAACAAATAGACATGAGATTATCGGCATTGTATCCTCTTTAACAAACAAACGAAGTTCCGGTTATGATGATATATATAATTGTATCCTTAACAGTGTTATATCCTCAGTTGCAGATCCCTTTGCCCACATTTTTAATCTGTCAATTTCTAATGGTACTTTTCCTGATAAAATGAAATTGGCTAAAGTAATTCCAAAAATTATTTAAGAAAGGTAATAATCTGGATGTCAGCAATTATCGTCCAATCTCTTTATTATCTTCATTGTCGAAAGTTTTAGAAAAATTAATATACATCAGAACTATTAATTTTTGTAATGTGCACAAAATATTCATACATTGCCAGTTTGGTTTTCGAGAGAGACACAGTACCATCCATGCAGTTCTTCATTTTATTGATAAAGTTGTTAATGCAACCGACAACCATTCTCATTTAATTAGTATATTCTTGGACTTCTCCAAGGCTTTCGATACGATTAATCATAACATTTTGCTCCATAAGTTATCGCACTATGGAATACGTGGGAAGGCCTTGGAGTGGTTCAAGAGTTATTTAGCTAACAGAAAACAGTTTGTTTCAATTAAAGATAATCATTCAGTTATAAGAGATGCTAAGTGTGGCGTTCCACAGGGAAGTCTCTTAGGGCCGCTGTTATTCATCATTTATATCAATGATTTTTCCTCTGTTTCAGAGCTACTTTCTTTTATACACTTTGCTGATGATACCAGTGTTTTTCTTGCCCATAACGATATCGATGTTCTAGTTCAACAAGTAAATACGGAATTGAAAAAAGTGACCAACTGGGTCAGAGCTAACAAGTTATCTTTGAATGTTCAAAAAACAAAATATATGCTTTTCAGCATTACTGTTGATTCTTTGAACTCAGAAATAGTTCTGAATGATTGTAATTTAGAAAGTGTGTCATATTTCAAATTTCTTGGTATTTTTGTAGACAATAAACTTTCTTGGAAAATACATATAGATCATATCTGCAAAATTATTTCTCGCAATATAGGTGTTATGAATAGACCGAAATTGTATATTCCTGAAAAGACCCTACTAGTGTTATACTCCTCTTTGATACTCCCTTACCTTAATTATGGAATTTTAGCTTGGGCCAATACTCATCAGACACTGCTGAATAGAGTGTTATTATTGCAAAAGAAAGCCCTCCGTATCATTTCCAATTCTCCTACACGTTCACATACAAATGCATTGTTTGACAGTTATAAGCTATTGAAAATCAACGAATTATTCTTATTTAGCTTAGGTCAATTAATGTATATGTATGATAACAATTTACTCCCACCTATCTTTGATTTTATGTTTCAAAAAAATCAATCATTTCATAATTACCCCACCCGACGTTCTAACGAGTTTCATTGACCACTTCTTCGAACGATTTTAGCAAAGAATACACTTATTTACACTGGACCAAATTATTGGAATTCCCTGAATCATGATTTAAGATCTGCTCCCGCAATATGCTCATTTAGATTAAAGTCTTTTCTTTTACAATCTTATAATGACGACTCGCAGAATCAGATTAGTTTATAGGCTTACTTTGTTACTCATCCGCAATATCGGCATTGCCGTTCTCTTTATTATTGTAACTATTGCTCAAGCCTTGATTATAAGATTTTCTTTAACCTATACTTCGCAGTTGCAGGGTTTGTTCGACATTCTTTTTTCTTCTTCTCTTTCTTCCTCAAACCTCCGAGGATCGTCATCTGTGTTGCATATTCCTGTCTATTTTGTTACCTCTTTATCACGCTATAGTCTTGTTTCCTCTTGTGTCGTCAAGTTATTTTTTCTTGTTTTTCCTCCTACAAGTAGTCTTGTTGCTGTCCCAGTCCCGTTGCATGTTCATTACTCTGTTTGTAGTTGTTTTATGTATAACTGTTTGTTCGTCTGTCTCTTAGTGGGCTGCCAAACTTTTTTGTGACGAACTTTTTGTGCGGATTTTTTGCTGTTTTCAATTCAATTTTTACATCGGACTTCTAATAAAAGAGGGGCCCACACTCTACAAGCTCTGTCTTTTTAGTGGGTCCCTCCGTTTTTTTCACACAGTGCATATATTGAAAACTATTTCACTTTCGTTATCTTAGCAACTATTGCAATGTATCGCTACTATTGTTGTTTTCTCTGTACAATTGTATGCATTGATTTTGTCACTTAAGAAAGTGAGATTTATGTTTGTGTTATATATTGTGGAAAAAAGGAATAAATATGAACTTGAACTTGAACTTGAACACATTATATCAATTGACATAATGTGCTGTATGTATTATTTTGACATTCAAATGTCAAAATAAATATAAGCTGTATTTAATTCATTACAATATATTCAATTCTGCGTTTAATATTTGCACATCCCTCTCTCTCTCTCCCTCTCTTTCCTCTTCATATTCCACGAATACCAACCCTCTCTCGTATATATACCAACAAATAACAAAATGGTCATACTAACACTTCTTAATAAATATCATTGCACATTATTGTAACAGAATCTTATCTCACATAATAAACAACACCGAAACGCACAAACATTACGCTATGAAGTACTTTGAACTGTTTCGGAGAATAACCATATGAAGAAATTGCAATTCTACTATTTAGACGTCTTGTTTAATCCTTGACCCTGAGGTACACAGCCTTTCCTTTAATGATAATAGGCTTAAGGATTAAAGGACGAAAATATAGGTTTGTATAGTTGTGTGTTTTGCAAATAAGGAAAACTAAAATTAACGATTTTCATTCTGCCAATTTGTTACAGGATGGGTGCGAAACAGTCACATGTGCCAGATTCCGTCCTGAAAGAGATTGCCAGAGATATCCCAGACAATGAAGCCATCGAGGCCCTTGGGAAAGAATTGGGCTTCAATGTGGCAGAAGTCCAGAACTTCATTAGAGGTAACAGCAAATACCACGTAATAACTAACGATGGAACTGTCCACATGCTTCGGAAGTGGAGTGAGAGAGTGAGCCCGTCGAAATGCCGATCAGAATTGAAAGAAGCTCTGATGAGAGCCAAGCTAGTGCGGATTGCTGAGACGCATTTGAATTCTGGTAAGCTTTGATATCCCAACCCCCCCCCCCCAGCTCGCACACACACACACACACACACGCACACACACACACACACACACACACACACACACACGGACATCCTCAAACATACAGAAACAGAAAAAAACAAAAGAATTTTCACTGCAGGAATGAAATAAAAGTAGTGGAATGTGTCGACGTCTATAAATTATAAATTTTACAAAAAGAATCCAGAAACAAGAAAGCAAAGGTAGGTAGAGAAATCTCTTAACGCATCCAAAAGTTGTATTTACCTGTGACGGTTTCGACGACGGGCTTTTATCTTTCTCAAACGATGGCTAATTGGCAACTGATGATTTGGCGCCAAATCAACCGGGTGTGACATCCGAGTGATAGCGCCATTGTAAATGTCAGACAGTTGGTATGCACCCCCATCCCGGTTATATTGTGGGAAGTTCCCTCTCCAAGCAAAACGCAGTATTGTTTATTTCATATTTCCTTTTTGTTTGTTTTTGTTGTTGTTGTTTTTACCCAAGCCGCTCGAAAAAGTTTAAGCTCCTGAATCTTAATTCATTATCCAATCAAAACATATCTAATTGCTTATTTTCTGGCTCACATAGGAAATTCCTCTTCCTTTAATTTTCAAGGTTTTTTTTCTATAAACAAAAAATCAATACTTTGGATAATCCATTCTCTTGCCAGTTTTCCGGATGAAAAAAACCCAACAACAATGAAATAAGAGCGGTGATTTTTGTAGATTGTATTACTGATCATCCAGACAACTGTACGCTTTTGTTGATTCTCCATGGAGGTCCAGGGACCAAATGCCCATCCCCTGTCCGTCCAGGAAGGTCTCTTCCCATCTCCAAGGACTATCGTGCATTTGATATACTCACAGTAGAACAACAGTAGAGTATACTTGGCTTGTAAACTAGAGATACCTCAAGAAGTGTCACGTTCAAATTGATGAAGATAAGCATTGAAGACATTATCCAGTAAGTCTTTCGCTTGACTGGTCCCGTCTAAAATCGATGCGCATTTATAACACTTTTGAATAGATTTCAAACAAAAAGAAAACTAAACTCTGCTCCAGAAATTTCGACTTCATTAGAGACAATTCAGTGTTTAGCCTTCTTCGCCCTATAATTCTACTTAAGTCTATAGTTGTGTAATATTTTAAATCTGATTAATTTCGTTATGAATGGCATCGCACTTGATTTGGTTTTTAAAAAAGTGATACAGTCGATTAGGATTTTTTTCCTAGTAGTTGACATTGACATATTTCATCGTTTGCATTTTTTCAGATTCAGCAGCATCCGGTGTTTCAGAGGGAAACTATGAAGACGTCACTCCTGGCGAGGTTCGGCAGTTAAAAGAACATTTGCAGATGATGTATAAACGCATTTGGAGCGACCTACGCACTTCCCCACTTCATCGCGAATCATCTGTGGAGCTGGATGAAATTTTTACACATCTAGCGATGTTTTTTGAAGGTATGGGGGGTAATAAAACGAGCATGTCCTACGATAATTTCACCAAACACTTGAAGAACATTTGCGATAAGAAAGAGACAAAGACACGTATTGCAATATTCGGAGAAGCCGGTGTTGGCAAGACAACTTTTCTTGCCAAACTAACGAGGGACTGGGCTTTGGGAAGGTGTCTGAAGGATATTGATCTTCTCTTCCTAATTCCTCTGAGGGAAATCGAGGGAAACGCATGCTTTTGTGATATCATAATGAACATGATACCCGATGGAGAGGAATTTGATGGATCAAGAGTAGAAGAATACATTCGAAAGAAACAGAACAGGGTGCTGATTCTCTTTGATGGTCTTGACGAGTACGGACAAGATATCAGCAAAAAAACTTCAAATGATGATAGCATTTCTGTGATCAGAGGCGACAAGCTCACATCCTGCCCCGTTGTTGTTACCACTCGAACATGGAGAGCTGAGCAAGTAAAGTCCATCACCGAGATGGAAAAGAACTACAAATTTGTTGAAATTACCGGTTTCGACAGACAAGATGTGATTTCTTATATTTCAAAATTCTTCCCCGACAACTGGGTGGCTAGATACAGTCTCATTAAATTGATAACAGACAAAGACAGTTTAGTAGCACAGTATATGCAGCCTTACCCCATTTACTGCAGCATGCTTTGTTACATTTGGCACGATGAAGGAAGCCGCACAATAATTCAGAGACTGGAAACATTCGCTCAACTCTTCCAAGAATTGATCCATCATCTCATAGTCCACTATGCTGGAAAGGAACAAAACCATTGGACGAAAGCAAAAAAGCTGAAGAAAGGCGAGGACGCTTTACAGCAGTTTGCCAAAGATGCGCTCTCTTGTCTCCTAAAGAATAAGCTTGTGTTTCAAGAAGAGGACCTCGAGATAAGTGTACAAGACCTGAAAACTGTCTGTGAAATTGGGGTGCTCACAAAAGAGGAGCGGTTTGTTTGTTGTCGAGAAAATAACAGAAGAAGAACGAAGAATGTGGTCGGATACCGAATTCCACACAAGTTATTTCAGGAGTATCTGGCAGGTTTACATCTGGCATCGCTGTATGAGAGCAACAGGGAAGAGTTCAACCACCTCGTGAGAGGACTTTTGGAGGACTACAGATTATTTACACACCTTTTTTACTTCACCGTGGCACAGAATAAGGAAGTCGGAAGGGCTGTCCTTGTTTCCTTGTGCAAGATCGATGACGTATATCGTATTTCACCTAATTGTGACCCGTGTGAATATCATGGACATCAAAAGATCTTTGATTTCATCATTGATGTCGCATTTGAATGTCAAGAAACGTATGCTCTAGAGCCTGTCTTCCTTGCCCTAAACAAAATGTCGTCATTGACAATGGTAGGTTCCGGACACACAACTCGTGGATGGAATTTTGTGTATAAGGCCGGTGGTAACTTTGTAAGTACTCTTCATGGCACATTCAACATTATCACTATTTTGATTTTTCTTCATACACTTAACCGATACTGTAGACGAAAAAGAAAAAGAAAAATGATAGGCTGCCACATGAACTCTGCCTCTGCAATAAACTTGTGTCAGAATAATCGTGCATGTATGAATGTGATTTAAATGCATTGAAAAAACAGTTATATTGTGAGTCGCATTGTCAGGAACTAATCTATTTTTTTTTTTGATAAAAACTTCTCCATAACATTTGTTTGTGTGGTATCTACAACATATTATTGATATCATGTAGCATCGTGGTTAGGATTTTAACAGAATATCCACACGCCTAACATTAGAATAACCATACCTGCACTAATGATATTTGCACTTTGCACTCTTTTACTTGTATGAAATAGATATTAACAAAATGAGACATTACTTATTTCATTTTTGGGGGGATGGAGGGGGATTATACTTTTAAACCTCATTATATTTACACCATATAATTATATAGTGACTAATACTATTTGAAAAAGTCATGCAGCGTTGGTCTACTTTTGTGTTTTGGGCTTCCATGAAAAGGCAGCAAAGCGTTTAGATGACCCTGAGGTTACAAACGTCCGATGTGGCGCTGAAGCTCCTTTCCGACGTATCGACGTTCTCTCTAACCTCAGAATGTTGGAGTTGGAGAATGTCAGACTGGATGATGACTTCTTTAGAGCAATGGCTATCTTAGCTCCACAATCAAAGGTAATATTACTTTATGAAGAACATATTACATCTATCATGTATAATATACATAGATGCAGTTCTTTATAGAAACATATCTGTTTTCTTCCCCTACAATAATACTGCAATAACTTTGACCATTTTTGGAAGATATGTGTGTCAGTGTCAGCTTTTTAATAAGTGTGGTATGATTATCTAAATACCATCTTCACTTCCGCTGGCCGGGGGTTCATATTTGGTTCCCCTCCCCCCCCCCCCCTCTCTCTCTCTCTCTCCCTCTCCGTCTATCTCTCTCTTTGTAGGCGTTCTTGTATTGTTACCCATGTTTATCTGTCTTTTTGTGTCCTTTGTTTTTTCTCTTTGCAAAATAATTTAGACCAGTATAGATACACTTGAACGATTTTTTTTTCAGGAAAAATTGGTAATAAGACACCATTTTTTTTTTATTTTATTTCTACAGGATGAAATGTGACCATGCATCACAAATGAACAAAAAAGTCGCACGCACTATTTTTCTGTTTGTGAGGACTGAACATAACTGAAATGAGCCAACCTAGCCAATCTTGAGTTTTTGATATTTTCTGAAAGAGCAGGTCTTATTCTGCACTACAGATTTGGATCATAAAATGAACAGGAAATTGTGTTTTTAGAATTTATTCTAAGCACACTTTTTCTTAAAATTGTGTGAGTCGGTATGCCTATAAGTTTTATTACAGAGACCCCCTTTGATTCCTTAAAAACCCTGTATAAGCTGTCACTTTCAAATCTGATAACTTTAATATGATGATACTACAGATCATTCAACAGCTTTATCTGATGATCCCTTCGGTTTTTATTCATTTATGTATTTTTTGCGACGGTGGTTTCTATCCTGTTTTTTTTTTCTTTTTTTTTTTTAGTCATCGCAAAGCCAGCACACCTTTAAAAATATTAAGCACTTGAATAGACCCTGTCCTTCAGAACCTCATTTCTCATTTCACGCTATCCAATATTTCTGTCGTCATTACATTTTGTTGTTTTTTTTTTCAACCTCCTACAACACTGCGTAGCTGGAATCAATGCGTGTTCGTTATTGGGATGGTTACGAAGGGTCTGGAATCTCGGCTGCTGGGTTACATGACTACGCTATGATTATATGTACCATGCCGAACCTTCAGATTCTGGAGCTAACTAATGTCGACGTTGGAGACGATTTCTTTCTCGCCCTCGCAGAAACAGAACCAGCAAAGGTATCTCATATTGTATCCGGTTTTTTTTTTTTTTTTTTTTTTTTTTTTTTTGGTGAAATATTGTGCAACGGACTTGATAGCACAGTTTCAAATGTGTTATTTCTTTCAAATTCGCTCTCACTCTGCATGTATGGCGATATATATCGTCGCTGGGGCGATAAGACCTCGTATCTACAAAATGTCAAATGTTCAGGAGAGCCAAAAAACATGGCGCCCAAAGCACTGTGGCGAATGGGATAGCCTTTCCTTTGACATGCCGTGGTGGCTTCATTTTTGGAGTAAGACAGTTGGGATTTGGACAGGACATCACTTAACCCATTATTTGACCATTAATCTAAAAAAACTCATTTTCACCAAAAGTGCAGATACAAGGTCACCGCAGCGACGATATATATATATATATATATATATATATATATATATATACATGTATATATATAAAGTTTCCCCTTTTCGATCATAATCGCATGAGAGATTGTAACCCATTAATTGGTGGTTTAAAAAGAAATTTCATAATTATCTTATGCTTGCCTATTTTGATCTCGTATTGTGAAAGAACAATATCAGCAAAGATCTCTACAAAATACATGTACTGCCAATAGATTAATGTATTTAAATTGACATTTCTTTGAGGTGATGATCTGTCATATCGTAAAAGTTAAGTTATATCCATGCATTGTGTTTACGAACGGTTTGGTTGCGCAACGGAGAGGCGTCATAATCAAATATTTTAAAGTAATGTATCAGAGAAATAAGGCCTTTCATGCGATATCTGGTCTTTACGTATAACATCGAATTTTATTAAAGTTTTGGAAAAATATACTCCCATATTGTCATCCTTTTTACTTAGCAGCATTAATCGCGAATACCTCTTATTGACACGAAATGCAGTTAACTCCTTTTGCAACCATATTCGTCTTAATTATGAATAAACAATTGGTGTCATTGCTAATTACAAAGGTGAGTAATGGTGGTAGAATTATGGAAATACAATTATGATATGATTTTATGGCTTTTCAAACGTGTCACTTGAAAAAAAGAGCCAAGTTTCCTTATTCATATTTCTCAAACTTTTTATCCACCCATAATTTAACCGTTCTTTCCACACAAAAAGACACACACACGCACGTGTATATCATACATGTATATATAGGACCTACATATATGTGACTCTGCACCACAGAACAAACAAAAAGTCGCCAGACGTGATTTTTTATTTAAGGGCAGATTTTGAAAGAGCAGACTCTAAACATTAAAATGATGTATCACTCAATTCAAATGGATTATCCTACCCTATATAAATGTTGGAAATAAAGCACACACTCTGGAGAGTGTGAAGTGAGAAAAGAGGCTCTTAAGTACAGTGTCTATTCAAGAGCCTAATCTTCCCCAAGCCGTGCTGCCTGTGCCATAAATGGGGCAAAAACATGATGTTAACCATTGTAGTACCAACAATTAAAGGATTATCAGATTAAAGTGAAATTAGGCATGGTCTATTATCACATTCTGGAAATAATAAATGCCAACTTTCAGAGCATTAGCATCACCCTTTCAAAAGTTATTAGACTTGAAAGTGAAGAGGGTGCAAAGGATTTTCAGAAAATGAAAGGGGTCTCTGAGAAAAACCTGATCTCAATACTCTACCAAAAAAGGGTTGTAGAAAAACTGCTGAAAACCCACTTTTTTATTCAATTTATGATCTCAAACTCAAGAATCATGTAGAAGAAGAATATCTCTCTCAGAAAATATGGAAAGCTCAAAATTGACTTATTTGACCTTTTACCTTTCTTGAGTCCTCATGTAGAATCAAGGGGTGCGACTTTTCGTTTGTTTTGTGATGCAAGGTCACATATATGCATATACGCATATATAAATCCTTACATATGACTTGTAACACATACAGGGCTTCAACCAATGTAATACTTCATTTTCGATCACTAGATTCAGCGATTGAAATTGCACGGAACGTTACTGTCAGCCAGTATTCTTCAATCCATTTCTCGTCTACCCAATCTGAAATCCCTCATTGTACACCGTCCTAAGTATGAGGTAAGCTTGGCGAAATATCAAAATAAAATTGGGTTTGCTTCGACAACGTAAGGTTGTGAAAAATGATATTTTGGTCCAACCAGTGACTGGAGCTAGCTCGTTAATGTGTTCCATGTACAATACTTGCATATTTAGGAAAAACATTCAATGCGCTTTATACCAGGAAAGGGGACGTGGGGGTTGGGGTTGATGACTGTTTGTTTACGGCGTATGCCTCATCAAGCTACTCCTCATTCTTGGGTAACTAACTATTAAAACACATGGATATATAGTAAATCATCAGTGGATGTTATACTTGAATTTCAAGTCCCGCAGGGCTAAGTGATAGGTCCTTACGTGTTTACTTTGTATCGCAAACCCATAGCTGATATTCTCGAGAGGCATAACATTCGCTATGCTAATCTATACTTATCTTAATGTTAACTGTTATGTTGAGATAAAGAAGTGGATGCTGCTGAATAACTTGAAATTGAAATGGAGTTCTTGTGTTCTTCCCGATAACATTGTATTACATTGGTATCACATATTCAGATAGGGCCTCATCCACGTCAAGCTCTGCTTATGATGACGGTCCCCTGTATTGATTTCTCCTATGTTAATAGATACAGTATACCTTAGTATGTTATTTTGATTCATAATTATGCCACTTCAGACTGAATGTTGTTACGCAAATGATTTTTCTTTGTATTGATTTGTATGTATCTGTATCATTTTGTTTTCATTTGCAATTGTATTCGGAGAAAGAAAATGCAGAAATAAACCAACCAAACAAACAAACAAACACCAAAGCGTCTACGAAACGCGAAAATCGCTCTTGATAATGTGGGGTGTGGAAAAGGATATACACCCACCCACACGAGGAAGGTTTTTGTATTTTCCTACTTGAAAGAGATCTGGTGCACACTTCTTGTGAAATATTTGATTTGCGTTTCCATCAAGAAAGTGAGAAGATGATTGCGTCTTTTGACTTGAAATTCAGACATCTTTTGCACTTTATTGGTGGAAAATACGATTATCTGTTTATAGGAATGTAAAAGGTTGTGGAAGGAGGATATTCATTTGTGTGTGAGTATTTTTTTCAATCAATAAAGCAAGACAAGTATATTCAGGGAAATGTGCTGGAGGAGGGTGTAGGAGGGAAAATCAAATCCCACACAGAGGAGATTTTTGGATTTTTAGATATAAAATTCAGTGATGAGGTGCATCCTTCCTGTGAATATATATGATATATTGTTTCTATCACGAAAGTAAGAAAAATATATTGAGGAATATATGTGAGCCGAGGAACGGTGTGGAGGGGGGGGGGGGAACCGCACACGTTGGAGGTTTGTTGTTTTATTTTTCGGAATTGAAATTCAGACATCTGTTGCCCCGTTTGGGTAAAATTTCGATTTTTGTTTCTGTCAAAAGAATAAGAAATAGTATATAGAAGTTTTCACTGAAACGGGATGGGAAGGGTGTCCGAGGGGTGATACCACCTCCCACTCGATCGAGATTTAAGCAAATTCAGATTTGAAATCCAGAAATTTGGCGCATCCCCTTTTTCCTGATATATTCGTGTTTGTTCTATCGAGGAAGTACAAACACATATTCAGGGAAATGTGCGGAGGATGGTATGCACTTCACAAAGGAAGGAAATTATTACATTTTCAGGCATGAGATTGAGTGATTTGGTGCACCCTTTTGGTGAAATATTCGTATGTTTTGTTGCTATGAACAAAGTAAAACAAATATATACATTTCATATTCAGGGAAATGTAAGAGGGGAGGGTCTGAGAGGGAGGGAGTTCGATTTTTTTCTACACTTGAAATTCAGAGATCTTTTAGTGAGGTATTTGATTTTTTTGTTTCATATAGAGGGTAGCAAAATCAAATACTCAGTAAAAGGGGAGTGTGTGGGAGAATTCTTGCATCTTTATGTTACCCGTCACGTCGATAGCAGCCACAAGCCGGATTCTTCGAATATTCTCCGAACAAGATATTTACTTAGTCCAGTATCCAAGCTTTAATTCAATTTTAATTTATTAAACCATGCGCTTTGCATCCAGACATACTTCAAATCGAATGTGACGAGCATTGGAAGTTCGCTCTTGGTTTCTTTTTTTTTTTTTGGGGGGGGGTTCAAGATTGTCTGCCATACGGGACGGAAAATTATTGCTCCCAAGCAACTGTAAGTTTCGTTGAAATATTTCTTATGAAAAGATACACAGTGCATCAATTAAATTAAATTAAATTAGCGTTAGGAGAAAGGGAAGCATCTTAATCGGCTTATACAGCACGTGCTATTTTGATAACTAGTATGTGACTCGGTCTCCAGTGCATAAAGATTAATAGAAATAAAGGTGTTCCCCCTCGCTAGGACGATCATGCCATAAGCGAGTTTTCGCAAGCACAATGTGGCCGGTATTTGAGCGTGCCGTGTGCAAAATTTGCTTCTGCACATGGTCAAATCCAAGAAACGTCCCGTCCTGTGGAAAAAATGAATACGGTACTCGGCCAAAATAGCGCTTGGTCCCGATACTGAGCAGGATTGATCCACCCACCCAGCTAGCCAATCAACGATCTTGTTCCCGCTTAGATATGGGAACTGTCACAGCTGATTACTTTCGCGTACTCTCGGTCTTCCCGTCGTGTAGCGAAACCCCCCTAATGGTTCTGAATGGCGCGGCTTTTGTGCTTGAACGCAGCCTCTACTGAAATCCACGTTGTAAAAAAAAAAATAAAGAAATACTTCATATTTCACCCATTTCTGGTAAGCGAGACACTTTTTGAAATTTGTGCTAGGGGTATATAAAACCGTATAGTTTTCAATCAGGCAAAATCAAATTCTATTATTTTTTTTCTTTTTATCGGTAACTCAAATAAGATATGACTTTCCTCGGTTGTGGCGCGCGCGATCTGTGGCTGTTCTTAACGTGACGGTTCTCAAGTATTGGTTATTATAATTGATATGTAGATCTCATACATAGGAGGTGGTTAGTGTATTTTTAATGAGTGTATTGCAATACTAATTTATATTTTGTATTATTTATAAATATTAATAATATCCTTTAACCAAGAATTACATATTTTATTCTCAAACTTTCATTTGGACTTCAGCCTTCTACGTCACATCAGGACACCGAGAGAGAAACTGGAAATAAGGTTTGTTGTAGATACTGGCATGTGCTGCTTAAAAACTATTCTATTTCGTATTTTAACACTGAATACTTTCGTGTGCTGCATTATATTACGAAATCATATATGTTTGCCTTTGTATGATGCAGATGATAATGTCTTCTTTTGTTTTTCTTTTGATCAGTTAGGTAGTATGAAATATCTGCCTCTGTGTCATACCGGATTACCAGTCATGTCATGCTTAATTGCATTCACAATGTTTACGATGCTAAAATATCTACTGCTATTTCATTTCCTAATTTGCATTTCAGAAGAGTCTCCTATATCCCCGATATGTTTTTTTTTTCTCTCTCTCTTTCTCTCTCTCTATCTCTCTCTCTCTCTTTCTCTCATTTTTTTTTTGAGGGGAGTTATATATTTTGGACCTGTGTTGTATCCGTGATCTTAAACATAATCCCTACATTCTGTTCCAATATTATACCTACCTCCAAGCAAGCGTGCTTTTAAGTCCTTCATTGTAATCCTGTCTTTATTATGTTTATCATGATGTTTATTATAATGACACACTTACAAATGCTTACACAGTGAATAAAATAACGATATAGCTATATTCACAACGGATTTATTACGTGGACAACGATCAGACAACATCAATTACACAAAATTAAATACCTTTCCCCACGCAGTACACATACACTATATAACCAATGACTCATTTTGTTTTGTCCAGGATTCCCCATGAAATTGTCTAACTGAACAAGTGAAATTTGAATAAATAATCATGTCCGCTATGAGTGCATTTCCAAGTAGTGGCGTGGCAATCCAACTTTATCAATTTATACACTTTTTTGGATAAGTGCCAAATGTCACTCCGGTAAATCATTACATTTACCCAATTGATATGATAATTCTACATAATTACTACATTATCAATAAGTGCCTTTCATTCTTACATGCTACTTTTTATTAAAAGTGATTAACATCCCCCTCAGTTCTGTTCTTTTCTTGCATAGAATATCTCTATCTTTCTTTCATGAGCGGCGTCCGTGTTAAGTTCGAAAGGTACTGTCAATTTAACAATGAGGATGCGTTTTATTCTACCAAGACTACTATGTCTGGTCTTCGATTAGTTCAGTGTAACTACGTGGGGTGGAATCGTTCTGCCTGCCACTTTGCACCCAGCTGGATCAGCCTATATAAAATGACTACCCACAGCGAAATAAATGTGGTCTGCAGATGGCCATCTGCAGGCCATCCGATAGCTATCCGATGCTATGCCATCCCATAACTATCGGATGGCAATTTCACATGCATATTAGTTATCATCAGCAAGCCATCGGCTAGCAGATGGCTTGCTGATGGGTACATTTCCCGACGGCTTGCTGATGGGTACATTTCCCGATGGCTTGCTGATAGCAGTGCGGATGGCTATACCTACTGGCCATCCGATGGCTATCCGTTGGTTATCAGATGGCTATCGGATGGCAATTTCACATGCAAATTAGTTACCATCAGCAAGCCATCCGCTAGCAGATGCCTTGCTGATGGGTAAATTTCCCGATGGCTTGCTTATGGTAAATTTCCCGATGGCTTGCCGATGGGTGCATTTCCTGATGGCTTGCTGATAGCACTGCGGATCGCTATACCTACTGGCCATCCGATGGCTATCTGGTGATTATCCGATGGCTATCGGATGGCAATTTCACATGCAAATTAGTTACCTTCAGCAAGCCATCCGCTAGCAGAGGGCTTGCTGATGAGTACATTTCCCGATGGCTTGCAGATGGGTGAATTTCCCGATGGCTTGCTGATGGGTAAATTTCCCGATGGCTTGCTGATGGGTATACATTTGCCAACGGCTTTCCGATACATGGGTACATTTTCCGATGGCTGATAGCACTATATATGGATGTATAACATACCTGTACATACCAGCCACCCGCAATGGCTTGCTGATGGGTACATTTCGAACACACTCTGAAGAGTCTCTTCTGCAGGCTTGACCATCTGGTACCTCATGACTTCTTGGCTAACATCAGGTACCGTATTTGAGTATCTGAACTTTGATTTGCTCAGTTTTCCCATCCATAATTGCTAGAGAAACATTAGTACCGGTAGCAGGAATTCCTCTTTCCACTGTCCATTCTCTTGGAAGATTAGCTGTAGATTCAAATTCAAGCTGTTTGGGAGGCTGTAGCTGCTCCATCATGTAAAATCAAATGAAGAAATCCGCCTTAAAATGCATGCATCCACAAACCACGTCACAATCCTTGTACGTTATAGTAATGGGACAATTTCTGGCTGGTGTATCCGGTCACATGAAGTCAGCACCCTTCTGCAGGAATTTCTAGCTGTTACGATCAAATTTCAATATATATGTCATTGCCACAATCCACGCAGAGACTCCGTCATCTCGGTTCATAGAGATAGGCCTACTAGTACTATAAAGCACTTCCCACCAATATCTCAAAGTCCGATCGGTATAAGACTTACCATCGCGTAGGTATATATCCAGTGCACAACACACACAGTCCCACTCATAGCAATTTGCGTAAATATGTCTCATGGAGCTTAACGTATCACATGGCAGGAGTTAATTGACACAATTTCCAATGCAAAAACGTTTAGGCTCCACTCCTGATACTATGTAACATTGCTTGGTCCTTTTAGAGACTACCATTAACATCTCGCGGGTTCACAATCACTCACCATTCAGTTGGTATCGGGTAATCATGTTGATTCATCATCTTCTAGCTGACACTGGATACCGGTACTATAAGGCTCATACTGAACATTGCAGCTACACTTGATCCACCATAATTACAGGCTCTTCAGTTTTCACACAAAGTTAGGACATTCTGTTACTGTGTGACATTAAAATATGGGATAAAATGGGAAACTTGCTTACCTGCTGATAAGAATGATGGAGGAGAGACATAGACCCTATTGGAGTTGTGCATGGAGTGGTGTAGGAATGATGATGGCCAACGGTTATTTCAAAGCTGGTTTAACCAGGGAGGTGGGCACCTCATTGGTCTGACCACAAGGTCATCATCACCCCATACAGTCTCTCCCCCAGTCTCTTCCATTTGGCCTGGCCCATACATTTTCTTAATGACACACAAATATATATTGTATATGAACTCCTGGTTTCAGAGACTATGTTTGCTGATGTCTTCCTGGTGATACAAATGATCAGATTTTTGAAACTACAAGTTTTCTGATGGCTTCCTGATTACTGTTTTTATTTGCCAATGTCATCTTGATGGTTGATGCTTTGCCATCAGCAAAACATCAGCTACCTAATGTCTTCCCGATGGTTAGGTGAGAAGCTGTTTAAAAAACCGAGTTTGCTGATGTGCTCCTGATAGTTATCAATTGGCCATCCATTCGGCTAGCCGATGTCTTGTTGATAACTGGGTTAGAAACGATCAGAAAGACATCAGGTACCTGATGTCTTCCCGATGGTTAGGTGAGAAGCTGTTTCAAAAACCAAGTTTGCTGATGTGCTCCTGATAGTTATCAATTGGCCATCGGCTAGCCGATGTCTTGCTGATAACTGGGTTAGAAACTATCAGGAAGACATCGGGTAGCGGGTGATTGCTGATAGCTACCAAATCACTGCCCAAATGCTATCCGATAACCATCGGATGATCATCCGATGGCGATCGGATGGTATTCTTTTTTGGTATGGGTAGTGGGAAAAGACTCTTTGATTGTACGGTAAATATATTGCAATATGTTGTTGTGTCTCCTTTTATACCTTTCAAATATGTCGCGCAATTTGACAAATATGATTGAGAGTGCCGGTTATATTAGGACATAAGACGCATTAGTTGTTAACCTTTCCCCAAACCTTTAAGGATTTGCATATAATGGTAAGGAGTCAATACAAGCATTAGTTACAAAAATTAGTACCCTTTTCGGCAAGTTGTACATAATTGATTTCCAGGTGAGATTTTCGTCAGAAAGGGCCATGAGCTTTACGCGTTGACCTTGGACCAACAGCGGCCTCATACGTTTGTTTTTTTTTTTTTTTTTTTTTTCAGTACTCGGTTTGTCTTTAAGTACCCCCTTTATCGGTTTTTTTTTTTGTGTGTTTTTTTTTAACAGAATTCTACTTACTGTTATCGACATCATCAATGAAGCCTTTGGCCTTTTTCAGACTTTCATGACAGTGAGCCATCATTGACTGCTTATTTAACTATTGTAGTTCTCGCCTGAGAGTACAGTCAAGTGCGTTCTTCACTAAGTTGTCACCTTTTATTCTTGACCGCGCGTATGCGAGGGTATCACATTCTAATACTGTTAACTACGTCCAAGCAAGCCTGCTTTTAAGTAGATTTTGATATAGTTCAGTTGAATTTATGCTCCGACTGAAAGTCCTTTAACATATTAAACAATGTGTTTCATTATGTTTGCAATATTCTATTGTGCATATTTCAGTTCAGATCTAAGCAACGTAATGAAAAAAATGAGCATAAAATATTTTACGAGGGAAATGCAAAGTGTCGCATTAAAAAAGTGGTTGAAGGATTAAACAATGCAAGTGACGTGCAATCATATGTTGAAGGTAACATAGACGGGTACGTGTTTGTATTGTTTTGTCGGGTTCGTTTTGCATGTTCTGAAGATATGTGTACTTCAAATCTTGATCGTTGTAAGAAAAGCGAGTGAGTGAACGAAGGAATTCGGGTTAACAAAGACTTGGAAATGATGATTGAAGATTTCAAAAGTTACAGCTACGATGGTAACGTATGATGCCACTCATGTTACCACGACTGTGATAATGAATGTCATTATGTATCATATAGGACATTGTTCTGTTCATGTCCCATAAGTGATGAAGCGTTATGGCTAATGTTAACCAACATCTGTCTTTGTTGTAATGCAGTTTATCATGCTCTTTGTTCTCGAAGCTTTTTAATCGAATACACTCAATTCTTCTCTCTGAAATTAAAATTCATATCACAAATTGTTTTTGGAAGAAAAGAAGAAAAATGTAAATCAGTTGAAAGAAAATAAATGAATTATACGTTTAAAGGGGTGGTGGAGTTTCGGTTAAAATGACAAACCTGATACAAAAGACTTTTTTTTAATTGCTGAGTACGGCGTATAAATCAGCGAATGCCTAGCGAATGGCAAAATTTGGCAAAGTCCAGATACGCTCGAATCCGCTCGAATTCGCAAGCAAAATGTGGTTTTCGAACGTTCGCCGAACGAATGATGAGCATGCTAACCGTGTAACGAGCGGATCAAGTAGCGAATGAAAGCGAATGCGTACAGTCCATCCAACGGATGCTAAGCGGACAAAGCGAATGAGCAGCGAAAACCCAACATATGCAGAGCGATACTGCGGCAATCACGTGACGGATCTCGGATGACGCACACTTTACCAAATCATTTTGAGCAGTGACAGTGTCAAGTAATGTTGTCTGTCTAAAAAAAAAAAAAAGAGTGAACATGTTCACTCATGAAGGAGTAAATAACAGAAAAGAGTGAGTTTCGAGTGAAATCGGAGTGACTTTGGAGTGAAAATTTTCATTTTCACTAATTTTGGAGTGACCTCAGGGATCACTCGAAGATTTTGGAGTGATCCCTGAGGTCACTGCAAAATTAGTGAAAAATGAAAATTTTTACTCAAAAGTCACTCCAATTTCACTCGAATCTCACTCTTTTCTGTTGCTTAGTATTCACTCCTTCAAGATTGAACATTTTCACTCTTCTTTTTTTTAGATAGTTGTGACTGTGAAAATAGCCCCAAAAAGAAGAAAGCAGAAGTAACCACCAAGTACTCCTGATGTCACTCATTCAAGATTCCCCTAAAATTGTACTTCCCTCTGATGCACTGATGATCACGTGACGATGATGTTGGTAGTCCAAAACCCTCCATTACGTCTGGTTCCTCCAACTGGAGTCGAACTTTCACAATTCCCAATTTCCTTTCAGAGATTCCCATTTACTACAGGTTGACTTTTGTAGCAGTGGTCTAGATAAATGTTCTCTTATTACTTAATGCCAGAATACGTATGATGAAATGTCATGTTGGGGCTGTAGCATAGTGGATCCGACTCCCGAACCGAGGACCCGGGTTCGAATCCCGCCCCGTGCTTACATCCTTGGACTAGATTTTTTTTACCCCCGATGTCCTTCTCGATCCAGGTGTATAAATGGGTACCTGGCAACGCAGGGGTAATAATAATGGCAGGGCCCTCTGGTAGAGCAGTGACAACACTGAAGAGGCTACCCTGGGCAAATAAGAACTTTACCTTTCTTATTATTATAACTATCATTATTATCATTATGGTGCTATATACGAATATCTATTTTTTTAAATCTACATTTGATTAACGTGTGCTGCTGTGCAGATTTGCTAGGCGAATTTGGACGAAGGGCGGACGAATGAGAAACGAATGCAGAGCGACCAAAACTTTAAATCAGCGGCGTATCTAGGGGAAACGGCGCCCGGGGCAAGCGTGAAAATTGCGCCCCTAATTTCTGAAAAAGTGTTCAACCCCAACCCCATCCCGGTAGGGACTTTAAACAAAGTCTACATGATATACTTTTTTCAAGCACTTAAAAGGGGTCTTTTGAGGGTGATTTAAATGTAGCGAATTTTGATAAATTTTGGCGAGCGAGCGCAGCGAGCGAGCCGAACATTTTGGTATTTCAGCTTACAAAACATGGAATTCTTGCCATTTTTTGCTTATCAAATCTTACAATTCTAATCAAGATATAGTGACGGCCTTATATAGACAACGATTTATACCAACAAACTGAGGAGTTTTAAAAAATACTCTAAATCAGTGCGCGCGAGTGAGCCGAAATTTGTATATTTCTGCGTCATCATCACGTTTTGTTCTTATCTCTCTTTATATATATATATATATATATATATATATATGTATATATATATATATATATATATATATATATATAAATATATGTATAAATTTTGGCGAGCGCAGCGAGCGAGCCGAAAATTTTTGTATTTTCAGCTTACAAAACATGGAATTCTTGTCATTTTTTGCTTATTAAATCTTACAATTCTAATGAAGATATAGTGACGACCTTATAGGTAACGATTTATACTAACAAACTGAAGCCGAAATTTGTATATTTCCGCGTCATCATTACGTTTTGTTCTTATCTTTTTTGATTTTCTTTTGCGCCCCCCCCCCCCGAATGTTCGAAACCGTTGGCGTCCTCTTTTGATCCAATCGGCGATCGCCTTCAGAACGAAAGAAATTGCAGCCGCTGCTCAGTGAAACATTTTGCCTGCTAAATATTAAATGACATGTGTGAACACAATAGACCTTGTCATTTTGTCCGCGTCATCGTCACGTTTTGTTCTTATCTTCTTCCTTTTTTTGATAAATTTTGGCGAGTGAGCGCAGCGAGCGAGCCGAAAATTTTTCTATTTCAGCTTACTAAACCTGGAACTCTTGTCATTTTTTGCTCATGAAATCTTACCATTCTAATCAAGATATAGTGACAGCCTTATAGATAACGATTTATACCACCAAACTGAGGACTTGAAAAATGCTCTAATAGTACGAGCGAGTGAGCCGAAATTTGTATATTTCCGGGTCATCATTGCGTTTTGTTCTTATCTTGTTTTATTTGGGTTTTTTTGCGCCCCCCCCCCCCATATGTTCGAAACCGTTGGCGCCTTTTGATCCAATTGGCGATCGCTTCAGAACGAAAGAAATTGCAGCCGCTGCTCAGTGAAACATTTTGCCTGCTAAATATTAAATGACATGTGTGAACACAATAGACATTGACATTTTGTCCGCGTCATCATCAAGTTTTGTTCTTACCTTCTTTTTTATATATATTTGGCGCGCGAGCGCAGCGAGCGCGCCGAAAATTTTTGTATTTCAGCTCAGGGAACATGTAATTCTTGTGTGAACACAATAAACATTGTCATTTTGTCCGCGTCATCATCATGTTTTGTTTTTATCTTGTTTGATTTGGTTTTCTGCCCCCCCCCCCTTCCGGGCGAGTTTTTTTTTTTTTTTCTTCTTCTTCTTCTTTTTTCTTTTCTTCTTCTTCTTCTTTTTTCTTTTCTTCTTCTTCTTCTTCGTTTTTTTTTTCTTTTTTTTTCTTTTCTTCGCTTTTTTTTCGTTTTTTGCGCCCCCAAGGAGTGGCGCCCGGGGCACGTGCCCCCCTTGCCCCCCCCCCCCACCCCTCAGATACGCCCCTGAAATCAGCGGATGCTAAGCGAACATTCCGTTCATCCCGTTCGTCATCCGCTCAAGATTTTGGACATGTCCAAAATCAAAATTTGGCTCCGGCGGATCTCTGCGAATCTCTGCGAACAGCTAGCGGATACAACGAACGTCAAGCGGGTCACGAACGACGAGCAACGGAAGTGAGCGTATCTCCAAATTTTCGGATCCGCTGGGCATCCGTTGGCTCGATCCGCTCTAGTGTGACGGGGGCTTAAAGGAAAATAATCAAAATAAAACGATGGACCCTAAATTCATCAGGATCGCTTCGTTTACTTTGTTTGTTTGTTTTTTATATCTCAGGGATTTCAAAACCGATTTACATGTCATAGACATTGAATTCCCAATATAATTGTAGGTTCTTTAACATTTCATAAAGTGAAAAAAAAAAGAAATTAAGGAGCCGAATCCTCACCTTACTCGACACTATTCCATACCTTTTAATTCAAACATGTAAATCTCAGGTATATTATGATCTTATGTACGTGACGTTACATCATATTTAAATATGCGTCATAAAACCCATATATCCTGATTTCTTGTAACGATTCAAAAAAGGTGAAATAGGTAGTTGGTGAACCTAATCAATCTCCAGTTGCTGTTGTTTATATCTTTTCTGGAATAACTATTGAAGAGTTTAATCGGAAGGCGCCATGATATATCCATTTGAATTAATCATAAGAAAATTGTCTTTCTGCTCTAACGTGTGTTAGTTAGATAAAAACGCACTACAGTTTTCTCCTTGTGGATATTTACTTATATGGACACCGGCTATGACTTATAAAATTAAAGTCAGAGAAATTTTGATTTCTGATATTGTAAAGCGCTATACATCCAAACCTCCAAATTTTGAAGTATATTCAATAATGCAACCTGACAAACACGTACAAACGCACAATGCCTTTCCAGCAGATAATGGGTAATCCATGAGTAGTTGGCTGACACAGGAACGTCTTTACCTGAAGCCATGTTGAACATCCGTCAGTACGCGTACATTGTTTCTGTTGTTTCTTTCAAGGTGTGACATCATCTGGCTGTACACAATGTGCTCAAGGACTATGCGTGTGCTTGCTGTATTAAAGCAAGATTGGCCTATAATTGCTGGCTTTATTTCGCTTTTTACACTTTTGCCTTCTTCCGATCGAGTGAAATAGTTCCTTGCTGTATTGACGCTTGAAACGAGTCGTTAGAGCAGGTATACGCTCGCAGACATGTTTCTTCAAAAGACGTGAAGGTGTGGCATCTGGTCCAGCAGACTTATGAATACCAATACAATGAGCAGTGTATGATGCGTTGGGTGTCGAGCCCGTGGCGTACACCCATTTTTGCTAGTGCTTAATATGTAGCAGATCGGCGATCTTTTTATAGGGTGTTTCCACGAACTAACTGGACATTAAGTAGATTGACAGATATGGGTTAATCATTGATTGTGATTTAAGCCAGGCCAGCACTCTTTGACATAGCTAGCTTCGATTTGGCACAAATTATATGCAGTTATTCATTTTATGTAATCAAAACATTTATATATTTTAGGAAAATAGGGTCCAGGAAATTGTGTTATCAATTCCTGTGAATGGACAGCATTTCTGATTGATGGACAAAATTAAATGCATTGTTTCAAAGTAACAATCATGTAATTCAACTTAACACCACTTTAGACTTGTACCGCGACGATAAGTATACAATTCTTATTAGGTGATCCGAGTATCCTCTCGGATCACCTATTGTATCTGTATGGAGTCTTTCTTCTTCTTCTTCTTCTTCTTCTTTATTTCTTTCTCCTCAAATCTTGTGCAGCGGTTAACTCAAAAAGTCCCCTACCTATCACTTTCAAACTTATACCATATATGTATCATGTCCTAAGGACGACAGATCTAGTGTATCAATGTGATCAGTTAACCGTGACGTCATTATGACGTCATTATCTGAAATCACGTTTACATCAATATCTCATTAATGGTACGGAATTTTTGAATGAAATTAAGATATCATATAGTTCAAGTCAAGGTCTATTTATATAATTCATAAAATTTAGTCACGTTCATAGTAAACGAGCGCATACGCGCGCGTTGAAATTTAAACATGCCTTGTGACCCGCTACAACAAAATGATCCTAAAGTCGGGCGAGGTCGATTATTTGAAAATTGCATGACACAATTTCCTAATCTTTCTGCTTTAAATTTATATATAACACGTCTTGCAAAAATAATCGGCTGCGGAGATATCGATGTTTAAAAGAGAGCATGTCAAGACGTCTGGGAAATCACTGTTTCGAGAAAAGCGCCCTAAAAGTTCTCCTTGCGACGCAATCACAATCAAGAGACACGCAAGTCAGTATTCACCTCCGGACAATAGAAGTTAAGCCCTAGCAACCCCCGAAATGCTCATTCAAACACAGCGTCGGCGGTCTCCTCACCGACCAATCAGTGACCAGCATGTCAGGAGAAGCGGCTGGGCATAGCGCAACCCGCCCGCACGCACCAGTCGACTGGGCAGTGTGCGAGCTTCACGCTTCGGTTAGCGGCAAGCAGCAAACTGACCAATGAGATCACTCTGGTCGTTGTTAGGGGCGGAGCCTATGTGTGGCGCTCAATCCAAATGTTCGAACCAGTTTCTGCTTCGTTGAAACGCCCCAAAAACATGGCCCAGAAAAACGCTATTTTTTGGTCTTTCCTTTCATCAATTTGCTTCAAAATTTCGACAGGTGATAGAAGACATGTCAGACTCTATGTCAAATTCAGAAAATCGTAAGTTTTGACCAATTTTGATGCTCTAACTTCAAACTCGATTTTCACGGCTTCGACCGTGCGCGACTTTAGGACCATTTTGTTGTAGCGGGTCACCCTTAATTAACCTCAAAATTGTTTTGCACACGTTTCAGGTCATTTACAGCATTTCGAAAAAAATCGACGGACGCGTACGCGCGCGCGCATATACGCACGCACAGCTCTTGTGCAATAGAAATTTCCCATTTTATCGCACGGATCGAATGTCTGAAATTTCAAGGAATATTTCTACCAAGTTTCAAGTCGATCCGACTCAATATGACGTCATACGGGCCCGTCAAAGTTGAAATTCCGCGCGCGCGTCAATGGCGATATACAGTGCAACTATGCCAAAAAACTGCTAATTTTAAATCCGATTTTACTCGTCAGGATGGACGGTGACCCCCCATTTTTTTTACATATTTTGAAAGCTGATGAGTTGTACATGTCATTTCATTGGGTGGCAATGCTGACAAAATGTGACTGTGCACCTCAAAACGAACATAAAGTCGCACACACTGATTTTGCGTGAGGACTGAAAATAAGTGAAATTGGTCAACCTAGCCGAACTTGACCTTTTCATATTTTCTGAAAGAGCGGGTCTTCTTTTACATTATGCTAAAATATGGTATCATAAAACGGACAGGAAAGTGTGTTTTTTTAGCAGTTTATCTCGAACATTTTTGGTAGAATAGTGTGATTAGGTGTGTCTTTAGAATCCCTTTTTCATTTCTGAAAAACCTTGTCCACACTCTTCACTTTCAACTCTAATAACTTTTCAAAGGATAATGCTACTGCTTTGAAAGTTGGCTTTAATCATGAACAGAATGTGTTAATGAGGCATGCTTAATTTCAGTTTAATCTGATAATCTCTTCATTGTTGTTACTCTGGTGGTTTACTTCCTGTTTTTTGTCCCATTCATCGCACAGCCAGCACAGTTTGGTAGAGATTAAGCGCTTGAATGGACACTGTACTTCAGAGCCTCTTTTCTCAGTTCACGCTTTTCCTGAGTTTGTGTTTTCTTTCCAACATTTAAATAGGTTAGGAGAGTCCATTTGATTTGAGTTATACATCATTTTAAAGCTTAAAGTCTGCTCTTTCAGAATATGGTCTCAACTAAAAATTCATGTCTGGCGACTTTTTGTTTGTTTTGAGGTGCAGGGTCACAAATGATTAAAAGATATCAAATTTCTTAATAAAGTAAAAAAAGTGAATTTTCAAAATGACGTCATCAAATTTCAAGTTCACTCGACCATATCTCACTAGTCCTTCGTCAATTTTCACCCAGATTTCGGTATGTTGTAGCTTATTTAATGTTCTTACAAACATATATTACAAAATTTTGATTGGATGACGGTTTAACCTCGTAAAAATGGATTGAAAGTAATCTTGTCAAATTTGACCAGTTTACGTGTTATCTCTATGGGAGTGCAGTTTTTCTTGAAATGAAAATTGACATGACTATCTTTATCGAGCACTAGCTCACTTACCCTTCGGTAAATTTTTCCCAGATTTTAATATGTTGTAGCTGAGACGTTACGCTATCGTTAATGTGCCCTTCGCTTTTTCATACGCTGTCGGGATCACGTCAAAAATTGTGGGTGAAATTCAAGCTTATCTTCGATGTATTGAGATATTTCTTTCTTTCTGCAACTTATTTTGCAATAACTCAAGAAAAACGGCCTCTATCACTTCCATATTTTGCACATGTTTAGTTCATGTCACGAACATCATTTCATAAAATAACAACTACTTGATCAGACGCCATCTTGGGTATGTAAATTAGGGTCAAAGGCCATAGATGTTTCATCCTGTATCTTGGTGAATACATGTCCTATCTTTCCCATATTCTGCACACGTGAAGACCATGTTACAGGAATCATTTCATAAAATAACTACTTTTTGCTCAGATGCCATCTTGGGTGTGCAAAGTGGGGTCAAAGGTCATATGTACTTCTTTTTCTATCTTCGCTATGACGTGTTATCTCTATGGGAGGGAATTTTTTAGATGTGAAAATTGACATGACTCTCTTTATCGAGCACTATCTTCGGTGAATTTCTCTCAGATTTTAATATGTTGTAGCTGAGACTTTGCACTATCAGGACTCGAATCATTGATTAAAAAAAAATAGGATCACCTTAATTTGTCAGTGATGACAAATTACAATCTCTAGTTTTTTTTCGTCGATCTCTCCACAGAGTTGTTTCGTTGAGAGTTCCATCACCCACCTTGACGTAGGCTTGCAATCTCTCCAGCTTCTCTGGCAGTTAAATGTGGCCTCGCTCTGCCCCAATGTGAAGAAAGTCTCTGTTTACGTATCACCTTACGACGAATCCTATGACCTGGGCAAGGCGTGGCCACTCTACTCTCACAAGGTGGAGCTCCACCTATATGGTTGCGCTTGGTTCCGATTGTTCGATGAATTATTTGCACCACGTACAGTAACCGGACTGTCTGTAACAGATATGGTATTGACCAATGATGGGGTCGTGACGCTGATCAAATATGCGAGTTCTTATCCTCATCTCAAGAACGTGTCGTGAGTTCACATGAAACCTTGGACTTTAATGGTTTTTTTTAATCTTTACAAACGTGATGTTTAGCACACTCTTTCAATTTTAACAAACTGACATGAAAGGCTGTCAGTAAGTATAAAAGATATCTATGTCGCCTTTACTTTTTTCATTAGTTGAAAATGCATTCGAATTGACAGTTGATCTTGTTAGAATCCATTATGTCATGACTCAAGGAGAAAGCTGCAGCAGCGAAAGTAAAAGAAAATATTTATTCTAGACAGTAATATCTTATTTTCTTAATGTCGTAAGAAAATTACAGAACAAACATAATTGTTACGAAAACAATTCATCGTACTTCTTTCAGCCAGTCAATCATGTAAAGGATTTTACATTCTTCCCAATGGAGAAGCTACCAATAATGACGGAAACACTGTTGAAAATATTTGAGCTGAATTGAAAAGGGATTCTTATGGGTCTATGTTGTGTAGGGCTAGCAAGTATTCAAAACAGAGTGAGGGGTTACTATCCAGCTACATAATGGTTGTTTGTTCGTTTATCATTACCTAAGTTCATGTAGACATTTTTTTTTTTGGTAACTTAATGTCAAAGTTTCCTTCATGGTCAATTTTTCAGTATTTTGAGTACAGCCATGAAAAGATAAAACGAAACTAAGAATGAAATCATGAGCATGCATATCCATCCCGTGACTGTTTTTTTGTTTGTTTTGATTTTTAATCGATGAAGGGCAATTTGTCAAGCACTTGTCTTTATCTTTATCATAACTCAGGCTGATCAGGTGTGACACCACAGAGGATTTGGATCCATTTTGTGTAAAGATCAACGCGGAAGGGAAACTGCATGTTACTGTTGAGCATGGCTGCCGAAGTATGTATTCATGATTTGCGTTTACAATATCGTGACAAACTGTATTCCGTTCGATTTGTATCCATGGGTTTTGATACTTTCTGTCATCAGCATAACCCTGCACATTCATTTTTGATACTCTTTACACCTTTTCCATTCAAATGGTCATGCATGTATATATAATGTGTGTGTTTGTGTTCAGAAAAATGTATGTGTGTGCATATTTATGTGTTTTTTCTTACGAATATCAATTCTCTCCTAAAAAAAATCTAAATGCCTAATACGTGTTTAGTCTTTTCCCGTAGAGTCTAATACTCTTTCATTTACAACTACAAAGTAGCTCGCCTAATACCCATTCATTTTAATTACACCGTGGCTTTATTTCCACCTTGCACCACATCCACTTGTTCGTTTTCTTCATTTAGTTTATTTTATACCAGATCTTTTATTGTCTGTTTGTCCAGTTATTGCATCTGCCTAATTGCTATCCTTCAAAGAATTATTTCGTCTTACTACTGTTGAGTCTAATACGCACCCGAGCTCTACTGACTGTGGCTCATATTAACAAAGTTAATGCATGAATAAAATTCTAATAATCATGTTTGGCAAAGTTTTATTTATACTACCAAGTTGGGCTGCTTATCGATAAGTCTGTTGACCACATGGTCTTATCAAAATGACCGTAGACTTATAATGCACACGTTGTCCGGTATTCACTTGGTCTAATTAATTTTAAGGTCGACTTTAAACCAATTGTAAAGTCATGATGTTGATACTGAAGAGTGGTGTCAGGTTCGGAAATTATGGTATATAAAAGAATGAGATTGTCGCTTTTGAAGGTAATGGCACAGTACGCCCGGGGGTTATTCCGAACCAATGATACACTTCATAGAATACTTATTCATTTATCATTACAGTATTCATAATGCAGCATTATGGGAAACTTCTAAATACTTCAATACAAAATGGATCTACAGGCTCTTTGCCTAGTTGAAAATATCTGTATTCTGGAAATAAAGGGGAATTAACCCCACACATACATGTGGATTGAGTGAATGCAGCAATATTAGTAGAACACATTACTGAAGATTTGAGGAAATTCGGACAATCTGTTGGAAAAATAAATTTTTGAAATTTTGTGACGAGACAACTGGATCAGGAGACTACAGCAGATTATGACATAATATAATATTCTTTAAAAAAAAGTATAAAGAAAAAATCCACAGAATATCATTCCATATGAAAAGTACACATTCCCTGAACTTTTTACTGACATATGTTAAGGGTAATATTATTCCCCCTGCTTTCTGAAAGAGGTAAGTCTAGTGCTCTTTCATTGTGCTAGAAAAGTGGAAAGAAAATAATTTTCTTTAATTTTCTTTACATGGTAGTCCATATGTGACGTCATAATCCGTAGTAAACTATAAAAAAATCATAACTTTTGAACCGATTGCTCGATTTTCCTAAAACTTTCACTAATGTTTTCTACTAATATTGCTCCATTAACTCCACCAACGTGTATTTTGGCGTTAATTCTCCTTTAAGTCGATTGCAGAAATCTCAGAGTGCATCCTACATTTGGGAAAGATTATTTATTCTCAACACTTCTGTTAGCTTAACTTGTTTTCTAATTAAAAATTGAGATTGCGCAGAAACGGCATCGCGTCCTTAATGAAATAATGCTTCCCTTTCTATATTGAATTGGATGATGGATAGACACGAAAAGAAATGTATCATTTACATTATGATTTGTTAAGAACACTTTTTGAAGTTGATTGCCAAGAGTTTGACATTGACCGAGATATTCTCTCTCGTAATTATTGTCATTGCTATTTTTGTTTTACGAAACAGAAAAGTTTCAGGGCTGGTGATGAAACTCAAAGACAACTACCTCAACGGAGTGTTTCCTCCATCGAGACTGCACAGGGTAGATATTCGTTACGAGTCTTGTCATTTGTCAACTGGGTTTTATATTTTGATTGCATGTTAAAGGTGCATGGTCCCGGTGTTTTAGTCAAATGCGTACGCGGGCGTACGGCGCAAGTTTCCTGTAGAGACCTGCGCTATCGACTTCTCTTTAGCGCTTACGCTTTGGCCCACTTCCCCGAGTCCGGAGAAGTCCGATTCACTGTCAGTGGTCGGATCACAGTTCGGCTCATGATTCGGCTGAGGAGAATGATAGCTTTAGCAAATTTCTTTTGTGATGTCATGATAACAAGCACATATACACGCACCCTGGCAATACTACAGACTGCGCGATGCGCAAAGAGAAGATAATGAAGGCAACGTTACTTTAATAGCAACACCTACGCACTTTACTCTTGATGACAGCTCAACTTCGGTAATCTTCGTATCAATGCTAACGGTAATCGGCAGCATCATCAACAGCGCCCTCTACACTACCGGGACTATGTACCTTTAAGATGTCAAGGTAATCCATGAAAAATGTATTATCTTGTCATTGTGTTTTAATGTATTCATTTATTCATTTGTAGTCACTTCCGTACATTTGTTGTGGAATTTGATAGTGTGGTCATCTAACATCCGGCCAATAAGAAAATTCAACTTCACTTCTGGATCACTCATTTTGCACTTGGTCGAACAGTTTCGCAATAACACCATTCAAACTACAATGCCTGTTGAGAGCATTCGAATAAGTCGGAATGTTAGGTAACGTCTTTTCAATGATAATCAAATGCTGTGGGGCTTAATAATTGATCGAATTTGGGAGTGAGCATTAAAGTCTCGAGTAATTTCACTCAAGCCAAAATTTTAACAGCCAAGGGTTGTCGACAGGGCAGATTCAGAAATAGCTGACAGGGCAATGGAAGGATGTCGAAGACATGATTTTTGCCGTGTAACAGGTCGGAAGGGGTTACATCGACGTCATCACAAAAAGGGGTGATGGGGTGGGGGGAGACCACTGGTATAAACACACCATGAACTACCTCAGCAGATGTATACCACCAGGAAATTAACGGCTAAATTCCTTTGGGTGTGATTTCGTACAATCAATATGGTTCCATTGTAAAAAAAAAAAAAGAGTAATGAATCATTACCACCTTTGTACATTTGAATTCGAGCATTATAGCTTTGTTGTGTTGTGTATGTGTAACTCCTCCATGGTACAGTGAATACTACTTTATTTTGGGGGATTTTTAGAAACACACTTTCGTTTTATACGTTCACTGGTGGTAGTTTTTTTTTCTAATGGCTATTAAGTACAAGCAATCCCTTTGAACTACTTCTTCACAAGTATATAGAGTGCATACTATTTAAAGTAACACATTTTGCCAACATTTAAAAGCCTTTTCCTTGTTTGCTATGGGGGTTTGGAACAACCTTATGTAATTTTTTGAAAGTGTCTGAGTATGTGCTTGTAGGTGTGTGTGTTTGCTTGTTTGTGCGGTGCATATCTAACAATGTCTCGCGTGATTTTCTTTTCTTTTGCAGATAAGAAATATTCTTTTAAACATTATTTCTTTTAAACATCACCTATATAATTATGCTATCACAATACGTGGTTTGTTACATGTTATCTGTAAAATATCCAACAATGTATATAGTAAAGTTAAGTGGATGATGCGAATTAAATTTGTGAATTGTGAGCTACAGGTTCGTTGAAAATCTTTTAAAATATGGGCATAATTATACTGTTGATGTTCCATGAAATGTCATGTTATTTTACATAACGCAAAGATGATGTGCCTAGGGTAACGTTATTAGCATGTTCCCTCATGTTACGTTGATGTAATGTTCATAAAATTTGCAAAATGTAAGCGTGGATAACTCGTACCAATAACTGACATTCAGAAAAAGTGAACTCTTTTTTCACAAATTGCAGTAACTGGATAGTTTGTATACATAGAAGTTATGTAATGTACAGTATATATCTTGAAAATGTTTGATCCCTTCTTGTAAAAAAAAAAAAGAAAGTCTGGAAAATATCACAGTATGCTTAAGCATTTTTTGTCTCGCTTTTGATGCATTTGACATTCTTTGTGTGAATGCAGTTTACTAGTTGCCGTACAATGGAGTGTACGGCAACGGGAAGAGTTAATTATATCATAAACGTCGTTCTTTTGATGATTGTTAGAGTATTAACGTCTGGTGGATTAACCATTTTTGATAATAATCATAACATTATTGTGTGGGCTTTACTAGTTAGGTGAAATTTGTAGAATTGGACGACAGGCAATAAAAAGAAAGAAGAAATCTTACAGTTACATTTGTATTAAAATTGACTGATGCTTATTTCATCTAGTAAAAAACAAAGCAAATGATGTTATCTTGAATACCAAGTCGTTTAGCATTATTTTGCTTCATGTATATTCTGAATTTTTTGGTGTGTGAAAATGACGTGAATAGAAAAGTCGGGCAAAATGTGGCAATACTTTTTTTTTGTTCAAAATATAATGTTGACAATGCACATCTGTCTTAAACCTTGTTTTGCGGTTATTATTTTGAAAGGAAGGTCGACCAAACGTGAAACCCAACGCTAATGGGTCTTCAATCAATGTTAATAGATTAGTAGGATGACTTTCTATTACATTGCTAATTTCCCCCTTTAAATAAGTCAAAATACTTTAGTGTTTCAATAGAGTGGGAGTTATTTGAATACATTTCAGAAAGCAATTCATCTGAACTTTTTGTGACCGTGCATCACAAAACGAACAAAAAGTCGCACACATTGATTTTGTGTGAGAACTGAAAATAGGTGAAACAGGTCAACCTTGCAAATCATGACATTTCCTATTTTCTGAAAGAGCAAGACTCCTTCTACAATATACTAAAGTTTAGAATCATAAAACGAACATAAAATTGTGTTATTAGATATTTTTTCCGAAATTTTTTTGTAGAATAGTGTGAAGATTTGTTTCTTAAAGAGTCCCATTTTCATTCTTAAAAACCCTGTTCATACTCTCCAACATGTCCAATGTAAACTCTAATAATTTTAGAAAAGATGATGCTACTGCTTTGAAAGTTGGCATTGATCATTAAAAGAGTGTGTTGATAAAGCATGCTTAAATCCCTTCATTGTGTTGCTACGGTGGTTGACATCATGTTTTTGTATTCAATTTATCGCACAGCTATACGTGTTCGTAAAGATAAGCGCTTGAATAGACTCTGTACTTCAAAGCCTCTTTTCTCAGTTCACACTTTACAGAGTGTGTGCTTTCTTTCCAATGTTAGGATAGGTTAGGAGAGTCCTTTGGAATTGAGTTAAAGTATACATCATTTTAAAGCTTAAAGTGTCTCTGACACCTAATGGTCTTAGAATTTGTATTCAAAACCTCCTAAAACAAAACGAATATAATCAGATTTATATATACATATATATATATATATATATATATATATATATATGAAGAGCTTGCTTCCAAAAGGCGCTAAATCCAATTTTTATCGAACTCCATCTTTCGCATGATTCGAACAGATCTTTGTCATGTGCACATAAGGCACTAAAAATTTAATCAAAACTTTTTGAGGAAATATGAAAAAATCAAGCATGAAATTCACGCTTTCAACCAAAAGGCGCTAAATCCATTTTCGCTTTCAACCAAAAGGCGCTATATCCAATTTCTCTATTCCGGTCTCTGATTGGTCAGAGCACGCCAGCTAGGGGTGCTCTGACCAATGAGAACATGCAACACGTACTATTACATGCAGCGATACTGCACTACATAGTTCAATGGCAATTCTTCACGGTCATGGATCACTACCACTGTTGTCTGTAGTGCTGTACAGAACCATGGCCATCAGTCGAAAATACATGACAGTTTCATAATGGATGAAAGACCCAAGACTGCCGGTGATCTAAAAAGTGGTACGAAAAGTGGAAAAATGAGGCAGTGTTGAAGAAATGCAAGGCTAAGCAGTGGAAATACAGCTGTGAAAGGTGAGTTCACTTATCTGTACGACGCCCAGATTAAGTCAGTCCCATATGTGCGTCTTGGTGTTGGGACCGAGATGGGCATCATACCCTACTTTGAACATGTTGAGTTGATTTATGAGCAACGTAGAATGTCAAATTTGGGTTTTATTACAAATTTTATATTTAATCATTCACTGGGATCAATAATCTGCTGGGGAAAATCGTGAAATGGGCCCCACCATGCACTGGCACCACAAACAGGGGCTCGTCGTCGTGCATCAATGTAAATTAAAGTTTATGTATTACGTGTTGGCTACCAGCTAAATGTTTACCTGTACAAGGCTGTAGTGTAACGTTAGAGCTCTAACGTTAGAGCTCCATAAATGTTAGTACTATATAATAAGTTTTAGTAAATTAAACCTCTTGATCTACGGGTTCTGCTCGACGATGCAATACCAAGTAAGGTAAATTTACTACTTAGCCTATACTAGTAGCTACTACCAGATATTGTAGGGTGGACTTACAGCAACAGGGCTGCGTGTGTAAGGTAAACAGGGTAAATTTACCGGTACTTTTCGGCGATGCAATACCAAGCAAGGTAAATTTACCAGTAGGCCTACTACTAACGTATAGGGTGGACTTACAGCAACAGGGCTGTGTGTGTATAAACAGGGTACTTTTCGGCGATGCAATGCCAAGCAAGGTAAATTACTACTAACGTTACTAACATAGGGTGGACTTACAGCAACAGGGCTGCGTGTGTATAAACATGCGAGCCGCTGTGAACCAATACTGACATGCAGTGGTGGGGCCTATTTAACAAGTATGCCGTTAGTTTAGCGTAGGGTTGTATACCTATGGTAAGAATAATCAAGGGTCATGAGGAAGTCTTTCCAAGGATAGAATGAAGGGCAAAATCGTGAAATCGGCCCCACAGCAGTGTGCTTGCACTCGTGTATTTAGCAATTAAGCAAGGTTAGGTTAGGGTTAGGGTTTAAGGTTAGGTTAGGGTTGTACTTACAGTTGAATTGGCTGTTGAATTAGTCGAGGGACATTAGGGAGTCTTTCCAAGAATAAAACATGAAGACCAAAGAAAAAAAAAAAACGGGAGAAAGGGAGGAGTATGCTGTGGAAATCGGCCCCGCCTCTGTATCAATTGCTCGTAAACACCGTTTGGTGGGGCCGCATTCACAAGTATTATACTATGGAAGAAAGCCCCAACGCTGTGCTTATGTACCGATGAACGCCACACGGTGGGGCTGAATTCACAAGTATAAACAGGCGAGCCGCTGTAGTATTAGTACTGACACGCAGTGGTGGGGCCTACTTCACGAGTATGCCAAATGAAGTGTATTGCTACATTGTGTGCAGTGGAAACTGGTCCTGTTGCTGTATCAACCATGCATATTAAAGTGTCGTTTGGTGGGGCCACATTCCTCAGTATTAGCCCTGTATTGTGCAAGAAAGCACCATATTGAACACCATATGGTGGGGATGTAACAGGTAAGCTGCCGTATTATTTAGTACTGATGATAGAGAGACAGTGGTGGGGTCCATTTCACAAGTATGTCACCAATTATCTGTTGAAGGAACTGTAATCAATAAATGAAGTTACCTTGACTCATTTTCTCAGTTAAGTTTTCTGT
This sequence comes from Diadema setosum, assembly GCF_964275005.1. Taxonomy (NCBI): domain Eukaryota; kingdom Metazoa; phylum Echinodermata; class Echinoidea; order Diadematoida; family Diadematidae; genus Diadema; species Diadema setosum. The sequence continues at coordinate 5,366,318 of NC_092687.1, forward strand.
AGATCTACAGCGTGTAACTATTCAAGTCAGTCTATACAGTACTGCTTATGCTGTGTTGCAATGGTAATGACTAAGTGTTCGAGTTGGTCTATGCAGCACGGGTGCATTGCCCTGGTAATGATAGAATTAGAGCCTGTCTAATATTCACTGATGGATCTTATAATCCTGATATGATTGCATTAGTGGTTTTTTTTATGGTTATATTAAACATTAAAAAATTATGTTAAAAAATCTGTAAATCAAACTAGTCCCTTTCTTTTTGGTCTTTTAGTAGAGTAAGTGTTGCTTCAAATCACTATGGCTGTCTAGAAGCTATTGAGAAATGTATCAAAATTGGAAGTTTGAGGTTGTGTTTGCTACTCGTGGACAGATATTCTAAGCCAACGGTATTAGTTACTTTTGATTGAATTCTCTTATTCTTCAACGCAGCCATGCATCGGTGGGGGCTACGCCCGTCAGCAGCCTGCCAGTGCGGTGCACCAGAACAGACTGCTCAACACATCTTGAGTGAGTGCCCTGATCTCCGCCCTCCTGACAACATGGACCTGACACACCCTACTCCTGAGACTGTAACTTGGCTACAACAACTGAGGGACGTTATTTAGCTGCCGCTGCCTCATACGCAAGAAGAAGAAGAAGCGCACATCGATGACATTTACCATGCCTTATACCAGGAGGGTGACAGGATGCATTCATAGCAGTACATGAAAGGCCAAGATTTCGTGAATCAGAGGATTGCGAGAAATCACAGAGCTTATCGTTCATTTCTGAGCTCATGCGTACTGAACCAGACAACGGAACCATCACAGTGGTCTTAATCTCATTGAATGCTGAATCAAGCTTTCTTGAGTACGCCGGTAGGTGCAACGTACTTAGAGTGGCTGTGTGTTTTTGACATCATTAAACTTCAGCTGAGAGGAGGAGAAAACATCCCTGGAAAACAACATCAAGGTGATATTGCTTGCATTTAGGCGGTGGACAGGAATTCGGCGAGGGACTAATCAAGTGGCCAGTGCTTTGAATGACTTCCTTGATATTGAATACAGTGGACATCTCTGGCAATGAGGATGAAGCAACAGTGGCCACCAATGATGAACGGATCTCTGACTCGAGCTTATGGCAAGACATTATGATTCCTAGGGCAGGCACTTTAACTAGTTGAGATATTCTGCCATGGACTTGATGGTATGCATTTCATGCGGTAAACCTCCTGTTTTGGCTGTAAATGACTCAAATTTTACTTTTTAGAAATGAACATGGTAAGAAGACAAAAAAAGACAATGTGATTCACAGCACAGATGCCTAGATGTAGGCCTTATTGCTGTTGACTTACGTATAAACAAAGAGTTTTGTCCACAGATGTGCTTTCATGTGCATCTGTTGCCTTCTTTAAGTACTACAGTTTTAGCAAATTGACTTTTTTTTTTTAAACAGATGTTTGGGTAGTCCAAATCAAAAAGCCTCCAGCAAAGCCTTGCGATGCTTTCTTAGTATTAATAGGTAAAGCATACAATGTGAGGGCTTATCATAGTGATTTGTTTTCATGTCTGTTGCAGTCAGATTTCTGCATGACAACCTGTATTTTATTTTCACCTGAAGTAAATACTATCAGTCAACATGATTTCACAATCTCTGCAAGTCCTCACTTTCCTTGAGTCACTGTACCTTCTGTATAGACTTCATGATATTCAGTGCAAAGTGTTATTAGGAGATCAAAGTATTTTATTTGTTTTATTTTATTATATTGTTATTTTATCTGCAGTTGTATTTTGCATGTGTGGAATGTATAATGAATAGGTGTACAGTATGCTGCTATTATGAGTAAAATTAAAAGCAGCATGCTGGGAAAGATTTCACATTTTGATGTGTGCGTGTTTTGGTGCATTTGTGTGTGTATGTGTATGTGGGTGTGTGTTTGGGTGGGTGTGTGTGTGTGTGTGGGTGTGTGTGTGTGTGGGTATGTGTGACTACTGTGATGTAAATTCATGCAGTTCTCTAGTATTTACCTGGATTGTACATTAATGACATTCCCTAATACCAATGTTATTGAACAACTCAAAAGTATTTCTTCCAAAAGGCGCTAAATCCATGATTTCTTCCAAAAGGCGCTAAATCCGAAAAAATCTGAAATATAAAAATTCATAAAAAATAAATGGTGTGTGCAGGATTTTTTTAATGTGCATTTTTATTACCTACTGTGATGGCTCTTCCACTAGGAGCATAGAGCTAATGAATAAACAAGCTGTAATATGTGTAATTAAAAAACATCAATTTACTCGAAAGTAGCCGGAATGGATTTAGCGCCTTTTGGTTGCAAGCTCTTCATATATATTCACTTCTGTTCGTTATTGATCAGTGACTACCAGGAAAGGCTGGTTGACTATCAGGTAAAGTCTGATTGACTATCAGGAAAAGTCTGATTGACTACGGGAAAGACCGTTGACTATCAGGAAAGTCTGATACAGTATTCCATCACGGACAAGGCACAACTACTGGCTGGGATGTCTCTATGGGGGCCGGAGGTGTGAGTTTGCGTCAGTGAAAGACAAGATGAGGTGGGTCTCTGAACCGTTTATCTTCGTGATAGTAAATCGGAGCATGACGTTGGCAATGTAAGTCCATTGAAAAGCTATCAGGGATTCATGTTTGTCATGTTTTTTAAACTGATTTCATCCTTTCATCTTTGGCTCTTCGTGGAGGGAACCAGTCCATGGATGCGTCGTTGCTACGCCAAACGCGCACATACAAACTGCGCGGTTACCATGCACTGTGGCAACAACTACCACCAGTTTAGACGCATTCCATCACAAGCAGGTTAGTTTTGAAATCCGTCCGACCAGGAGCAGACGTATACCCTTGTGTGTATGTTCTGCTTCAGAAACGGATTTTTAATCTAACATCACATCGCATCCTGGTCGCTGATGAAGAATGCGATGACTAACCTGTTTGGTGTCTTGTTTCAAAAACATGCGCTTTCCTCGCCAGGATAAAGCGTTTTAATGCCATTTTAGGTTTTAATCTCATATATATATTGCGGAATTTCCCGCCTTTAAGAGGAACGTGAATCTGTAAGTTGTTTCGAAACGCCCTCTTGAAAACTCTCGAAATCCCTCCAGAATCTGCCCTGAACTGAAAATCCATGTCTGGCGAGTTTTTGTTTGTTTTGTGATGCAAGGTCACATTTCATTAATTTCTTTATGCCCCCTCCTCTAAAGAAAAAAAAATAGAATATACAGGAAAAACGGAAGTGCGGGTAAACGACAGGTTAGATTTTTGGTATTTGAAGGGGAAATCTAGGAAAAATAAAACTTCGTTTAAAAAGAGAAAAGTGATTCCCATTTCACAAAAATGACTGTAGATATGCATATGACATATTAATTACCCCCTCACAATTTGAGATAAAATAATATATTTCCTTGCATCATAAAACCGAGAAACAATCATACTCCCTGATTTTGCACGAGGACTCAAAATAGCTAAAACGCGTTAATCTGGTCAATCTTGGGTTTAACATTTTTTTTTTTTCTAAAAGAGCAATGTTTATCCCGGATGTCCCAATAGCTTTATTGATTATATTTAGCAGGTCTAACCGCTCGGATGAATCGAACTCAAATTGCCGATTCCTCAGGAACAAAGTATTGATTTAAACTGTATGAACATGCTGGCGACACGCGAAATTGCAGTTTTGCACACTAATCGTCTTTTCTTTCTTTTTTTGAGAATCGCCCTTTTAGGGTTTTAGTTCTCTTTCGAAGGTTTGATGTGTTTTAGTAATTTTGTATTTATATTTCTGTCTACCCAGAAGTGGTATCATACTTATCAATAATGGTTTTGAGGTGAAAGCACATCACAAGCTCAGCTTTCCCCCCGCTTTCGACATTACCCAGAAAAAAAAAAAAACACACAGAGCTGTACCTTATATCTTCCTAAATTCATTGTATTTATGTTATATTTCGATGTATTGAGAACATGTATCTTTATAAAGATTGTTCATTTCTTGTACTATACTTTGTACATTGATTTTTTTTTAATGAAGTGAAATAAACGGTAATGGAAAACTGAGAAAAGAACTTTCGAACTTTCCGCTGCCGTTTTATATTGATGTTGAAACTTTATTTTACTTGCTAAGAATTCCACCATCTTAAAAGGGACTTCCGGATAATTTTCAGACTATTCATTAGTGAAACTGAGTACAGGGTTTCAGAACTTATAGTGATTGGGATGAGGAAGGAGAATGTTTTCAAAATTCATACCAAATTGCAATGAACGAAGATGATGACATGGCAGCCTCATTATAAGAATGCATGAGTTGGGGCTCAAGAAAGCAAACAAAGAAGAAGGCATGCATAGATTCTTCAGAGGTGAACTTGTTGAACGAGCGGTATTGTAATGGAAATTACACTGCTACATTTCCGAAATATGTGAGGCTTTGCTGTCATCATAACTGCTCAGTGTAATTTGTTTAACATTGTTTCAGTTTATTGATTTCTCTGCTCAATGACCACAATATATTCCACGAATCTATATATGGACCTGCCGCTCTATGTACTACATGATGTGAAATTATGAAAATCGTCTGGAATGCCTTCACAATGGGCCTGTAAATTGAAAACCCAACGCTAAACGGTATATGTTATCTATCTATTGCTGAGGTTAAAGGTTGATTTTACTTGCAGGGACATCTATCATTTTCCTTTTTTCTGCTTGTAAGTTTCATTTATGATATCGGCCATATTGGTATTGGTATTAGTATTGGTATTGGTATTGGTATTCTATATGTGACCGTGCATCACAAAACCAACAAAACATCGCAATCCCTGATTTTGCCCTATTTTGCCTAAAATCTATATCCGACAAACTTTTGTTAGTTTTGTGATACAGGGTCACATTTTCTATACTGCTTACATTGATTGATCATACAGCAGAAAAAAGGGACAAATCAACTATAGGATACATTTTTTTTAAAGAAAGGAAGCTGATGACAAGGGAATCTCGCTATCAGTGCAGGTTTCATTTATAATCAATCAGTATTATTACATAATATCATAATCGCATACATTATACACATTCTCTTTTCCACATGGCAACGCATCGTGTAGCGTTATACAGCGTGTCCCAGAAAAAACGAAACCGAGTTTCATTGCAATTCTTTGCAATCATAATCACATATTTGCTTTATGAGTTGTACATGAATTGAAAGATACACTTCTCTTCTTTCATTCGATGCACAACACGTTGTTCATAATTCATGCATGACTGAGTTAGAACAATAGACAGTGGTGCTACTACAATTTCATTTGCACGAGCAAATGGCAACTTTGAATGAATTTTTCAGACTTTTCCAGCAATCTTTTGCAAAAGATAGAATCATAGTTTTAATATCCATTTTTTTTTCCTTTCATATGATATCCCATGCGTAAAAAATGATCAACGCCTGCTCGAGAAAACTTAATTTGAAAATATCCTTACATTTTACCCAGATAGATAGATACATAGCAAAAAAGGAACAGTTAGCTTTCCCGACTCCTGCCCGACTTGGCAGATAACAATGGCGTTCATGCTTCAATGAATTTCCACAAACATGAAGGGAGGGGGTAAAAGGGAATGTTACAGACGATTCGGTTGTGAATAGGGACCTAAATTAGCACGTGATCATGAGCTTGCCTGACCATGCAGCTAACTACAGAGCAAAGGGTGTCCATCAGTGGAATGTTTGGGAAGGTAGGGTGGGAGTAACGGACCGAAAAAAAAACCTTCCGCGCCCCCCCCCCCCCCCCCCAAAAAAAAAGACAACTTTCTGCCCTGCAGTTGCACCTTTGAAATGTTAGAAGCGCAAGTTCAGTGATAAATAAAGTGATGTACCCTCTCTTTCTGCTTCGCCACGCCCTTCAAAAACTTCAAAACCCTGTGAGTGATGAAGGACTAACCACGGGTGAGGGAAATGTAGGGAGGAATGAAAACAGTTAAGACAAGTTCACCTTCATAAACATAAGGATTGAGAGAATGTAGCAATATTAGTAGAACACATCATTGAAAGTTTGAGGAAAATCAGACAAACCGTTCAAAAGTTATGATTTTTTGAAGATTTTTGTGCAGTATCCGCTGGATGAGAAGACTACTGCAGTGTATGAATAACTTAGATGTCACATGCGTACAACAATATAACGAAAATATAAAGAGAATTTCACAAAATTCCGTCTTTTGAAAAAAGTACACATTCCCCTGACTCGTTACCGATACATGTTATGGGTAATATTATTCCCCCTGCCCTTAGAAAGAGGCAAGTCAATTGCTCTTTTATTATGCGAAAAAAGTGAAAATATGTTGAATTTTCTTTTATATTTTCTTTATACTGTTGTACGCATATGACTCACAAGCTGTAGTAGTCTCCTCATCCAGCGGTTCCAACACAAAAATTTAAAAAATTCATAACTTTTGCATCGATTGTCCAATTTTCCTCAAACTTTCACTGATGTGTTCTACTAATATGTGTGGCGCTCCGACAAAATGAGTCATAAGTCGCACCGGGAGTTTTCCCGTAATGAGCCGAAAATGAAGGGGAAGCACTACTCGGGTCGAAATTTTTTTATGACGGATTTTGATTCCTTTATGTTTTATCTGCTTGTACAGAAAATTTCAGCGTGTGAAAATGAGTACAAGTGTCCCATATCACCGTTTTTCTGAGACAATTTTTTTTCGGTTACATTTTTTTCGAACGCTCGCCTTTGCGTTGCGTTTCGCACCTATTGTTCTTGCCAGATCGAGACTCCGCCTCCGTTGCTAGGGTGTATGCTAATGAGGCATTGCTCTTGACCCCTTTGAAGACAAAACAAAGCATGGTGCGCGCGGCGGCGTCGGCGGCCAAGCGGCGAGGGCTATAGAATTACGCAATAATAGTGAGCTGACCAAGGCTATTGATTGCATGACCAGCGAGTTTCGTTTGATACATGCACTCCATTTCAATGAGTGGTGATTGACATGACGCACAAATCGCACTGAAAAAAATAATTCCAACGAACGATCACGCAAAATTTATGATACTTTATCTATGAGCTAATACAATGATCACATATCGAACTCGAAACCTTTTTATGCGTGTGTGTACTTTTACAACGGTTATTAGTTGGCCTCATTAATGAATTTGTTCAAATAATCATAACTTTCGTTCCCTGGTATGTGACTTGCTGTTTAAAGTTCATCTCTTGAGATATAGTAGGGCCTAAGTTGTCAATTATTCTCGTTTTTATAAAGTCGACAATTTGTGTGATAATTCGTCAAATGTATGTAATGCGTACTATTATTTCCCTGGTTAATGAAACTTATTGCCTTATTACTTATGATGGTTTGGGCCGTGACGGCATGGAGAGAAATCGGAAGACAAACATTATTAATGCCCATATAGCTCGTGTTCCCTTTGGAGGATATTCTGACTCTAGTCATCTGTGTATTTTTTTAGAAGTAGGACCTATTTGAGAAAGGGACAGAAAGCTGTGTCGCTACTCAAAAGTGTGCTTCTTCATTTTGTTTTGTTTTTTAATCAGAATGTTTGTAATAATAGCTGTTTGCCGTGTATTGCGTGTAGCTGACATGTGAGAGGTCAAGTTGCAAAGAATTGGGTTGGCTAACAGCTTTGCCAAGTAGCAGCGCTAATTGCCCATTGAATTGCGTATTCTGAGGAATTTCGAATGAAAGAACTCGGACGGCAATGTTCATGCTTTGTATCCGAGTAAACCCCGCATCAACGAAGCCTTAAACAATGAAAGGTAAACTTCCTGCTTTCAAGGGGTGGATAATCACGCAACCAGTATTCTTTCTTCGCCATTGATAGCAGAATCAATGACGGAATGGAGTAACAGTGTTGGAGGATCGGCATTATGTCTGCTAATTTGTAAAGGAATTTCAGTCTCCTTTTGTGTTCAGAACCACAGTCAGTGACGCTAACTTACTCTATCTCCTACAAGCTATCGTTACCATCTAAAAACGTGAATTTTATGAAAGGCTAAAAGTGATCACGGAATCAGTTCTTCCGCGTGACACATGCAGGCTTTTATAATAGCATACCAAGCTTAAATCGTTTACCTGTATAAAGGGCGGGGATACACACTTATCGCAATCATCCGGATTTGAGAGTGATACACTCTACTACTTTTCTTCATCTTTCCCCCGACAAAGACCATGGTAATTCAAAACAAACAAACAAACAAACAAACAAACAAGCAGTTGATTTATATCAGAACGTAGAGATTTTTTGTGTTTCATGTGTAGGTCATCTCTTGATGTATAGTAGGCATTTGTTGTCGTTTTTACAGCGTTTCCTAATAAATGCCTACAGCGAAAACCCAACAAAACTTCTATCAAGGAGGGAAGGGAACTTAAATTTAAATATCACATAGTTTACAGAAATCAGACATGTAAATAAGGCAATCATATACATCCGCACGGCCGATTGTAATCCCTTACTTTGATTATCAAACATGATCGCCTGCATTTACGTGCTTTTTTCTAATTTCTTGAACTTTGCCTCATTTTCTCTCTTTTTTTTTTAAACAATTGCTCGAAACATTTAAAAATCGTAACACAGTCTGCTATCCCACAACATAATATTCCATTTGATTTGTCACTTATTGTTGGTCGGGTGACGCCAAATGTTGGAATCTCGAGCGATGATACACGGCATTTTGTTTGTTGGTTTTCGTCTCATCGCTCAAAAGAATTTTGACTACGATTGCAAGACATAACTGATTGTTTACAGAAGTGATCATCAATTCAGTAAGGATTAGTCAAGTCATGAATTCACTTTACCCATCATGACTGTCTAATCGAACTACGACATTGTTTGGGTAACCGCGCCTTTTTATTCTCATAGTTCAAACTATTTCTTGACATAATCAATACAAATAATTCTTTATTAAATTTCTCAAAATACTCAATAGACGGTCTAAGTCAAAACTTTCTACAAAGATTGCCTATACGGCAATCTTTACTAGCCTAAACAAGATTTCAAGAGCTATCAGTTCCCCCTATGACAATGACTTCGATCGCGGTTTGAACTTGTATCGAACTACTTTCAAAACAGCTATTACCTTTGTAGTTCGATTAATAAACCAGTCTTTTGAATTCATAACCAACATTCGTAATCGTAACAATACAGTAACATAGTACTGCATGTCAATATAAGTTGGAAAATGTAAATGTTATAATAGTAGCGCAAAAAAAAAAATGAGTAACGATTATCTTCATACATTCTAATTCCTAGTGATGTCGCTACGAAAATGACACATGGTTTGGTTCAAGCAAATAAAAGTAAAAAGGAATGGGATATACTTCTAATGATAGTACCACGCCGTACAATGCATTTCACTGTATTTTGTAGCATTTGGTTACGTTTCTGTGCGCTTTACGTACGGAAAATAAAAGGCAGATTGGTGCTATTAACATACTAACACGCAACGCATTCAAAATGTTTTTTGAAATACACCGTATACAATAACATTATAATGTTTTAGTATACGGTTTGAAACTTTGAATTTGCGAGTCCTTTATGAAATTATGAGCAGGGTTATTACATTATCAAGCAAAAATTAAAGTATTTAGGGATTCGGATTTGCGCAGGAGACTAACAGTGCTATATATGGCGATCGTTTGCAACAGAGACAATTCCCTTCAATAGATATACAATGTAATTCTGTTTTCATGAATTGAAAGAGAAACGAAAAGAAGTCAACCTTTTAACTTCATTTAGCTTTCTCACCAATTGAACTTGTCTGCCATGCATGATATCGCTGTGTGCTCTATTAATTATATTAAATCATTTAATCGGCGTGCTTGTTTTTTATGCAGAATATCACAGGTAAGTTTAATTCATTGAAGTTCATAATGTTTGTACATAATTATGGCGTGTTCGTTGTTTTCTATTTTCATTTTTATAATATATCACGTGTCCATTATCTGATTCTGACCACGAAAATATGGCGACTGTTTAAATGCGGAGCATGTACTGGAAAACTGTAATGTCTCCTGCCAGTATAGACAAACTAATTTCTAGTCTATCCCCGCTTAAAATTGAAATGAAATTGAACAAAAAACAAAAAACAAAACGAAGTTCGACTTTCAGTAGATTTCAACCGTTTTGTATAGTGCCTGATTCATGTAATGGACACAATTCTTTAGCACATAAGCAATCACACAACTTTCGTGAATAGATGTGTCTTAATGATTGCATCTCATGGAAGAAAACTCGTCTCCTTGCCTGAATTTTAGCTTCTTCCTGTTCAAGCTCGCGTGAAAGAAATAGTTGAACATCAATCGCAATCATTAAGAGAGGCACATCCTTAGAAATAAGCACAGGAGTACTGAGACACACTACGAAATAAAAACGGGCCTTTTATCGCTATTGACAACGCATGACGTTGAAATGCTTTTTTTTTTCCTTGGGGGAGGGGGGTAATACAATTGATTATTCTGAAGGTTCGTTAATCACACAATGAAATATGGTTTGCTATTAGCTTAGGTTCGTTAACAAGAAAATTAAATGCGGTTCCTTTCCGGTAGTTCCTTTACCCGAAAGTAATCAAGCAATCATTTTTTTCTTTCTGATAAGGTTTGTGAATACAAAACGAAGTGAAGAAGGCCTAAGTATTAATTTCGAATATTTTTCAGTATTATTATTTATGATCCACTTCTCAAACGCAGAAAGAAGGTAACTGCACATGTGATGTAAAAAGAAATAATTCCGCTTAAGCGACAAGTTAATTGTTTTTTATATGCTATGCTATTAGAAAAGTGACTGAGAATCATTGTAAACCCAACGTGAAGCTGTCAAGCCTATACATCAACCTTTGCTTCTGATACGTATAATATGTGCAGCATTGGCAAGCGTGATAAGCGATAATTACTGTGCACGCAACGCCTATAAAGGAAATGTGCCTTTAATATGGCGGGAATTCATAATGTTACGGCTGTATACAGCTGCAGCAGAAAAGACGCGAAAGCAGTTTTTGATGTTCTGCAACATTACGACCATGTGCGTAATTTGAGGGTTTTATGTACATGCAAAGAACACGATCTGAAAAGACGACTATCGTTAATCAACTTCATTGACTTTTTCTACCGATGCTGTCTTTTGAACCCCCACCTAGAATAGGTTCTCAGGTTCTATTTAATAGGTATTGGTACTTGCTAAACGCATCCTCTTTAGTTTCCATTGACAACAACATGGGAGGAGAATGGAAGCGATGAACGCCCTCGCTAAAAGACGCTTCTCGTAAGACGCATTGCGTGCCCGCCTACAATAGGTTCTCAGGTTCTATTTAGGTATTGGTACTTGCTAAACGCATCCTCTTTAGTTTCCATTGACAACAACATGGGAGGAGAATGGAAGCGATCAACGCCCTCGCTAGAAGACGCTTCTCGTAAGACGCATTGCGTGCCTTCTTTTCTTTCTACTGTTTCCTATTGTTTGTGGGTTAAAAATTGCGGC